>NC_142725.1:1824090-2127272 GCF_055471065.1 Atractosteus spatula
CCTTAGAATCACAGTGTAACTGCCTGGCTTAGTAGAGCACACTGAGTCAGCCCTTCACCCCAGTGTGCAGAAATTGTCACAACTTGTTTTTCTGCTGAAATAAACACGTTTTGGCAACTTTGGTCACCCCCATGTAAGGTATAGGGCAGGAACAGCACAGTTTTCAAAACGTGTTTTTCAGCCAGAAATAAACACGTTTTCTCAGCCCTTGGAATCGCAGTGTATCTGCCTGGCTCAGAAGAGCCCACTGAGTCAGCCCTTAACCCCAGTGTGCCGAAATTGTCAAAACGTCTTTTTCAGCACAAATAAACACGTTTTGGCAACTTTGGTCAACCCCATGTAAGTTATAGGGCAGGAACAGCACAGTTTTCAAAACGTGTTTTTCTGCCCGAAATAAACGCGGTTTCTCAGCCCTCTGAATCACAGTGTATCTGCCTGGCTCAGAAGGGCCCACTGAGTCAACCCTTAACCCCACTGATCAGAAATTGTCAAAACGTGTTTTTCAGCACAAATAAACACGTTTTGGCAACTTTGGTCACCCCCATGTAAGTTATAGGGCAGGAACAGAACAGTTTTCAAAACGTGTTTTCAGCCAGAAATAATCGCGTTTTCTCAGCCCTTAGAATCACAGTGTAACTGCCTGGCTCAGAAGAGCCCACTGAGTCAGCCCTTAACCCCAGTGATTAGAATTTGTCAAAACGTGTTTTTCAGCAGAAATAAACACGTTTTGGCAACTTTGGTCACCCCCATGTAAGTTATAGGGCAGGACCAGCACAGTTTTCAAAACGTGTTTTTCAGCCAGAAATAAACGCGTTTTCTCATCCCTTAGAATCACAGTGTAACTGCCTGGCTCAGAAGAGCACACTGAGTCAGCCCTTACCCCAGTGTGCAGAAATTGTCACAACTTGTTTTTCTGCTGAAATAAAACGTTTTGGCAACTTTGGTCAACCCCATGTAAGTTATAGGGCAGGAACAGCACAGTTTTCAAAACGTGTTTTTCAGCACAAATAAACACGTTTTGGCAACTTTGGTCACCCCCATGTAAGTTATAGGGCAGGAACAGCACAGTTTTCAAAACGTGTTTTTCAGCCCGAAATAAACGCGTTTTCTCAGCCCTTAGAATCACAGTGTAACTGCCTGGCTCAGAAGAGCCCACTGAGTCAGCCCTTAACCCCAATGATCAGAAATTGTCAAAACGTGTTTTTCAACACAAATAAACACGTTTTGGCAACTTTGGTCAACCCCATGTAAGTTATAGGGCAGGAACAGCACAGTTTTCAAAACGTGTTTTTCAGCCCGAAATAAACGCGTTTTCTCAGCCCTTAGAATCACAGTGTAACTGCCTGGCTTAGTAGAGCACACTGAGTCAGCCCTTAACCCCAGTGGGCAGAAATTGTCACAATGTGCTTTTCAGCAGTAATAACCACGTTTTGGCAACTTTGGTCACCCCCTTGTAAGTTCTAGGGCAGGAACAGCACAGTTTTCAAAACGTGTTTTTCAGCCCGAAATAAACGCGTTTTCTCAGCCCTTAGAATCGCAGTGTATCTGCCTGGCTCAGAAGAGCCCACTGAGTCAGCCCTTAACCCCAGTGTGCAGAAATTGTCACAACTTGTTTTTCTGCTGAAATAAACACGTTTTGGCAACGTTGGTCACCCCCATGTAAGTTATAGGGCAGGAACAGCACAGTTTTCAAAACGTGTTTTTCAGCCCGAAATAAACGCGTTTTCTCAACCCTTGGAATCGCAGTGTAACTGCCTGGGTCAGAAGAGCCCACTGAGTCAGCCCTTAACCCCAGTGATCAGAAATTGTCAAAACGTGTTTTTCAACTCAAATAAACACGTTTTGGCAACTTTGGTCAACCCCATGTAAGTTATAGGGCAGGAACAGCACAGTTTTCAAAACGTGTTTTTCAGCCCGAAATAAACGCGTTTTCTCAGCCCTTAGAATCACATTGTAACTGCCTGGCTCAGAAGAGCACACTGAGTCAGCCCTTACCCCAGTGTGCAGAAATTGTCACAACTTGTTTTTCTGCTGAAATAAACACGTTTTGGCAACTTTGGTCAACCCCATGTAAGTTATAGGGCAGGAACAGCACAGTTTTCAAAACGTGTTTTTCAGCACAAATAAACACGTTTTGGCAACTTTGGTCACCCCCATGTAAGTTATAGGGCAGGAACAGCACAGTTTTCAAAACGTGTTTTTCAGCCCGAAATAAACGCGTTTTCTCAGCCCTTAGAATCACAGTGTAACTGCCTGGCTCAGAAGAGCCCACTGAGTCAGCCCTTAACCCCAATGATCAGAAATTGTCAAAACGTGTTTTTCAACACAAATAAACACGTTTTGGCAACTTTGGTCAACCCCATGTAAGTTATAGGGCAGGAACAGCACAGTTTTCAAAACGTGTTTTTCAGCCCGAAATAAACGCGTTTTCTCAGCCCTTAGAATCACAGTGTAACTGCCTGGCTTAGTAGAGCAAACTGAGTCAGACCTTAACCCCAGTGGGCAGAAATTGTCACAACGTGCTTTTCAGCAGAAATAAACACGTTTTGGCAACTTTGGTCACCCCCATGTAAGTTATAGGGCAGGAACAGCACAGTTTTCAAAACGTGTTTTTCAGCCCGAAATAAACGCGTTTTCTCAGCCCTTAGAATCACAGTGTAACTGCCTGGCTCAGAAGAGCACACTGAGTCAGCCCTTAACCCCAGTGTGCAGAAATTGTCACAACTTGTTTTTCTGCTGAAATAAACACGTTTTGGCAACGTTGGTCACCCCCATGTAAGTTATAGGGCAGGAACAGCACAGTTTTCAAAACGTGTTTTTCAGCCCGAAATAAACGCGTTTTCTCAGCCCTTAGAATCACAGTGTAACTGCCTGGCTCAGAAGAGCACACTGAGTCAGCCCTTAACCCCAGTGTGCAGAAATTGTCACAACTTGTTTTTCTGCTGAAATAAACACGTTTTGGCAACGTTGGTCACCCCCATGTAAGTTATAGGGCAGGAACAGCACAGTTTTCAAAACGTGTTTTTCAGCCCGAAATAAACGCGTTTTCTCAACCCTTGGAATCGCAGTGTAACTGCCTGGGTCAGAAGAGCCCACTGAGTCAGCCCTTAACCCCAGTGATCAGAAATTGTCAAAAGGTGTTTTTCAACTCAAATAAACACGTTTTGGCAACTTTGGTCAACCCCATGTAAGTTATAGGGCAGGAAAGGCACAGTTTTCAAAACGTGTTTTTCAGCCCGAAATAATTGCGTTTTCTCAGCCCTTAGAATCACAGTGTAACTGCCTGGCTCAGAAGAGCCAACTGAGTCAGCCCTTAACCCCAATGATCAGAATTTGTCAAAACGTGTTTTTCAGCAGAAATAAACACGTTTTGGCAACTTTGGTCACCCCCATGTAAGTTATAGGGCAGGAACAGCACAGTTTTCAAAACGTGTTTTTCAGCCCGAAATAAACGCGTTTTCTCAGCCCTTAGAATCACAGTGTAACTGCTTGGCTCAGAAGAGCACACTGAGTCAGCCCTTAACCCCAGTGTGCAGAAATTGTCACAACTTGTTTTTCTGCTGAAATAAACACGTTTTGGCAACGTTGTCACCCCCATGTAAGTTATAGGGCAGGAACAGCACAGTTTTCAAAACGTGTTTTTCAGCCCGAAATAAACGCGTTTTCTCAACCCTTGGAATCGCAGTGTAACTGCCTGGGTCAGAAGAGCCCACTGAGTCAGCCCTTAACCCCAGTGATCAGAAATTGTCAAAACGTATTTTTCAACTCAAATAAACACGTTTTGGCAACTTTGGTCAACCCCATGTAAGTTATAGGGCAGGAACAGCACAGTTTTCAAAACGTGTTTTTCAGCCCGAAATAAACGCGTTTTCTCAGCCCTTAGAATCATAGTGTAACTGCCTGGCTCAGAAGAGCACACTGAGTCAGCCCTTAACCCCAGTGTGCAGAAATTGTCACAACTTGTTTTTCTGCTGAAATAAACACGTTTTGGCAACTTTGGTCAACCCCATGTAAGTTATAGGGCAGGAACAGCACAGTTTTCAAAACGTGTTTTTCAGCACAAATAAACACGTTTTGGCAACTTTGGTCACCCCCATGTAAGTTATAGGGCAGGAACAGCACAGTTTTCAAAACGTGTTTTTCAGCCCGAAATAAACGCGTTTTCTCATCCCTTAGAATCACAGTGTAACTGCCTGGCTCAGAAGAGCCCACTGAGTCAGCCCTTAACCCCAGTGATCAGAAATTGTCAAAACGTATTTTTCAACTCAAATAAACACGTTTTGGCAACTTTGGTCAACCCCATGTAAGTTATAGGGCAGGAACAGCACAGTTTTCAAAACGTGTTTTTCAGCCCGAAATAAACGCGTTTTCTCAGCCCTTAGAATCACAGTGTAACTGCCTGGCTTAGTAGAGCAAACTGAGTCAGACCTTAACCCCAGTGGGCAGAAATTGTCACAACGTGCTTTTCAGCAGAAATAAACACTTTTTGGCAACGTTGGTCACCCCCATGTAAGTTATAGGGCAGGAACAGCACAGTTTTCAAAACGTGTTTTTCATCCCGAAATAAACGCGTTTTCTCAGCCCTTAGAATCACAGTGTAACTGCCTGGCTCAGAAGAGCACACTGAGTCAGCCCTTAACCCCAGTGTGCAGAAATTGTCACAACTTGTTTTTCTGCTGAAATAAACACGTTTTGGCAACGTTGGTCACCCACATGTAAGTTATAGGGCAGGAACAGCACAGTTTTCAAAACGTGTTTTTCAGCCCGAAATAAACGCGTTTTCTCAACCCTTGGAATCGCAGTGTAACTGCCTGGGTCAGAAGAGCCCACTGAGTCAGCCCTTAACCCCAGTGATCAGAAATTGTCAAAACGTGTTTTTCAACTCAAATAAACACGTTTTGGCAACTTTGGTCAACCCCATGTAAGTTATAGGGCAGGAACAGCACAGTTTTCAAAACGTGTTTTTCAGCACAAATAAACACGTTTTGGCAACTTTGGTCAACCCCATGTAAGTTATAGGCCAGGTACAGCACCGTTTTCAAAACGTGTTTTTCAGCCAGAAATGAACACGTTTTCTCAGCCTTTGGAATCGCAGTGTATCTGCCTGGCTCAGAAGAGCCCACTGAGTCAGCCCTTAACCCCAGTGATCAGAAATTGTCAAAACGTGTTTTTCAGCACAAATAAACACGTTTTGGCAACTTTGGTCAACCCCATGTAAGTTATAGGGCAGGAACAGCACAGTTTTCAAAACGTGTTTTTCAGCCAGAAATAAACGCGTTTTCTCAGCCCTTAGAATCACAGTGTAACTGCCTGGCTTAGTAGAGCACACTGAGTCAGCCCTTCACCCCAGTGTGCAGAAATTGTCACAATTTGTTTTTCTGCTGAAATAAACACGTTTTGGCAACTTTGGTCACCCCCATGTAAGGTATAGGGCAGGAACAGCACAGTTTTCAAAACGTGTTTTTCAGCCAGAAATAAACACGTTTTCTCAGCCCTTGGAATCGCAGTGTATCTGCCTGGCTCAGAAGAGCCCACTGAGTCAGCCCTTAACCCCAGTGTGCCGAAATTGTCAAAACGTGTTTTTCAGCACAAATAAACACGTTTTGGCAACTTTGGTCAACCCCATGTAAGTTATAGGGCAGGAACAGCACAGTTTTCAAAACGTGTTTTTCAGCCCGAAATAAACGCGGTTTCTCAGCCCTCTGAATCACAGTGTATCTGCCTGGCTCAGAAGGGCCCACTGAGTCAGCCCTTAACCCCACTGATCAGAAATTGTCAAAACGTGTTTTTCAGCACAAATAAACACGTTTTGGCAACTTTGGTCACCCCCATGTAAGTTATAGGGCAGGAACAGAACAGTTTTCAAAACGTGTTTTCAGCCAGAAATAATCGCGTTTTCTCAGCCCTTAGAATCACAGTGTAACTGCCTGGCTCAGAAGAGCCCACTGAGTCAGCCCTTAACCCCAGTGATTAGAATTTGTCAAAACGTGTTTTTCAGCAGAAATAAACACGTTTTGGCAACTTTGGTCACCCCCATGTAAGTTATAGGGCAGGACCAGCACAGTTTTCAAAACGTGTTTTTCAGCCAGAAATAAACGCGTTTTCTCATCCCTTAGAATCACAGTGTAACTGCCTGGCTCAGAAGAGCCCACTGAGTCAGCCCTTAACCCCAATGATCAGAAATTTTCAAAATGTGTTTTTCAACACAAATAAACACGTTTTGGCAACTTTGGTCAACCCCATGTAAGTTATAGGGCAGGAACAGCACAGTTTTCAAAACGTGTTTTTCAGCCCGAAATAAACGCGTTTTCTCAGCCCTTAGAATCACAGTGTAACTGCCTGGCTTAGTAGAGCACACTGAGTCAGCCCTTAACCCCAGTGGGCAGAAATTGTCACAATGTGCTTTTCAGCAGTAATAACCACGTTTTGGCAACTTTGGTCACCCCCTTGTAAGTTATAGGGCAGGAACAGCACAGTTTTCAAAACGTGTTTTTCAGCCCGAAATAAACGCGTTTTCTCAGCCCTTAGAATCGCAGTGTATCTGCCTGGCTCAGAAGAGCCCACTGAGTCAGCCCTTAACCCCAGTGTGCAGAAATTGTCACAACTTGTTTTTCTGCTGAAATAAACACGTTTTGGCAACGTTGGTCACCCCCATGTAAGTTATAGGGCAGGAACAGCACAGTTTTCAAAACGTGTTTTTCAGCCCGAAATAAACGCGTTTTCTCAACCCTTGGAATCGCAGTGTAACTGCCTGGGTCAGAAGAGCCCACTGAGTCAGCCCTTAACCCCAGTGATCAGAAATTGTCAAAACGTGTTTTTCAACTCAAATAAACACGTTTTGGCAACTTTGGTCAACCCCATGTAAGTTATAGGGCAGGAACAGCACAGTTTTCAAAACGTGTTTTTCAGCCCGAAATAAACGCGTTTTCTCAGCCCTTAGAATCACAGTGTAACTGCCTGGCTCAGAAGAGCACACTGAGTCAGCCCTTACCCCAGTGTGCAGAAATTGTCACAACTTGTTTTTCTGCTGAAATAAACACGTTTTGGCAACTTTGGTCAACCCCATGTAAGTTATAGGGCAGGAACAGCACAGTTTTCAAAACGTGTTTTTCAGCACAAATAAACACGTTTTGGCAACTTTGGTCACCCCCATGTAAGTTATAGGGCAGGAACAGCACAGTTTTCAAAACGTGTTTTTCAGCCCGAAATAAACGCGTTTTCTCAGCCCTTAGAATCACAGTGTAACTGCCTGGCTCAGAAGAGCCCACTGAGTCAGCCCTTAACCCCAATGATCAGAAATTGTCAAAACGTGTTTTTCAACACAAATAAACACGTTTTGGCAACTTTGGTCAACCCCATGTAAGTTATAGGGCAGGAACAGCACAGTTTTCAAAACGTGTTTTTCAGCCCGAAATAAACGCGTTTTCTCAGCCCTTAGAATCACAGTGTAACTGCCTGGCTTAGTAGAGCAAACTGAGTCAGACCTTAACCCCAGTGGGCAGAAATTGTCACAACGTGCATTTCAGCAGAAATAAACACGTTTTGGCAACTTTGGTCACCCCCATGTAAGTTATAGGGCAGGAACAGCACAGTTTTCAAAACGTGTTTTTCAGCCCGAAATAAACGCGTTTTCTCAGCCCTTAGAATCACAGTGTAACTGCCTGGCTCAGAAGAGCACACTGAGTCAGCCCATAACCCCAGTGTGCAGAAATTGTCACAACTTGTTTTTCTGCTGAAATAAACACGTTTTGGCAACGTTGGTCACCCCCATGTAAGTTATAGGGCAGGAACAGCACAGTTTTCAAAACGTGTTTTTCAGCCCGAAATAAACGCGTTTTCTCAGCCCTTAGAATCACAGTGTAACTGCCTGGCTTAGTAGAGCAAACTGAGTCAGACCTTAACCCCAGTGGGCAGAAATTGTCACAACGTGCTTTTCAGCAGAAATAAACACTTTTTGGCAACTTTGGTCACCCCCATGTAAGTTATAGGGCAGGAACAGCACAGTTTTCAAAACGTGTTTTTCAGCCCGAAATAAACGCGTTTTCTCAGCCCTTAGAATCACAGTGTAACTGCCTGGCTCAGAAGAGCACACTGAGTCAGCCCTTAACCCCAGTGTGCAGAAATTGTCACAACTTGTTTTTCTGCTGAAATAAACACGTTTTGGCAACGTTGGTCACCCCCATGTAAGTTATAGGGCAGGAACAGCACAGTTTTCAAAACGTGTTTTTCAGCCCGAAATAAACGCGTTTTCTCAGCCCTTAGAATCACAGTGTAACTGCCTGGCTCAGAAGAGCACACTGAGTCAGCCCTTAACCCCAGTGTGCAGAAATTGTCACAACTTGTTTTTCTGCTGAAATAAACACGTTTTGGCAACGTTGGTCACCCCCATGTAAGTTATAGGGCAGGAACAGCACAGTTTTCAAAACGTGTTTTTAAGCCCGAAATAAACGCGTTTTCTCAACCCTTGGAATCGCAGTGTAACTGCCTGGGTCAGAAGAGCCCACTGAGTCAGCCCTTAACCCCAGTGATCAGAAATTGTCAAAACGTGTTTTTCAACTCAAATAAACACGTTTTGGCAACTTTGGTCAACCCCATGTAAGTTATAGGGCAGGAACAGCACAGTTTTCAAAACGTGTTTTTCAGCACAAATAAACACGTTTTGGCAACTTTGGTCAACCCCATGTAAGTTATAGGCCAGGTACAGCACCGTTTTCAAAACGTGTTTTTCAGCCAGAAATGAACACGTTTTCTCAGCCTTTGGAATCGCAGTGTATCTGCCTGGCTCAGAAGAGCCCACTGAGTCAGCCCTTAACCCCAGTGATCAGAAATTGTCAAAACGTGTTTTTCAGCACAAATAAACACGTTTTGGCAACTTTGGTCAACCCCATGTAAGTTATAGGGCAGGAACAGCACAGTTTTCAAAACGTGTTTTTCAGCCAGAAATAAACGCGTTTTCTCAGCCCTTAGAATCACAGTGTAACTGCCTGGCTTAGTAGAGCACACTGAGTCAGCCCTTCACCCCAGTGTGCAGAAATTGTCACAACTTGTTTTTCTGCTGAAATAAACACGTTTTGGCAACTTTGGTCACCCCCATGTAAGGTATAGGGCAGGAACAGCACAGTTTTCAAAACGTGTTTTTCAGCCAGAAATAAACACGTTTTCTCAGCCCTTGGAATCGCAGTGTATCTGCCTGGCTCAGAAGAGCCCACTGAGTCAGCCCTTAACCCCAGTGTGCCGAAATTGTCAAAACGTGTTTTTCAGCACAAATAAACACGTTTTGGCAACTTTGGTCAACCCCATGTAAGTTATAGGGCAGGAACAGCACAGTTTTCAAAACGTGTTTTTCAGCCCGAAATAAACGCGGTTTCTCAGCCCTCTGAATCACAGTGTATCTGCCTGGCTCAGAAGGGCCCACTGAGTCAGCCCTTAACCCCACTGATCAGAAATTGTCAAAACGTGTTTTTCAGCACAAATAAACACGTTTTGGCAACTTTGGTCACCCCCATGTAAGTTATAGGGCAGGAACAGAACAGTTTTCAAAACGTGTTTTCAGCCAGAAATAATCGCGTTTTCTCAGCCCTTAGAATCACAGTGTAACTGCCTGGCTCAGAAGAGCCCACTGAGTCAGCCCTTAACCCCAGTGATTAGAATTTGTCAAAACGTGTTTTTCAGCAGAAATAAACACGTTTTGGCAACTTTGGTCACCCCCATGTAAGTTATAGGGCAGGACCAGCACAGTTTTCAAAACGTGTTTTTCAGCCAGAAATAAACGCGTTTTCTCATCCCTTAGAATCACAGTGTAACTGCCTGGCTCAGAAGAGCACACTGAGTCAGCCCTTACCCCAGTGTGCAGAAATTGTCACAACTTGTTTTTCTGCTGAAATAAACACGTTTTGGCAACTTTGGTCAACCCCATGTAAGTTATAGGGCAGGAACAGCACAGTTTTCAAAACGTGTTTTTCAGCACAAATAAACACGTTTTGGCAACTTTGGTCACCCCCATGTAAGTTATAGGGCAGGAACAGCACAGTTTTCAAAACGTGTTTTTCAGCCCGAAATAAACGCGTTTTCTCAGCCCTTAGAATCACAGTGTAACTGCCTGGCTCAGAAGAGCCCACTGAGTCAGCCCTTAACCCCAATGATCAGAAATTGTCAAAACGTGTTTTTCAACACAAATAAACACGTTTTGGCAACTTTGGTCAACCCCATGTAAGTTATAGGGCAGGAACAGCACAGTTTTCAAAACGTGTTTTTCAGCCCGAAATAAACGCGTTTTCTCAGCCCTTAGAATCACAGTGTAACTGCCTGGCTCAGAAGAGCCCACTGAGTCAGCCCTTAACCCCAGTGATCAGAAATTGTCAAAAGGTGTTTTTCAACTCAAATAAACACGTTTTGGCAACTTTGGTCAACCCCTTGTAAGTTATAGGGCAGGAAAGGCACAGTTTTCAAAACGTGTTTTTCAGCCCGAAATAATTGCGTTTTCTCAGCCCTTAGAATCACAGTGTAACTGCCTGGCTCAGAAGAGCCAACTGAGTCAGCCCTTAACCCCAATGATCAGAATTTGTCAAAACGTGTTTTTCAGCAGAAATAAACACGTTTTGGCAACTTTGGTCACCCCCATGTAAGTTATAGGGCAGGAACAGCACAGTTTTCAAAACGTGTTTTTCAGCCCGAAATAAACGCGTTTTCTCAGCCCTTAGAATCACAGTGTAACTGCTTGGCTCAGAAGAGCACACTGAGTCAGCCCTTAACCCCAGTGTGCAGAAATTGTCACAACTTGTTTTTCTGCTGAAATAAACACGTTTTGGCAACGTTGGTCACCCCCATGTAAGTTATAGGGCAGGAACAGCACAGTTTTCAAAACGTGTTTTTCAGCCCGAAATAAACGCGTTTTCTCAACCCTTGGAATCGCAGTGTAACTGCCTGGGTCAGAAGAGCCCACTGAGTCAGCCCTTAACCCCAGTGATCAGAAATTGTCAAAACGTGTTTTTCAACTCAAATAAACACGTTTTGGCAACTTTGGTCAACCCCATGTAAGTTATAGGGCAGGAACAGCACAGTTTTCAAAACGTGTTTTTCAGCCCGAAATAAACGCGTTTTCTCAGCCCTTAGAATCACAGTGTAACTGCCTGGCTTAGTAGAGCACACTGAGTCAGCCCTTAACCCCAGTGGGCAGAAATTGTCACAACGTGTTTTTCAGCAGAAATAAACACGTTTTGGCAACTTTGGTCACCCCCATGTAAGTTATAGGGCAGGAACAGCACAGTTTTCAAAACGTGTTTTTCAGCCCGAAATAAACGCGTTTTCTCAACCCTTGGAATCGCAGTGTAACTGCCTGGGTCAGAAGAGCCCACTGAGTCAGCCGTTAACCCCAGTGATCAGAAATTGTCAAAACGTATTTTTCAACTCAAATAAACACGTTTTGGCAACTTTGGTCAACCCCATGTAAGTTATAGGGCAGGAACAGCACAGTTTTCAAAACGTGTTTTTCAGCCCGAAATAAACGCGTTTTCTCAGCCCTTAGAATCATAGTGTAACTGCCTGGCTCAGAAGAGCACACTGAGTCAGCCCTTAACCCCAGTGTGCAGAAATTGTCACAACTTGTTTTTCTGCTGAAATAAACACGTTTTGGCAACTTTGGTCAACCCCATGTAAGTTATAGGGCAGGAACAGCACAGTTTTCAAAACGTGTTTTTCAGCACAAATAAACACGTTTTGGCAACTTTGGTCACCCCCATGTAAGTTATAGGGCAGGAACAGCACAGTTTTCAAAACGTGTTTTTCAGCCCGAAATAAACGCGTTTTCTCATCCCTTAGAATCACAGTGTAACTGCCTGGCTCAGAAGAGCCCACTGAGTCAGCCCTTAACCCCAGTGATCAGAAATTGTCAAAACGTATTTTTCAACTCAAATAAACACGTTTTGGCAACTTTGGTCAACCCCATGTAAGTTATAGGGCAGGAACAGCACAGTTTTCAAAACGTGTTTTTCAGCCAGAAATAAACGCGTTTTCTCAGCCCTTAGAATCACAGTGTAACTGCCTGGCTTAGTAGAGCACACTGAGTCAGCCCTTCACCCCAGTGTGCAGAAATTGTCACAACTTGTTTTTCTGCTGAAATAAACACGTTTTGGCAACTTTGGTCACCCCCATGTAAGGTATAGGGCAGGAACAGCACAGTTTTCAAAACGTGTTTTTCAGCCAGAAATAAACACGTTTTCTCAGCCCTTGGAATCGCAGTGTATCTGCCTGGCTCAGAAGAGCCCACTGAGTCAGCCCTTAACCCCAGTGTGCCGAAATTGTCAAAACGTGTTTTTCAGCACAAATAAACACGTTTTGGCAACTTTGGTCAACCCCATGTAAGTTATAGGGCAGGAACAGCACAGTTTTCAAAACGTGTTTTTCAGCCCGAAATAAACGCGGTTTCTCAGCCCTCTGAATCACAGTGTATCTGCCTGGCTCAGAAGGGCCCACTGAGTCAGCCCTTAACCCCACTGATCAGAAATTGTCAAAACGTGTTTTTCAGCACAAATAAACACGTTTTGGCAACTTTGGTCACCCCCATGTAAGTTATAGGGCAGGAACAGAACAGTTTTCAAAACGTGTTTTCAGCCAGAAATAATCGCGTTTTCTCAGCCCTTAGAATCACAGTGTAACTGCCTGGCTCAGAAGAGCCCACTGAGTCAGCCCTTAACCCCAGTGATTAGAATTTGTCAAAACGTGTTTTTCAGCAGAAATAAACACGTTTTGGCAACTTTGGTCACCCCCATGTAAGTTATAGGGCAGGACCAGCACAGTTTTCAAAACGTGTTTTTCAGCCAGAAATAAACGCGTTTTCTCATCCCTTAGAATCACAGTGTAACTGCCTGGCTCAGAAGAGCCCACTGAGTCAGCCCTTAACCCCAATGATCAGAAATTTTCAAAATGTGTTTTTCAACACAAATAAACACGTTTTGGCAACTTTGGTCAACCCCATGTAAGTTATAGGGCAGGAACAGCACAGTTTTCAAAACGTGTTTTTCAGCCCGAAATAAACGCGTTTTCTCAGCCCTTAGAATCACAGTGTAACTGCCTGGCTCAGAAGAGCACACTGAGTCAGCCCTTACCCCAGTGTGCAGAAATTGTCACAACTTGTTTTACTGCTGAAATAAACACGTTTTGGCAACTTTGGTCAACCCCATGTAAGTTATAGGGCAGGAACAGCACAGTTTTCAAAACGTGTTTTTCAGCACAAATAAACACGTTTTGGCAACTTTGGTCACCCCCATGTAAGTTATAGGGCAGGAACAGCACAGTTTTCAAAACGTGTTTTTCAGCCCGAAATAAACGCGTTTTCTCAGCCCTTAGAATCACAGTGTAACTGCCTGGCTCAGAAGAGCACACTGAGTCAGCCCTTAACCCCAGTGTGCAGAAATTGTCACAACTTGTTTTTCTGCTGAAATAAACACGTTTTGGCAACGTCTGTCACCCCCATGTAAGTTATAGGGCAGGAACAGCACAGTTTTCAAAACGTGTTTTTCAGCCCGAAATAAATGCGTTTTCTCAACCCTTGGAATCGCAGTGTAACTGCCTGGGTCAGAAGAGCCCACTGAGTCAGCCCTTAACCCCAGTGATCAGAAATTGTCAAAAGGTGTTTTTCAACTTAAATAAACACGTTTTGGCAACTTTGGTCAACCCCATGTAAGTTATAGGGCAGGAAAGGCACAGTTTTCAAAACGTGTTTTTCAGCCCGAAATAATTGCGTTTTCTCAGCCCTTAGAATCACAGTGTAACTGCCTGGCTCAGAAGAGCCAACTGAGTCAGCCCTTAACCCCAATGATCAGAATTTGTCAAAACGTGTTTTTCAGCAGAAATAAACACGTTTTGGCAACTTTGGTCACCCCCATGTAAGTTATAGGGCAGGAACAGCACAGTTTTCAAAACGTGTTTTTCAGCCCGAAATAAACGCGTTTTCTCAGCCCTTAGAATCACAGTGTAACTGCTTGGCTCAGAAGAGCACACTGAGTCAGCCCTTAACCCCAGTGTGCAGAAATTGTCACAACTTGTTTTTCTGCTGAAATAAACACGTTTTGGGAACGTTGGTCACCCCCATGTAAGTTATAGGGCAGGAACAGCACAGTTTTCAAAACGTGTTTTTCAGCCCGAAATAAACGCGTTTTCTCAACCCTTGGAATCGCAGTGTAACTGCCTGGGTCAGAAGAGCCCACTGAGTCAGCCCTTAACCCCAGTGATCAGAAATTGTCAAAACGTGTTTTTCAACTCAAATAAACACGTTTTGGCAACTTTGGTCAACCCCATGTAAGTTATAGGGCAGGAACAGCACAGTTTTCAAAACGTGTTTTTCAGCCCGAAATAAACGCGTTTTCTCAGCCCTTAGAATCACAGTGTAACTGCCTGGCTTAGTAGAGCACACTGAGTCAGCCCTTAACCCCAGTGGGCAGAAATTGTCACAACGTGTTTTTCAGCAGAAATAAACACGTTTTGGCAACTTTGGTCACCCCCATGTAAGTTATAGGGCAGGAACAGCACAGTTTTCAAAACGTGTTTTTCAGCCCGAAATAAACGCGTTTTCTCAACCCTTGGAATCGCAGTGTAACTGCCTGGGTCAGAAGAGCCCACTGAGTCAGCCCTTAACCCCAGTGATCAGAAATTGTCAAAACGTATTTTTCAACTCAAATAAACACGTTTTGGCAACTTTGGTCAACCCCATGTAAGTTATAGGGCAGGAACAGCACAGTTTTCAAAACGTGTTTTTCAGCCCGAAATAAACGCGTTTTCTCAGCCCTTAGAATCATAGTGTAACTGCCTGGCTCAGAAGAGCACACTGAGTCAGCCCTTAACCCCAGTGTGCAGAAATTGTCACAACTTGTTTTTCTGCTGAAATAAACACGTTTTGGCAACTTTGGTCAACCCCATGTAAGTTATAGGGCAGGAACAGCACAGTTTTCAAAACGTGTTTTTCAGCACAAATAAACACGTTTTGGCAACTTTGGTCACCCCCATGTAAGTTATAGGGCAGGAACAGCACAGTTTTCAAAACGTGTTTTTCAGCCCGAAATAAACGCGTTTTCTCATCCCTTAGAATCACAGTGTAACTGCCTGGCTCAGAAGAGCCCACTGAGTCAGCCCTTAACCCCAGTGATCAGAAATTGTCAAAACGTATTTTTCAACTCAAATAAACACGTTTTGGCAACTTTGGTCAACCCCATGTAAGTTATAGGGCAGGAACAGCACAGTTTTCAAAACGTGTTTTTCAGCCCGAAATAAACGCGTTTTCTCAGCCCTTAGAATCACAGTGTAACTGCCTGGCTTAGTAGAGCAAACTGAGTCAGACCTTAACCCCAGTGGGCAGAAATTGTCACAACGTGCTTTTCAGCAGAAATAAACACTTTTTGGCAACTTTGGTCACCCCCATGTAAGTTATAGGGCAGGAACAGCACAGTTTTCAAAACGTGTTTTTCAGCCCGAAATAAACGCGTTTTCTCAGCCCTTAGAATCACAGTGTAACTGCCTGGCTCAGAAGAGCACACTGAGTCAGCCCTTAACCCCAGTGTGCAGAAATTGTCACAACTTGTTTTTCTGCTGAAATAAACACGTTTTGGCAACGTTGGTCACCCCCATGTAAGTTATAGGGCAGGAACAGCACAGTTTTCAAAACGTGTTTTTCAGCCCGAAATAAACGCGTTTTCTCAGCCCTTAGAATCACAGTGTAACTGCCTGGCTCAGAAGAGCACACTGAGTCAGCCCTTAACCCCAGTGTGCAGAAATTGTCACAACTTGTTTTTCTGCTGAAATAAACACGTTTTGGCAACGTTGGTCACCCACATGTAAGTTATAGGGCAGGAACAGCACAGTTTTCAAAACGTGTTTTTCAGCCCGAAATAAACGCGTTTTCTCAACCCTTGGAATCGCAGTGTAACTGCCTGGGTCAGAAGAGCCCACTGTGTCAGCCCTTAACCCCAGTGATCAGAAATTGTCAAAACGTGTTTTTCAACTCAAATAAACACGTTTTGGCAACTTTGGTCAACCCCATGTAAGTTGTAGGGCAGGAACAGCACAGTTTTCAAAACGTGTTTTTCAGCACAAATAAACACGTTTTGGCAACTTTGGTCAACCCCATGTAAGTTATAGGCCAGGTACAGCACCGTTTTCAAAACGTGTTTTTCAGCCAGAAATGAACACGTTTTCTCAGCCTTTGGAATCGCAGTGTATCTGCCTGGCTCAGAAGAGCCCACTGAGTCAGCCCTTAACCCCAGTGATCAGAAATTGTCAAAACGTGTTTTTCAGCACAAATAAACACGTTTTGGCAACTTTGGTCAACCCCATGTAAGTTATAGGGCAGGAACAGCACAGTTTTCAAAACGTGTTTTTCAGCCAGAAATAAACGCGTTTTCTCAGCCCTTAGAATCACAGTGTAACTGCCTGGCTTAGTAGAGCACACTGAGTCAGCCCTTCACCCCAGTGTGCAGAAATTGTCACAACTTGTTTTTCTGCTGAAATAAACACGTTTTGGCAACTTTGGTCACCCCCATGTAAGGTATAGGGCAGGAACAGCACAGTTTTCAAAACGTGTTTTTCAGCCAGAAATAAACACGTTTTCTCAGCCCTTGGAATCGCAGTGTATCTGCCTGGCTCAGAAGAGCCCACTGAGTCAGCCCTTAACCCCAGTTTGCCGAAATTGTCAAAACGTGTTTTTCAGCACAAATAAACACGTTTTGGCAACTTTGGTCAACCCCATGTAAGTTATAGGGCAGGAACAGCACAGTTTTCAAAACGTGTTTTTCAGCCCGAAATAAACGCGGTTTCTCAGCCCTCTGAATCACAGTGTATCTGCCTGGCTCAGAAGGGCCCACTGAGTCAGCCCTTAACCCCACTGATCAGAAATTGTCAAAACGTGTTTTTCAGCACAAATAAACACGTTTTGGCAACTTTGGTCACCCCCATGTAAGTTATAGGGCAGGAACAGAACAGTTTTCAAAACGTGTTTTCAGCCAGAAATAATCGCGTTTTCTCAGCCCTTAGAATCACAGTGTAACTGCCTGGCTCAGAAGAGCCCACTGAGTCAGCCCTTAACCCCAGTGTTTAGAATTTGTCAAAACGTGTTTTTCAGCAGAAATAAACACGTTTTGGCAACTTTGGTCACCCCCATGTAAGTTATAGGGCAGGACCAGCACAGTTTTCAAAACGTGTTTTTCAGCCAGAAATAAACGCGTTTTCTCATCCCTTAGAATCACAGTGTAACTGCCTGGCTCAGAAGAGCCCACTGAGTCAGCCCTTAACCCCAATGATCAGAAATTTTCAAAATGTGTTTTTCAACACAAATAAACACGTTTTGGCAACTTTGGTCAACCCCATGTAAGTTATAGGGCAGGAACAGCACAGTTTTCAAAACGTGTTTTTCAGCCCGAAATAAACGCGTTTTCTCAGCCCTTAGAATCACAGTGTAACTGCCTGGCTTAGTAGAGCACACTGAGTCAGCCCTTAACCCCAGTGGGCAGAAATTGTCACAATGTGCTTTTCAGCAGTAATAACCACGTTTTGGCAACTTTGGTCACCCCCTTGTAAGTTATAGGGCAGGAACAGCACAGTTTTCAAAACGTGTTTTTCAGCACGAAATAAACGCGTTTTCTCAGCCCTTAGAATCGCAGTGTATCTGCCTGGCTCAGAAGAGCCCACTGAGTCAGCCCTTAACCCCAGTGTGCAGAAATTGTCACAACTTGTTTTTCTGCTGAAATAAACACGTTTTGGCAACGTTGGTCACCCCCATGTAAGTTATAGGGCAGGAACAGCACAGTTTTCAAAACGTGTTTTTCAGCCCGAAATAAACGCGTTTTCTCAACCCTTGGAATCGCAGTGTAACTGCCTGGGTCAGAAGAGCCCACTGAGTCAGCCCTTAACCCCAGTGATCAGAAATTGTCAAAACGTGTTTTTCAACTCAAATAAACACGTTTTGGCAACTTTGGTCAACCCCATGTAAGTTATAGGGCAGGAACAGCACAGTTTTCAAAACGTGTTTTTCAGCCCGAAATAAACGCGTTTTCTCAGCCCTTAGAATCACAGTGTAACTGCCTGGCTCAGAAGAGCACACTGAGTCAGCCCTTACCCCAGTGTGCAGAAATTGTCACAACTTGTTTTTCTGCTGAAATAAACACGTTTTGGCAACTTTGGTCAACCCCATGTAAGTTATAGGGCAGGAACAGCACAGTTTTCAAAACGTGTTTTTCAGCACAAATAAACACGTTTTGGCAACTTTGGTCACCCCCATGTAAGTTATAGGGCAGGAACAGCACAGTTTTCAAAACGTGTTTTTCAGCCCGAAATAAACGCGTTTTCTCAGCCCTTAGAATCACAGTGTAACTGCCTGGCTCAGAAGAGCCCACTGAGTCAGCCCTTAACCCCAATGATCAGAAATTGTCAAAACGTGTTTTTCAACACAAATAAACACGTTTTGGCAACTTTGGTCAACCCCATGTAAGTTATAGGGCAGGAACAGCACAGTTTTCAAAACGTGTTTTTCAGCCCGAAATAAACGCGTTTTCTCAGCCCTTAGAATCACAGTGTAACTGCCTGGCTTAGTAGAGCAAACTGAGTCAGACCTTAACCCCAGTGGGCAGAAATTGTCACAACGTG
This sequence comes from Atractosteus spatula, assembly GCF_055471065.1. Classification (NCBI taxonomy): domain Eukaryota; kingdom Metazoa; phylum Chordata; class Actinopteri; order Semionotiformes; family Lepisosteidae; genus Atractosteus; species Atractosteus spatula. Next base: position 1,842,718 of record NC_142725.1, read on the forward strand.
CTTTTCAGCAGAAATAAACACGTTTTGGCAACTTTGGTCACCCCCATGTAAGTTATAGGGCAGGAACAGCACAGTTTTCAAAACGTGTTTTTCAGCCCGAAATAAACGCGTTTTCTCAGCCCTTAGAATCACAGTGTAACTGCCTGGCTCAGAAGAGCACACTGAGTCAGCCCTTAACCCCAGTGTGCAGAAATTGTCACAACTTGTTTTTCTGCTGAAATAAACACGTTTTGGCAACGTTGGTCACCCCCATGTAAGTTATAGGGCAGGAACAGCACAGTTTTCAAAACGTGTTTTTCAGCCCGAAATAAACGCGTTTTCTCAGCCCTTAGAATCACAGTGTAACTGCCTGGCTCAGAAGAGCACACTGAGTCAGCCCTTAACCCCAGTGTGCAGAAATTGTCACAACTTGTTTTTCTGCTGAAATAAACACGTTTTGGCAACGTTGGTCACCCCCATGTAAGTTATAGGGCAGGAACAGCACAGTTTTCAAAACGTGTTTTTCAGCCCGAAATAAACTCGTTTTCTCAACCCTTGGAATCGCAGTGTAACTGCCTGGGTCAGAAGAGCCCACTGAGTCAGCCCTTAACCCCAGTGATCAGAAATTGTCAAAAGGTGTTTTTCAACTCAAATAAACACGTTTTGGCAACTTTGGTCAACCCCATGTAAGTTATAGGGCAGGAAAGGCACAGTTTTCAAAACGTGTTTTTCAGCCCGAAATAATTGCGTTTTCTCAGCCCTTAGAATCACAGTGTAACTGCCTGGCTCAGAAGAGCCAACTGAGTCAGCCCTTAACCCCAATGATCAGAATTTGTCAAAACGTGTTTTTCAGCAGAAATAAACGCGTTTTCTCAGCCCTTAGAATCACAGTGTAACTGCTTGGCTCAGAAGAGCACACTGAGTCAGCCCTTAACCCCAGTGTGCAGAAATTGTCACAACTTGTTTTTCTGCTGAAATAAACACGTTTTGGCAACGTTGGTCACCCCCATGTAAGTTATAGGGAAGGAACAGCACAGTTTTCAAAACGTGTTTTTCAGCCCGAAATAAACGCGTTTTCTCAACCCTTGGAATAGCAGTGTAACTGCCTGGGTCAGAAGAGCCCACTGAGTCAGCCCTTAACCCCAGTGATCAGAAATTGTCAAAACGTGTTTTTCAACTCAAATAAACACGTTTTGGCAACTTTGGTCAACCCCATGTAAGTTATAGGGCAGGAACAGCACAGTTTTCAAAACGTGTTTTTCAGCCCGAAATAAACGCGTTTTCTCAGCCCTTAGAATCACAGTGTAACTGCCTGGCTTAGTAGAGCACACTGAGTCAGCCCTTAACCCCAGTGGGCAGAAATTGTCACAACGTGTTTTTCAGCAGAAATAAACACGTTTTGGCAACTTTGGTCACCCCCATGTAAGTTATAGGGCAGGAACAGCACAGTTTTCAAAACGTGTTTTTCAGCCCGAAATAAACGCATTTTCTCAACCCTTGGAATCGCAGTGTAACTGCCTGGGTCAGAAGAGCCCACTGAGTCAGCCCTTAACCCCAGTGATCAGAAATTGTCAAAACGTATTTTTCAACTCAAATAAACACGTTTTGGCAACTTTGGTCAACCCCATGTAAGTTATAGGGCAGGAACAGCACAGTTTTCAAAACGTGTTTTTCAGCCTGAAATAAACGCGTTTTCTCAGCCCTTAGAATCATAGTGTAACTGCCTGGCTCAGAAGAGCACACTGAGTCAGCCCTTAACCCCAGTGTGCAGAAATTGTCACAACTTGTTTTTCTGCTGAAATAAACACGTTTTGGCAACTTTGGTCAACCCCATGTAAGTTATAGGGCAGGAACAGCACAGTTTTCAAAACGTGTTTTTCAGCACAAATAAACACGTTTTGGCAACTTTGGTCACCCCCATGTAAGTTATAGGGCAGGAACAGCACAGTTTTCAAAACGTGTTTTTCAGCCCGAAATAAACGCGTTTTCTCATCCCTTAGAATCACAGTGTAACTGCCTGGCTCAGAAGAGCCCACTGAGTCAGCCCTTAACCCCAGTGATCAGAAATTGTCAAAACGTATTTTTCAACTCAAATAAACACGTTTTGGCAACTTTGGTCAACCCCATGTAAGTTATAGGGCAGGAACAGCACAGTTTTCAAAACGTGTTTTTCAGCCCGAAATAAACGCGTTTTCTCAGCCCTTAGAATCACAGTGTAACTGCCTGGCTTAGTAGAGCAAACTGAGTCAGACCTTAACCCCAGTGGGCAGAAATTGTCACAACGTGCTTTTCAGCAGAAATAAACACTTTTTGGCAACTTTGGTCACCCCCATGTAAGTTATAGGGCAGGAACAGCACAGTTTTCAAAACGTGTTTTTCAGCCCGAAATAAACGCGTTTTCTCAGCCCTTAGAATCACAGTGTAACTGCCTGGCTCAGAAGAGCACACTGAGTCAGCCCTTAACCCCAGTGTGCAGAAATTGTCACAACTTGTTTTTCTGCTGAAATAAACACGTTTTGGCAACGTTGGTCACCCCCATGTAAGTTATAGGGCAGGAACAGCACAGTTTTCAAAACGTGTTTTTCAGCCCGAAATAAACGCGTTTTCTCAGCCCTTAGAATCACAGTGTAACTGCCTGGCTCAGAAGAGCACACTGAGTCAGCCCTTAACCCCAGTGTGCAGAAATTGTCACAACTTGTTTTTCTGCTGAAATAAACACGTTTTGGCAACGTTGGTCACCCCCATGTAAGTTATAGGGCAGGAACAGCACAGTTTTCAAAACGTGTTTTTCAGCCCGAAATAAACGCGTTTTCTCAACCCTTGGAATCGCAGTGTAACTGCCTGGGTCAGAAGAGCCCACTGAGTCAGCCCTTAACCCCAGTGATCAGAAATTGTCAAAACGTGTTTTTCAACTCAAATAAACACGTTTTGGCAACTTTGGTCAACCCCATGTAAGTTATAGGGCAGGAACAGCACAGTTTTCAAAACGTGTTTTTCAGCACAAATAAACACGTTTTGGCAACTTTGGTCAACCCCATGTAAGTTATAGGCCAGGTACAGCACCGTTTTCAAAACGTGTTTTTCAGCCAGAAATGAACACGTTTTCTCAGCCTTTGGAATCGCAGTGTATCTGCCTGGCTCAGAAGAGCCCACTGAGTCAGCCCTTAACCCCAGTGATCAGAAATTGTCAAAACGTGTTTTTCAGCACAAATAAACACGTTTTGGCAACTTTGGTCAACCCCATGTAAGTTATAGGGCAGGAACAGCACAGTTTTCAAAACGTGTTTTTCAGCCAGAAATAAACGCGTTTTCTCAGCCCTTAGAATCACAGTGTAACTGCCTGGCTTAGTAGAGCACACTGAGTCAGCCCTTCACCCCAGTGTGCAGAAATTGTCACAACTTGTTTTTCTGCTGAAATAAACACGTTTTGGCAACTTTGGTCACCCCCATGTAAGGTATAGGGCAGGAACAGCACAGTTTTCAAAACGTGTTTTTCAGCCAGAAATAAACACGTTTCCTCAGCCCTTGGAATCGCAGTGTATCTGCCTGGCTCAGAAGAGCCCACTGAGTCAGCCCTTAACCCCAGTGTGCCGAAATTGTCAAAACGTGTTTTTCAGCACAAATAAACACGTTTTGGCAACTTTGGTCAACCCCATGTAAGTTATAGGGCAGGAACAGCACAGTTTTCAAAACATGTTTTTCAGCCCGAAATAAACGCGGTTTCTCAGCCCTCTGAATCACAGTGTATCTGCCTGGCTCAGAAGGGCCCACTGAGTCAACCCTTAACCCCACTGATCAGAAATTGTCAAAACGTGTTTTTCAGCACAAATAAACACGTTTTGGCAACTTTGGTCACCCCCATGTAAGTTATAGGGCAGGAACAGAACAGTTTTCAAAACGTGTTTTCAGCCAGAAATAATCGCGTTTTCTCAGCCCTTAGAATCACAGTGTAACTGCCTGGCTCAGAAGAGCCCACTGAGTCAGCCCTTAACCCCAGTGATTAGAATTTGTCAAAACGTGTTTTTCAGCAGAAATAAACACGTTTTGGCAACTTTGGTCACCCCCATGTAAGTTATAGGGCAGGACCAGCACAGTTTTCAAAACGTGTTTTTCAGCCAGAAATAAACGCGTTTTCTCATCCCTTAGAATCACAGTGTAACTGCCTGGCTCAGAAGAGCACACTGAGTCAGCCCTTACCCCAGTGTGCAGAAATTGTCACAACTTGTTTTTCTGCTGAAATAAACACGTTTTGGCAACTTTGGTCAACCCCATGTAAGTTATAGGGCAGGAACAGCACAGTTTTCAAAACGTGTTTTTCAGCACAAATAAACACGTTTTGGCAACTTTGGTCACCCCCATGTAAGTTATAGGGCAGGAACAGCACAGTTTTCAAAACATGTTTTTCAGCCCGAAATAAACGCGTTTTCTCAGCCCTTAGAATCACAGTGTAACTGCCTGGCTCAGAAGAGCCCACTGAGTCAGCCCTTAACCCCAATGATCAGAAATTGTCAAAACGTGTTTTTCAACACAAATAAACACGTTTTGGCAACTTTGGTCAACCCCATGTAAGTTATAGGGCAGGAACAGCACAGTTTTCAAAACGTGTTTTTCAGCCCGAAATAAACGCGTTTTCTCAGCCCTTAGAATCACAGTGTAACTGCCTGGCTTAGTAGAGCACACTGAGTCAGCCCTTAACCCCAGTGGGCAGAAATTGTCACAATGTGCTTTTCAGCAGTAATAACCACGTTTTGGCAACTTTGGTCACCCCCTTGTAAGTTATAGGGCAGGAACAGCACAGTTTTCAAAACGTGTTTTTCAGCCCGAAATAAACGCGTTTTCTCAGCCCTTAGAATCGCAGTGTATCTGCCTGGCTCAGAAGAGCCCACTGAGTCAGCCCTTAACCCCAGTGTGCAGAAATTGTCACAACTTGTTTTTCTGCTGAAATAAACACGTTTTGGCAACGTTGGTCACCCCCATGTAAGTTATAGGGCAGGAACAGCACAGTTTTCAAAACGTGTTTTTCAGCCCGAAATAAACGCATTTTCTCAACCCTTGGAATCGCAGTGTAACTGCCTGGGTCAGAAGAGCCCACTGAGTCAGCCCTTAACCCCAGTGATCAGAAATTGTCAAAACGTGTTTTTCAACTCAAATAAACACGTTTTGGCAACTTTGGTCAACCCCATGTAAGTTATAGGGCAGGAACAGCACAGTTTTCAAAACGTGTTTTTCAGCCCGAAATAAACGCGTTTTCTCAGCCCTTAGAATCACAGTGTAACTGCCTGGCTCAGAAGAGCACACTGAGTCAGCCCTTACCCCAGTGTGCAGAAATTGTCACAACTTGTTTTTCTGCTGAAATAAACACGTTTTGGCAACTTTGATCAACCCCATGTAAGTTATAGGGCAGGAACAGCACAGTTTTCAAAACGTGTTTTTCAGCACAAATAAACACGTTTTGGCAACTTTGGTCACCCCCATGTAAGTTATAGGGCAGGAACAGCACAGTTTTCAAAACGTGTTTTTCAGCCCGAAATAAACGCGTTTTCTCAGCCCTTAGAATCACAGTGTAACTGCCTGGCTCAGAAGAGCCCACTGAGTCAGCCCTTAACCCCAATGATCAGAAATTGTCAAAACGTGTTTTTCAACACAAATAAACACGTTTTGGCAACTTTGGTCAACCCCATGTAAGTTATAGGGCAGGAACAGCACAGTTTTCAAAACGTGTTTTTCAGCCCGAAATAAACGCGTTTTCTCAGCCCTTAGAATCACAGTGTAACTGCCTGCCTTAGTAGAGCAAACTGAGTCAGACCTTAACCCCAGTGGGCAGAAATTGTCACAACGTGCTTTTCAGCAGAAATAAACACGTTTTGGCATCTTTGGTCACCCCCATGTAAGTTATAGGGCAGGAACAGCACAGTTTTCAAAACGTGTTTTTCAGCCCGAAATAAACGCGTTTTCTCAGCCCTTAGAATCACAGTGTAACTGCCTGGCTCAGAAGAGCACACTGAGTCAGCCCTTAACCCCAGTGTGCAGAAATTGTCACAACTTGTTTTTCTGCTGAAATAAACACGTTTTGGCAACGTTGGTCACCCCCATGTAAGTTATAGGGCAGGAACAGCACAGTTTTCAAAACGTGTTTTTCAGCCCGAAATAAACGCGTTTTCTCAGCCCTTAGAATCACAGTGTAACTGCCTGGCTCAGAAGAGCACACTGAGTCAGCCCTTAACCCCAGTGTGCAGAAATTGTCACAACTTGTTTTTCTGCTGAAATAAACACGTTTTGGCAACGTTGGTCACCCCCATGTAAGTTATAGGGCAGGAACAGCACAGTTTTCAAAACGTGTTTTTCAGCCCGAAATAAACGCGTTTTCTCAGCCCTTAGAATCACAGTGTAACTGCCTGGCTCAGAAGAGCCAACTGAGTCAGCCCTTAACCCCAATGATCAGAATTTGTCAAAACGTGTTTTTCAGCAGAAATAAACACGTTTTGGCAACTTTGGTCACCCCCATGTAAGTTATAGGGCAGGAACAGCACAGTTTTCAAAACGTGTTTTTCAGCCCGAAATAAACGCGTTTTCTCAGCCCTTAGAATCACAGTGTAACTGCTTGGCTCAGAAGAGCACACTGAGTCAGCCCTTAACCCCAGTGTGCAGAAATTGTCACAACTTGTTTTTCTGCTGAAATAAACACGTTTTGGCAACGTTGGTCACCCCCATGTAAGTTATAGGGCAGGAACAGCACAGTTTTCAAAACGTGTTTTTCAGCCCGAAATAAACGCGTTTTCTCAACCCTTGGAATCGCAGTGTAACTGCCTGGGTCAGAAGAGCCCACTGAGTCAGCCCTTAACCCCAGTGATCAGAAATTGTCAAAACGTGTTTTTCAACTCAAATAAACACGTTTTGGCAACTTTGGTCAACCCCATGTAAGTTATAGGGCAGGAACAGCACAGTTTTCAAAACGTGTTTTTCAGCCCGAAATAAACGCGTTTTCTCAGCCCTTAGAATCACAGTGTAACTGCCTGGCTTAGTAGAGCACACTGAGTCAGCCCTTAACCCCAGTGGGCAGAAATTGTCACAACGTGTTTTTCAGCAGAAATAAACACGTTTTGGCAACTTTGGTCACCCCCATGTAAGTTATAGGGCAGGAACAGCACAGTTTTCAAAACGTGTTTTTCAGCCCGAAATAAACGCGTTTTCTCAACCCTTGGAATCGCAGTGTAACTGCCTGGGTCAGAAGAGCCCACTGAGTCAGCCCTTAACCCCAGTGATCAGAAATTGTCAAAACGTATTTTTCAACTCAAATAAACACGTTTTGGCAACTTTGGTCAACCCCATGTAAGTTATAGGGCAGGAACAGCACAGTTTTCAAAACGTGTTTTTCAGCCCGAAATAAACGCGTTTTCTCAGCCCTTAGAATCATAGTGTAACTGCCTGGCTCAGAAGAGCACACTGAGTCAGCCCTTAACCCCAGTGTGCAGAAATTGTCACAACTTGTTTTTCTGCTGAAATAAACACGTTTTGGCAACTTTGGTCAACCCCATGTAAGTTATAGGGCAGGAACAGCACAGTTTTCAAAACGTGTTTTTCAGCACAAATAAACACGTTTTGGCAACTTTGGTCACCCCCATGTAAGTTATAGGGCAGGAACAGCACAGTTTTCAAAACGTGTTTTTCAGCCCGAAATAAACGCGTTTTCTCATCCCTTAGAATCACAGTGTAACTGCCTGGCTCAGAAGAGCCCACTGAGTCAGCCCTTAACCCCAGTGATCAGAAATTGTCAAAACGTATTTTTCAACTCAAATAAACACGTTTTGGCAACTTTGGTCAACCCCATGTAAGTTATAGGGCAGGAACAGCACAGTTTTCAAAACGTGTTTTTCAGCCCGAAATAAACGCGGTTTCTCAGCCCTCTGAATCACAGTGTATCTGCCTGGCTCAGAAGGGCCCACTGAGTCAACCCTTAACCCCACTGATCAGAAATTGTCAAAACGTGTTTTTCAGCACAAATAAACACGTTTTGGCAACTTTGGTCACCCCCATGTAAGTTATAGGGCAGGAACAGAACAGTTTTCAAAACGTGTTTTCAGCCAGAAATAATCGCGTTTTCTCAGCCCTTAGAATCACAGTGTAACTGCCTGGCTCAGAAGAGCCCACTGAGTCAGCCCTTAACCCCAGTGATTAGAATTTGTCAAAACGTGTTTTTCAGCAGAAATAAACACGTTTTGGCAACTTTGGTCACCCCCATGTAAGTTATAGGGCAGGACAAGCACAGTTTTCAAAACGTGTTTTTCAGCCAGAAATAAACGCGTTTTCTCATCCCTTAGAATCACAGTGTAACTGCCTGGCTCAGAAGAGCACACTGAGTCAGCCCTTACCCCAGTGTGCAGAAATTGTCACAACTTGTTTTTCTGCTGAAATAAACACGTTTTGGCAACTTTGGTCAACCCCATGTAAGTTATAGGGCAGGAACAGCACAGTTTTCAAAACGTGTTTTTCAGCACAAATAAACACGTTTTGGCAACTTTGGTCACCCCCATGTAAGTTATAGGGCAGGAACAGCACAGTTTTCAAAACGTGTTTTTCAGCCCGAAATAAACGCGTTTTCTCAGCCCTTAGAATCACAGTGTAACTGCCTGGCTCAGAAGAGCCCACTGAGTCAGCCCTTAACCCCAATGATCAGAAATTGTCAAAACGTGTTTTTCAACACAAATAAACACGTTTTGGCAACTTTGGTCAACCCCATGTAAGTTATAGGGCAGGAACAGCACAGTTTTCAAAACGTGTTTTTCAGCCCGAAATAAACGCGTTTTCTCAGCCCTTAGAATCACAGTGTAACTGCCTGGCTTAGTAGAGCAAACTGAGTCAGACCTTAACCCCAGTGGGCAGAAATTGTCACAACGTGCTTTTCAGCAGAAATAAACACGTTTTGGCATCTTTGGTCACCCCCATGTAAGTTATAGGGCAGGAACAGCACAGTTTTCAAAACGTGTTTTTCAGCCCGAAATAAACGCGTTTTCTCAGCCCTTAGAATCACAGTGTAACTGCCTGGCTCAGAAGAGCACACTGAGTCAGCCCTTAACCCCAGTGTGCAGAAATTGTCACAACTTGTTTTTCTGCTGAAATAAACACGTTTTGGCAACGTTGGTCACCCCCATGTAAGTTATAGGGCAGGAACAGCACAGTTTTCAAAACGTGTTTTTCAGCCCGAAATAAACGCGTTTTCTCAGCCCTTAGAATCACAGTGTAACTGCCTGGCTCAGAAGAGCACACTGAGTCAGCCCTTAACCCCAGTGTGCAGAAATTGTCACAACTTGTTTTTCTGCTGAAATAAACACGTTTTGGCAACGTTGGTCACCCCCATGTAAGTTATAGGGCAGGAACAGCACAGTTTTCAAAACGTGTTTTTCAGCCCGAAATAAACGCGTTTTCTCAGCCCTTAGAATCACAGTGTAACTGCCTGGCTCAGAAGAGCCAACTGAGTCAGCCCTTAACCCCAATGATCAGAATTTGTCAAAACGTGTTTTTCAGCAGAAATAAACACGTTTTGGCAACTTTGGTCACCCCCATGTAAGTTATAGGGCAGGAACAGCACAGTTTTCAAAACGTGTTTTTCAGCCCGAAATAAACGCGTTTTCTCAGCCCTTAGAATCACAGTGTAACTGCCTGGCTCAGAAGAGCCCACTGAGTCAGCCCTTAACCCCAATGATCAGAAATTGTCAAAACGTGTTTTTCAACACAAATAAACACGTTTTGGCAACTTTGGTCAACCCCATGTAAGTTATAGGGCAGGAACAGCACAGTTTTCAAAACGTGTTTTTCAGCCCGAAATAAACGCGTTTTCTCAGCCCTTAGAATCACAGTGTAACTGCCTGGCTTAGTAGAGCAAACTGAGTCAGACCTTAACCCCAGTGGGCAGAAATTGTCACAACGTGCTTTTCAGCAGAAATAAACACGTTTTGGCATCTTTGGTCACCCCCATGTAAGTTATAGGGCAGGAACAGCACAGTTTTCAAAACGTGTTTTTCAGCCCGAAATAAACGCGTTTTCTCAGCACTTAGAATCACAGTGTAACTGCCTGGCTCAGAAGAGCACACTGAGTCAGCCCTTAACCCCAGTGTGCAGAAATTGTCACAACTTGTTTTTCTGCTGAAATAAACACGTTTTGGCAACTTTGGTCAACCCCATGTAAGTTATAGGGCAGGAACAGCACAGTTTTCAAAACGTGTTTTTCAGCCCGAAATAAACGCGTTTTCTCAGCCCTTAGAATCACAGTGTAACTGCCTGGCTTAGTAGAGCAAACTGAGTCAGACCTTAACCCCAGTGGGCAGAAATTGTCACAACGTGCTTTTCAGCAGAAATAAACACTTTTTGGCAACGTTGGTCACCCCCATGTAAGTTATAGGGCAGGAACAGCACAGTTTTCAAAACGTGTTTTTCAGCCCGAAATAAACGCGTTTTCTCAGCCCTTAGAATCACAGTGTAACTGCCTGGCTCAGAAGAGCACACTGAGTCAGCCCTTAACCCCAGTGTGCAGAAATTGTCACAACTTGTTTTTCTGCTGAAATAAACACGTTTTGGCAACGTTGGTCACCCACATGTAAGTTATAGGGCAGGAACAGCACAGTTTTCAAAACGTGTTTTTCAGCCCGAAATAAACGCGTTTTCTCAACCCTTGGAATCGCAGTGTAACTGCCTGGGTCAGAAGAGCCCACTGAGTCAGCCCTTAACCCCAGTGATCAGAAATTGTCAAAACGTGTTTTTCAACTCAAATAAACACGTTTTGGCAACTTTGGTCAACCCCATGTAAGTTATAGGGCAGGAACAGCACAGTTTTCAAAACGTGTTTTTCAGCACAAATAAACACGTTTTGGCAACTTTGGTCAAGCCCATGTAAGTTATAGGCCAGGTACAGCACCGTTTTCAAAACGTGTTTTTCAGCCAGAAATGAACACGTTTTCTCAGCCTTTGGAATCGCAGTGTATCTGCCTGGCTCAGAAGAGCCCACTGAGTCAGCCCTTAACCCCAGTGATCAGAAATTGTCAAAACGTGTTTTTCAGCACAAATAAACACGTTTTGGCAACTTTGGTCAACCCCATGTAAGTTATAGGGCAGGAACAGCACAGTTTTCAAAACGTGTTTTTCAGCCAGAAATAAACGCGTTTTCTCAGCCCTTAGAATCACAGTGTAACTGCCTGGCTTAGTAGAGCACACTGAGTCAGCCCTTCACCCCAGTGTGCAGAAATTGTCACAACTTGTTTTTCTGCTGAAATAAACACGTTTTGGCAACTTTGGTCACCCCCATGTAAGGTATAGGGCAGGAACAGCACAGTTTTCAAAACGTGTTTTTCAGCCAGAAATAAACACGTTTTCTCAGCCCTTGGAATCGCAGTGTATCTGCCTGGCTCAGAAGAGCCCACTGAGTCAGCCCTTAACCCCAGTGTGCCGAAATTGTCAAAACGTGTTTTTCAGCACAAATAAACACGTTTTGGCAACTTTGGTCAACCCCATGTAAGTTATAGGGCAGGAACAGCACAGTTTTCAAAACGTGTTTTTCAGCCCGAAATAAACGCGGTTTCTCAGCCCTCTGAATCACAGTGTATCTGCCTGGCTCAGAAGGGCCCACTGAGTCAGCCCTTAACCCCACTGATCAGAAATTGTCAAAACGTGTTTTTCAGCACAAATAAACACGTTTTGGCAACTTTGGTCACCCCCATGTAAGTTATAGGGCAGGAACAGAACAGTTTTCAAAACGTGTTTTCAGCCAGAAATAATCGCGTTTTCTCAGCCCTTAGAATCACAGTGTAACTGCCTGGCTCAGAAGAGCCCACTGAGTCAGCCCTTAACCCCAGTGATTAGAATTTGTCAAAACGTGTTTTTCAGCAGAAATAAACACGTTTTGGCAACTTTGGTCACCCCCATGTAAGTTATAGGGCAGGACCAGCACAGTTTTCAAAACGTGTTTTTCAGCCAGAAATAAACGCGTTTTCTCATCCCTTAGAATCACAGTGTAACTGCCTGGCTCAGAAGAGCCCACTGAGTCAGCCCTTAACCCCAATGATCAGAAATTTTCAAAATGTGTTTTTCAACACAAATAAACACGTTTTGGCAACTTTGGTCAACCCCATGTAAGTTATAGGGCAGGAACAGCACAGTTTTCAAAACGTGTTTTTCAGCCCGAAATAAACGCGTTTTCTCAGCCCTTAGAATCACAGTGTAACTGCCTGGCTTAGTAGAGCACACTGAGTCAGCCCTTAACCCCAGTGGGCAGAAATTGTCACAATGTGCTTTTCAGCAGTAATAACCACGTTTTGGCAACTTTGGTCACCCCCTTGTAAGTTATAGGGCAGGAACAGCACAGTTTTCAAAACGTGTTTTTCAGCCCGAAATAAACGCGTTTTCTCAGCCCTTAGAATCGCAGTGTATCTGCCTGGCTCAGAAGAGCCCACTGAGTCAGCCCTTAACCCCAGTGTGCAGAAATTGTCACAACTTGTTTTTCTGCTGAAATAAACACGTTTTGGCAACGTTGGTCACCCCCATGTAAGTTATAGGGCAGGAACAGCACAGTTTTCAAAACGTGTTTTTCAGCCCGAAATAAACGCGTTTTCTCAACCCTTGGAATCGCAGTGTAACTGCCTGGGTCAGAAGAGCCCACTGACTCAGCCCTTAACCCCAGTGATCAGAAATTGTCAAAACGTGTTTTTCAACTCAAATAAACACGTTTTGGCAACTTTGGTCAACCCCATGTAAGTTATAGGGCAGGAACAGCACAGTTTTCAAAACGTGTTTTTCAGCCCGAAATAAACGCGTTTTCTCAGCCCTTAGAATCACAGTGTAACTGCCTGGCTCAGAAGAGCACACTGAGTCAGCCCTTACCCCAGTGTGCAGAAATTGTCACAACTTGTTTTTCTGCTGAAATAAACACGTTTTGGCAACTTTGGTCAACCCCATGTAAGTTATAGGGCAGGAACAGCACAGTTTTCAAAACGTGTTTTTCAGCACAAATAAACACGTTTTGGCAACTTTGGTCACCCCCATGTAAGTTATAGGGCAGGAACAGCACAGTTTTCAAAACGTGTTTTTCAGCCCGAAATAAACGCGTTTTCTCAGCCCTTAGAATCACAGTGTAACTGCCTGGCTCAGAAGAGCCCACTGAGTCAGCCCTTAACCCCAATGATCAGAAATTGTCAAAACGTGTTTTTCAACACAAATAAACACGTTTTGGCAACTTTGGTCACCCCCATGTAAGTTATAGGGCAGGAACAGCACAGTTTTCAAAACGTGTTTTTCAGCCCGAAATAAACGCGTTTTCTCAGCCCTTAGAATCACAGTGTAACTGCCTGGCTCAGAAGAGCACACTGAGTCAGCCCTTAACCCCAGTGTGCAGAAATTGTCACAACTTGTTTTTCTGCTGAAATAAACACGTTTTGGCAACGTTGGTCACCCCCATGTAAGTTATAGGGCAGGAACAGCACAGTTTTCAAAACGTGTTTTTCAGCCCGAAATAAACGCGTTTTCTCAACCCTTGGAATCGCAGTGTAACTGCCTGGGTCAGAAGAGCCCACTGAGTCAGCCCTTAACCCCAGTGATCAGAAATTGTCAAAAGGTGTTTTTCAACTCAAATAAACACGTTTTGGCAACTTTGGTCAACCCCATGTAAGTTATAGGGCAGGAAAGGCACAGTTTTCAAAACGTGTTTTTCAGCCCGAAATAATTGCGTTTTCTCAGCCCTTAGAATCACAGTGTAACTGCCTGGCTCAGAAGAGCCAACTGAGTCAGCCCTTAACCCCAATGATCAGAATTTGTCAAAACGTGTTTTTCAGCAGAAATAAACACGTTTTGGCAACTTTGGTCACCCCCATGTAAGTTATAGGGCAGGAACAGCACAGTTTTCAAAACGTGTTTTTCAGCCCGAAATAAACGCGTTTTCTCAGCCCTTAGAATCACAGTGTAACTGCTTGGCTCAGAAGAGCACACTGAGTCAGCCCTTAACCCCAGTGTGCAGAAATTGTCACAACTTGTTTTTCTGCTGAAATAAACACGTTTTGGCAACGTTGGTCACCCCCATGTAAGTTATAGGGCAGGAACAGCACAGTTTTCAAAACGTGTTTTTCAGCCCGAAATAAACGCGTTTTCTCAGCCCTTAGAATCACAGTGTAACTGCCTGGCTTAGTAGAGCACACTGAGTCAGCCCTTAACCCCAGTGGGCAGAAATTGTCACAACGTGTTTTTCAGCAGAAATAAACACGTTTTGGCAACTTTGGTCACCCCCATGTAAGTTATAGGGCAGGAACAGCACAGTTTTCAAAACGTGTTTTTCAGCCCGAAATAAACGCGGTTTCTCAGCCCTCTGAATCACAGTGTATCTGCCTGGCTCAGAAGGGCCCACTGAGTCAGCCCTTAACCCCACTGATCAGAAATTGTCAAAACGTGTTTTTCAGCACAAATAAACACGTTTTGGCAACTTTGGTCACCCCCATGTAAGTTATAGGGCAGGAACAGAACAGTTTTCAAAACGTGTTTTCAGCCAGAAATAATCGCGTTTTCTCAGCCCTTAGAATCACAGTGTAACTGCCTGGCTCAGAAGAGCCCACTGAGTCAGCCCTTAACCCCAGTGATTAGAATTTGTCAAAACGTGTTTTTCAGCAGAAATAAACACGTTTTGGCAACTTTGGTCACCCCCATGTAAGTTATAGGGCAGGACCAGCACAGTTTTCAAAACGTGTTTTTCAGCCAGAAATAAACGCGTTTTCTCATCCCTTAGAATCACAGTGTAACTGCCTGGCTCAGAAGAGCCCACTGAGTCAGCCCTTAACCCCAATGATCAGAAATTTTCAAAATGTGTTTTTCAACACAAATAAACACGTTTTGGCAACTTTGGTCAACCCCATGTAAGTTATAGGGCAGGAACAGCACAGTTTTCAAAACGTGTTTTTCAGCCCGAAATAAACGCGTTTTCTCAGCCCTTAGAATCACAGTGTAACTGCCTGGCTTAGTAGAGCACACTGAGTCAGCCCTTAACCCCAGTGGGCAGAAATTGTCACAATGTGCTTTTCAGCAGTAATAACCACGTTTTGGCAACTTTGGTCACCCCCTTGTAAGTTATAGGGCAGGAACAGCACAGTTTTCAAAACGTGTTTTTCAGCCCGAAATAAACGCGTTTTCTCAGCCCTTAGAATCGCAGTGTATCTGCCTGGCTCAGAAGAGCCCACTGAGTCAGCCCTTAACCCCAGTGTGCAGAAATTGTCACAACTTGTTTTTCTGCTGAAATAAACACGTTTTGGCAACGTTGGTCACCCCCATGTAAGTTATAGGGCAGGAACAGCACAGTTTTCAAAACGTGTTTTTCAGCCCGAAATAAACGCGTTTTCTCAACCCTTGGAATCGCAGTGTAACTGCCTGGGTCAGAAGAGCCCACTGACTCAGCCCTTAACCCCAGTGATCAGAAATTGTCAAAACGTGTTTTTCAACTCAAATAAACACGTTTTGGCAACTTTGGTCAACCCCATGTAAGTTATAGGGCAGGAACAGCACAGTTTTCAAAACGTGTTTTTCAGCCCGAAATAAACGCGTTTTCTCAGCCCTTAGAATCACAGTGTAACTGCCTGGCTCAGAAGAGCACACTGAGTCAGCCCTTACCCCAGTGTGCAGAAATTGTCACAACTTGTTTTTCTGCTGAAATAAACACGTTTTGGCAACTTTGGTCAACCCCATGTAAGTTATAGGGCAGGAACAGCACAGTTTTCAAAACGTGTTTTTCAGCACAAATAAACACGTTTTGGCAACTTTGGTCACCCCCATGTAAGTTATAGGGCAGGAACAGCACAGTTTTCAAAACGTGTTTTTCAGCCCGAAATAAACGCGTTTTCTCAGCCCTTAGAATCACAGTGTAACTGCCTGGCTCAGAAGAGCCCACTGAGTCAGCCCTTAACCCCAATGATCAGAAATTGTCAAAACGTGTTTTTCAACACAAATAAACACGTTTTGGCAACTTTGGTCACCCCCATGTAAGTTATAGGGCAGGAACAGCACAGTTTTCAAAACGTGTTTTTCAGCCCGAAATAAACGCGTTTTCTCAGCCCTTAGAATCACAGTGTAACTGCCTGGCTCAGAAGAGCACACTGAGTCAGCCCTTAACCCCAGTGTGCAGAAATTGTCACAACTTGTTTTTCTGCTGAAATAAACACGTTTTGGCAACGTTGGTCACCCCCATGTAAGTTATAGGGCAGGAACAGCACAGTTTTCAAAACGTGTTTTTCAGCCCGAAATAAACGCGTTTTCTCAACCCTTGGAATCGCAGTGTAACTGCCTGGGTCAGAAGAGCCCACTGAGTCAGCCCTTAACCCCAGTGATCAGAAATTGTCAAAAGGTGTTTTTCAACTCAAATAAACACGTTTTGGCAACTTTGGTCAACCCCATGTAAGTTATAGGGCAGGAAAGGCACAGTTTTCAAAACGTGTTTTTCAGCCCGAAATAATTGCGTTTTCTCAGCCCTTAGAATCACAGTGTAACTGCCTGGCTCAGAAGAGCCAACTGAGTCAGCCCTTAACCCCAATGATCAGAATTTGTCAAAACGTGTTTTTCAGCAGAAATAAACACGTTTTGGCAACTTTGGTCACCCCCATGTAAGTTATAGGGCAGGAACAGCACAGTTTTCAAAACGTGTTTTTCAGCCCGAAATAAACGCGTTTTCTCAGCCCTTAGAATCACAGTGTAACTGCTTGGCTCAGAAGAGCACACTGAGTCAGCCCTTAACCCCAGTGTGCAGAAATTGTCACAACTTGTTTTTCTGCTGAAATAAACACGTTTTGGCAACGTTGGTCACCCCCATGTAAGTTATAGGGCAGGAACAGCACAGTTTTCAAAACGTGTTTTTCAGCCCGAAATAAACGCGTTTTCTCAGCCCTTAGAATCACAGTGTAACTGCCTGGCTTAGTAGAGCACACTGAGTCAGCCCTTAACCCCAGTGGGCAGAAATTGTCACAACGTGTTTTTCAGCAGAAATAAACACGTTTTGGCAACTTTGGTCACCCCCATGTAAGTTATAGGGCAGGAACAGCACAGTTTTCAAAACGTGTTTTTCAGCCCGAAATAAACGCGTTTTCTCAACCCTTGGAATCGCAGTGTAACTGCCTGGGTCAGAAGAGCCCACTGAGTCAGCCCTTAACCCCAGTGATCAGAAATTGTCAAAACGTATTTTTCAACTCAAATAAACACGTTTTGGCAACTTTGGTCAACCCCATGTAAGTTATAGGGCAGGAACAGCACAGTTTTCAAAACGTGTTTTTCAGCCCGAAATAAACGCGTTTTCTCAGCCCTTAGAATCATAGTGTAACTGCCTGGCTCAGAAGAGCACACTGAGTCAGCCCTTAACCCCAGTGTGCAGAAATTGTCACAACTTGTTTTTCTGCTGAAATAAACACGTTTTGGCAACTTTGGTCAACCCCATGTAAGTTATAGGGCAGGAACAGCACAGTTTTCAAAACGTGTTTTTCAGCACAAATAAACACGTTTTGGCAACTTTGGTCACCCCCATGTAAGTTATAGGGCAGGAACAGCACAGTTTTCAAAACGTGTTTTTCAGCCCGAAATAAACGCGTTTTCTCATCCCTTAGAATCACAGTGTAACTGCCTGGCTCAGAAGAGCCCACTGAGTCAGCCCTTAACCCCAGTGATCAGAAATTGTCAAAACGTATTTTTCAACTCAAATAAACACGTTTTGGCAACTTTGGTCAACCCCATGTAAGTTATAGGGCAGGAACAGCACAGTTTTCAAAACGTGTTTTTCAGCCCGAAATAAACGCGTTTTCTCAGCCCTTAGAATCACAGTGTAACTGCCTGGCTTAGTAGAGCAAACTGAGTCAGACCTTAACCCCAGTGGGCAGAAATTGTCACAACGTGCTTTTCAGCAGAAATAAACACTTTTTGGCAACTTTGGTCACCCCCATGTAAGTTATAGGGCAGGAACAGCACAGTTTTCAAAACGTGTTTTTCAGCCCGAAATAAACGCGTTTTCTCAGCCCTTAGAATCACAGTGTAACTGCCTGGCTCAGAAGAGCACACTGAGTCAGCCCTTAACCCCAGTGTGCAGAAATTGTCACAACTTGTTTTTCTGCTGAAATAAACACGTTTTGGCAACGTTGGTCACCCCCATGTAAGTTATAGGGCAGGAACAGCACAGTTTTCAAAACGTGTTTTTCAGCCCGAAATAAACGCGTTTTCTCAGCCCTTAGAATCACAGTGTAACTGCCTGGCTCAGAAGAGCACACTGAGTCAGCCCTTAACCCCAGTGTGCAGAAATTGTCACAACTTGTTTTTCTGCTGAAATAAACACGTTTTGGCAACGTTGGTCACCCCCATGTAAGTTATCGGGCAGGAACAGCACAGTTTTCAAAACGTGTTTTTCAGCCCGAAATAAACGCGTTTTCTCAACCCTTGGAATCGCAGTGTAACTGCCTGGGTCAGAAGAGCCCACTGAGTCAGCCCTTAACCCCAGTGATCAGAAATTGTCAAAACGTGTTTTTCAACTCAAATAAACACGTTTTGGCAACTTTGGTCAACCCCATGTAAGTTATAGGGCAGGAACAGCACAGTTTTCAAAACGTGTTTTTCAGCACAAATAAACACGTTTTGGCAACTTTGGTCAACCCCATGTAAGTTATAGGCCAGGTACAGCACCGTTTTCAAAACGTGTTTTTCAGCCAGAAATGAACACGTTTTCTCAGCCTTTGGAATCGCAGTGTATCTGCCTGGCTCAGAAGAGCCCACTGAGTCAGCCCTTAACCCCAGTGATCAGAAATTGTCAAAACGTGTTTTTCAGCACAAATAAACACGTTTTGGCAACTTTGGTCAACCCCATGTAAGTTATAGGGCAGGAACAGCACAGTTTTCAAAACGTGTTTTTCAGCCAGAAATAAACGCGTTTTCTCAGCCCTTAGAATCACAGTGTAACTGCCTGGCTTAGTAGAGCACACTGAGTCAGCCCTTCACCCCAGTGTGCAGAAATTGTCACAACTTGTTTTTCTGCTGAAATAAACACGTTTTGGCAACTTTGGTCACCCCCATGTAAGGTATAGGGCAGGAACAGCACAGTTTTCAAAACGTGTTTTTCAGCCAGAAATAAACACGTTTTCTCAGCCCTTGGAATCGCAGTGTATCTGCCTGGCTCAGAAGAGCCCACTGAGTCAGCCCTTAACCATAGTGTGCCGAAATTGTCAAAACGTGTTTTTCAGCACAAATAAACACGTTTTGGCAACTTTGGTCAACCCCATGTAAGTTATAGGGCAGGAACAGCACAGTTTTCAAAACGTGTTTTTCAGCCCGAAATAAACGCGGTTTCTCAGCCCTCTGAATCACAGTGTATCTGCCTGGCTCAGAAGGGCCCACTGAGTCAGCCCTTAACCCCACTGATCAGAAATTGTCAAAACGTGTTTTTCAGCACAAATAAACACGTTTTGGCAACTTTGGTCACCCCCATGTAAGTTATAGGGCAGGAACAGAACAGTTTTCAAAACGTGTTTTCAGCCAGAAATAATCGCGTTTTCTCAGCCCTTAGAATCACAGTGTAACTGCCTGGCTCAGAAGAGCCCACTGAGTCAGCCCTTAACCCCAGTGATTAGAATTTGTCAAAACGTGTTTTTCAGCAGAAATAAACACGTTTTGGCAACTTTGGTCACCCCCATGTAAGTTATAGGGCAGGACCAGCACAGTTTTCAAAACGTGTTTTTCAGCCAGAAATAAACGCGTTTTCTCATCCCTTAGAATCACAGTGTAACTGCCTGGCTCAGAAGAGCACACTGAGTCAGCCCTTACCCCAGTGTGCAGAAATTGTCACAACTTGTTTTTCTGCTGAAATAAACACGTTTTGGCAACTTTGGTCAACCCCATGTAAGTTATAGGGCAGGAACAGCACAGTTTTCAAAACGTGTTTTTCAGCACAAATAAACACGTTTTGGCAACTTTGGTCACCCCCATGTAAGTTATAGGGCAGGAACAGCACAGTTTTCAAAACGTGTTTTTCAGCCCGAAATAAACGCGTTTTCTCAGCCCTTAGAATCACAGTGTAACTGCCTGGCTCAGAAGAGCCCACTGAGTCAGCCCTTAACCCCAATGATCAGAAATTGTCAAAACGTGTTTTTCAACACAAATAAACACGTTTTGGCAACTTTGGTCAACCCCATGTAAGTTATAGGGCAGGAACAGCACAGTTTTCAAAACGTGTTTTTCAGCCCGAAATAAACGCGTTTTCTCAGCCCTTAGAATCACAGTGTAACTGCCTGGCTCAGAAGAGCACACTGAGTCAGCCCTTAACCCCAGTGTGCAGAAATTGTCACAACTTGTTTTTCTGCTGAAATAAACACGTTTTGGCAACGTTGGTCACCCCCATGTAAGTTATAGGGCAGGAACAGCACAGTTTTCAAAACGTGTTTTTCAGCCCGAAATAAACGCGTTTTCTCAACCCTTGGAATCGCAGTGTAACTGCCTGGGTCAGAAGAGCCCACTGAGTCAGCCCTTAACCCCAGTGATCAGAAATTGTCAAAAGGTGTTTTTCAACTCAAATAAACACGTTTTGGCAACTTTGGTCAACCCCATGTAAGTTATAGGGCAGGAAAGGCACAGTTTTCAAAACGTGTTTTTCAGCCCGAAATAATTGCGTTTTCTCAGCCCTTAGAATCACAGTGTAACTGCCTGGCTCAGAAGAGCCAACTGAGTCAGCCCTTAACCCCAATGATCAGAATTTGTCAAAACGTGTTTTTCAGCAGAAATAAACACGTTTTGGCAACTTTGGTCACCCCCATGTAAGTTATAGGGCAGGAACAGCACAGTTTTCAAAACGTGTTTTTCAGCCCGAAATAAACGCGTTTTCTCAGCCCTTAGAATCACAGTGTAACTGCTTGGCTCAGAAGAGCACACTGAGTCAGCCCTTAACCCCAGTGTGCAGAAATTGTCACAACTTGTTTTTCTGCTGAAATAAACACGTTTTGGCAACGTTGGTCACCCCCATGTAAGTTATAGGGCAGGAACAGCACAGTTTTCAAAACGTGTTTTTCAGCCCGAAATAAACGCGTTTTCTCAACCCTTGGAATCGCAGTGTAACTGCCTGGGTCAGAAGAGCCCACTGAGTCAGCCCTTAACCCCAGTGATCAGAAATTGTCAAAACGTGTTTTTCAACTCAAATAAACACGTTTTGGCAACTTTGGTCAACCCCATGTAAGTTATAGGGCAGGAACAGCACAGTTTTCAAAACGTGTTTTTCAGCCCGAAATAAACGCGTTTTCTCAGCCCTTAGAATCACAGTGTAACTGCCTGGCTTAGTAGAGCACACTGAGTCAGCCCTTAACCCCAGTGGGCAGAAATTGTCACAACGTGTTTTTCAGCAGAAATAAACACGTTTTGGCAACTTTGGTCACCCCCATGTAAGTTATAGGGCAGGAACAGCACAGTTTTCAAAACGTGTTTTTCAGCCCGAAATAAACGCGTTTTCTCAACCCTTGGAATCGCAGTGTAACTGCCTGGGTCAGAAGAGCCCACTGAGTCAGCCCTTAACCCCAGTGATCAGAAATTGTCAAAACGTATTTTTCAACTCAAATAAACACGTTTTGGCAACTTTGGTCAACCCCATGTAAGTTATAGGGCAGGAACAGCACAGTTTTCAAAACGTGTTTTTCAGCCCGAAATAAACGCGTTTTCTCAGCCCTTAGAATCATAGTGTAACTGCCTGGCTCAGAAGAGCACACTGAGTCAGCCCTTAACCCCAGTGTGCAGAAATTGTCACAACTTGTTTTTCTGCTGAAATAAACACGTTTTGGCAACTTTGGTCAACCCCATGTAAGTTATAGGGCAGGAACAGCACAGTTTTCAAAACGTGTTTTTCAGCCCGAAATAAACGCGTTTTCTCAGCCCTTAGAATCACAGTGTAACTGCCTGGCTTAGTAGAGCACACTGAGTCAGCCCTTAACCCCAGTGGGCAGAAATTGTCACAATGTGCTTTTCAGCAGTAATAACCACGTTTTGGCAACTTTGGTCACCCCCTTGTAAGTTATAGGGCAGGAACAGCACAGTTTTCAAAACGTGTTTTTCAGCCCGAAATAAACGCGTTTTCTCAGCCCTTAGAATCGCAGTGTATCTGCCTGGCTCAGAAGAGCCCACTGAGTCAGCCCTTAACCCCAGTGTGCAGAAATTGTCACAACTTGTTTTTCTGCTGAAATAAACACGTTTTGGCAACGTTGGTCACCCCCATGTAAGTTATAGGGCAGGAACAGCACAGTTTTCAAAACGTGTTTTTCAGCCCGAAATAAACGCGTTTTCTCAGCCCTTAGAATCACAGTGTAACTGCCTGGCTTAGTAGAGCACCCTGAGTCAGCCCTTAACCCCACTGATCAGAAATTGTCAAAACGTGTTTTTCAGCACAAATAAACACGTTTTGGCAACTTTGGTCACCCCCATGTAAGTTATAGGGCAGGAACAGAACAGTTTTCAAAACGTGTTTTCAGCCCGAAATAAACGCGTTTTCTCAGCCCTTAGAATCACAGTGTAACTGCCTGGCTCAGAAGAGCACACTGAGTCAGCCCTTACCCCAGTGTGCAGAAATTGTCACAACTTGTTTTTCTGCTGAAATAAACACGTTTTGGCAACTTTGGTCAACCCCATGTAAGTTATAGGGCAGGAACAGCACAGTTTTCAAAACGTGTTTTTCAGCACAAATAAACACGTTTTGGCAACTTTGGTCACCCCCATGTAAGTTATAGGGCAGGAACAGCACAGTTTTCAAAACGTGTTTTTCAGCCCGAAATAAACGCGTTTTCTCAGCCCTTAGAATCACAGTGTAACTGCCTGGCTCAGAAGAGCCCACTGAGTCAGCCCTTAACCCCAATGATCAGAAATTGTCAAAACGTGTTTTTCAACACAAATAAACACGTTTTGGCAACTTTGGTCAACCCCATGTAAGTTATAGGGCAGGAACAGCACAGTTTTCAAAACGTGTTTTTCAGCCCGAAATAAACGCGTTTTCTCAGCCCTTAGAATCACAGTGTAACTGCCTGGCTTAGTAGAGCAAACTGAGTCAGACCTTAACCCCAGTGGGCAGAAATTGTCACAACGTGCTTTTCAGCAGAAATAAACACGTTTTGGCAACTTTGGTCACCCCCATGTAAGTTATAGGGCAGGAACAGCACAGTTTTCAAAACGTGTTTTTCAGCCCGAAATAAACGCGTTTTCTCAGCCCTTAGAATCACAGTGTAACTGCCTGGCTCAGAAGAGCACACTGAGTCAGCCCTTAACCCCAGTGTGCAGAAATTGTCACAACTTGTTTTTCTGCTGAAATAAACACGTTTTGGCAACGTTGGTCACCCCCATGTAAGTTATAGGGCAGGAACAGCACAGTTTTCAAAACGTGTTTTTCAGCCCGAAATAAACGCGTTTTCTCAGCCCTTAGAATCACAGTGTAACTGCCTGGCTCAGAAGAGCACACTGAGTCAGCCCTTAACCCCAGTGTGCAGAAATTGTCACAACTTGTTTTTCTGCTGAAATAAACACGTTTTGGCAACGTTGGTCACCCCCATGTAAGTTATAGGGCAGGAACAGCACAGTTTTCAAAACGTGTTTTTCAGCCCGAAATAAACGCGTTTTCTCAACCCTTGGAATCGCAGTGTAACTGCCTGGGTCAGAAGAGCCCACTGAGTCAGCCCTTAACCCCAGTGATCAGAAATTGTCAAAAGGTGTTTTTCAACTCAAATAAACACGTTTTGGCAACTTTGGTCAACCCCATGTAAGTTATAGGGCAGGAAAGGCACAGTTTTCAAAACGTGTTTTTCAGCCCGAAATAATTGCGTTTTCTCAGCCCTTAGAATCACAGTGTAACTGCCTGGCTCAGAAGAGCCAACTGAGTGAGCCCTTAACCCCAATGATCAGAATTTGTCAAAACGTGTTTTTCAGCAGAAATAAACACGTTTTGGCAACTTTGGTCACCCCCATGTAAGTTATAGGGCAGGAACAGCACAGTTTTCAAAACGTGTTTTTCAGCCCGAAATAAACGCGTTTTCTCAGCCCTTAGAATCACAGTGTAACTGCCTGGCTCAGAAGAACACACTGAGTCAGCCCTTAACCCCAGTGTGCAGAAATTGTCACAACTTGTTTTTCTGCTGAAATAAACACGTTTTGGCAACGTTGGTCACCCCCATGTAAGTTATAGGGCAGGAACAGCACAGTTTTCAAAACGTGTTTTTCAGCCCGAAATAAACGCGTTTTCTCAGCCCTTAGAATCACAGTGTAACTGCCTGGCTCAGAAGAGAACACTGAGTCAGCCCTTAACCCCAGTGTGCAGAAATTGTCACAACTTGTTTTTCTGCTGAAATAAACAAGTTTTGGCAACGTTGGTCACCCCCATGTAAGTTATAGGGCAGGAACAGCACAGTTTTCAAAACGTGTTTTTCAGCCCGAAATAAACGCGTTTTCTCAACCCTTGGAATCGCAGTGTAACTGCCTGGGTCAGAAGAGCCCACTGAGTCAGCCCTTAACCCCAGTGATCAGAAATTGTCAAAAGGTGTTTTTCAACTCAAATAAACACGTTTTGGCAACTTTGGTCAACCCCATGTAAGTTATAGGGCAGGAAAGGCACAGTTTTCAAAACGTGTTTTTCAGCCCGAAATAATTGCGTTTTCTCAGCCCTTAGAATCACAGTGTAACTGCCTGGCTCAGAAGAGCCAACTGAGTCAGCCCTTAACCCCAATGATCAGAATTTGTCAAAACGTGTTTTTCAGCAGAAATAAACACGTTTTGGCAACTTTGGTCACCCCCATGTAAGTTATAGGGCAGGAACAGCACAGTTTTCAAAACGTGTTTTTCAGCCCGAAATAAACGCGTTTTCTCAGCCCTTAGAATCACAGTGTAACTGCTTGGCTCAGAAGAGCACACTGAGTCAGCCCTTAACCCCAGTGTGCAGAAATTGTCACAACTTGTTTTTCTGCTGAAATAAACACGTTTTGGCAACGTTGGTCACCCCCATGTAAGTTATAGGGCAGGAACAGCACAGTTTTCAAAACGTGTTTTTCAGCCCGAAATAAACGCGTTTTCTCAACCCTTGGAATCGCAGTGTAACTGCCTGGGTCAGAAGAGCCCACTGAGTCAGCCCTTAACCCCAGTGATCAGAAATTGTCAAAACGTGTTTTTCAACTCAAATAAACACGTTTTGGCAACTTTGGTCAACCCCATGTAAGTTATAGGGCAGGAACAGCACAGTTTTTAAAACGTGTTTTTCAGCCCGAAATAAACGCGTTTTCTCAGCCCTTAGAATCATAGTGTAACTGCCTGGCTCAGAAGAGCACACTGAGTCAGCCCTTAACCCCAGTGTGCAGAAATTGTCACAACTTGTTTTTCTGCTGAAATAAACACGTTTTGGCAACTTTGGTCAACCCCATGTAAGTTATAGGGCAGGAACAGCACAGTTTTCAAAACGTGTTTTTCAGCACAAATAAACACGTTTTGGCAACTTTGGTCACCCCCATGTAAGTTATAGGGCAGGAACAGCACAGTTTTCAAAACGTGTTTTTCAGCCCGAAATAAACGCGTTTTCTCATCCCTTAGAATCACAGTGTAACTGCCTGGCTCAGAAGAGCCCACTGAGTCAGCCCTTAACCCCAGTGATCAGAAATTGTCAAAACGTATTTTTCAACTCAAATAAACACGTTTTGGCAACTTTGGTCAACCCCATGTAAGTTATAGGGCAGGAACAGCACAGTTTTCAAAACGTGTTTTTCAGCCCGAAATAAACGCGTTTTCTCAGCCCTTAGAATCACAGTGTAACTGCCTGGCTTAGTAGAGCAAACTGAGTCAGACCTTAACCCCAGTGGGCAGAAATTGTCACAACGTGCTTTTCAGCAGAAATAAACACTTTTTGGCAACTTTGGTCACCCCCATGTAAGTTATAGGGCAGGAACAGCACAGTTTTCAAAACGTGTTTTTCAGCCCGAAATAAACGCGTTTTCTCAGCCCTTAGAATCACAGTGTAACTGCCTGGCTCAGAAGAGCACACTGAGTCAGCCCTTAACCCCAGTGTGCAGAAATTGTCACAACTTGTTTTTCTGCTGAAATAAACACGTTTTGGCAACGTTGGTCACCCCCATGTAAGTTATAGGGCAGGAACAGCACAGTTTTCAAAACGTGTTTTTCAGCCCGAAATAAACGCGTTTTCTCAGCCCTTAGAATCACAGTGTAACTGCCTGGCTCAGAAGAGCACACTGAGTCAGCCCTTAACCCCAGTGTGCAGAAATTGTCACAACTTGTTTTTCTGCTGAAATAAACACGTTTTGGCAACGTTGGTCACCCCCATGTAAGTTATAGGGCAGGAACAGCACAGTTTTCAAAACGTGTTTTTCAGCCCGAAATAAACGCGTTTTCTCAACCCTTGGAATCGCAGTGTAACTGCCTGGGTCAGAAGAGCCCACTGAGTCAGCCCTTAACCCCAGTGATCAGAAATTGTCAAAAGGTGTTTTTCAACTCAAATAAACACGTTTTGGCAACTTTGGTCAACCCCATGTAAGTTATAGGGCAGGAAAGGCACAGTTTTCAAAACGTGTTTTTCAGCCCGAAATAATTGCGTTTTCTCAGCCCTTAGAATCACAGTGTAACTGCCTGGCTCAGAAGAGCCAACTGAGTCAGCCCTTAACCCCAATGATCAGAATTTGTCAAAACGTGTTTTTCAGCAGAAATAAACACGTTTTGGCAACTTTGGTCACCCCCATGTAAGTTATAGGGCAGGAACAGCACAGTTTTCAAAACGTGTTTTTCAGCCCGAAATAAACGCGTTTTCTCAGCCCTTAGAATCACAGTGTAACTGCTTGGCTCAGAAGAGCACACTGAGTCAGCCCTTAACCCCAGTGTGCAGAAATTGTCACAACTTGTTTTTCTGCTGAAATAAACACGTTTTGGCAACGTTGGTCACCCCCATGTAAGTTATAGGGCAGGAACAGCACAGTTTTCAAAACGTGTTTTTCAGCCCGAAATAAACGCGTTTTCTCAACCCTTGGAATCGCAGTGTAACTGCCTGGGTCAGAAGAGCCCACTGAGTCAGCCCTTAACCCCAGTGATCAGAAATTGTCAAAACGTGTTTTTCAACTCAAATAAACACGTTTTGGCAACTTTGGTCAACCCCATGTAAGTTATAGGGCAGGAACAGCACAGTTTTCAAAACGTGTTTTTCAGCCCGAAATAAACGCGTTTTCTCAGCCCTTAGAATCACAGTGTAACTGCCTGGCTTAGTAGAGCACACTGAGTCAGCCCTTAACCCCAGTGGGCAGAAATTGTCACAACGTGTTTTTCAGCAGAAATAAACACGTTTTGGCAACTTTGGTCACCCCCATGTAAGTTATAGGGCAGGAACAGCACAGTTTTCAAAACGTGTTTTTCAGCCCGAAATAAACGCGTTTTCTCAACCCTTGGAATCGCAGTGTAACTGCCTGGGTCAGAAGAGCCCACTGAGTCAGCCCTTAACCCCAGTGATCAGAAATTGTCAAAACGTATTTTTCAACTCAAATAAACACGTTTTGGCAACTTTGGTCAACCCCATGTAAGTTATAGGGCAGGAACAGCACAGTTTTCAAAACGTGTTTTTCAGCCCGAAATAAACGCGTTTTCTCAGCCCTTAGAATCATAGTGTAACTGCCTGGCTCAGAAGAGCACACTGAGTCAGCCCTTAACCCCAGTGTGCAGAAATTGTCACAACTTGTTTTTCTGCTGAAATAAACACGTTTTGGCAACTTTGGTCAACCCCATGTAAGTTATAGGGCAGGAACAGCACAGTTTTCAAAACGTGTTTTTCAGCCCGAAATAAACGCGTTTTCTCAGCCCTTAGAATCACAGTGTAACTGCCTGGCTTAGTAGAGCACACTGAGTCAGCCCTTAACCCCAGTGGGCAGAAATTGTCACAATGTGCTTTTCAGCAGTAATAACCACGTTTTGGCAACTTTGGTCACCCCCTTGTAAGTTATAGGGCAGGAACAGCACAGTTTTCAAAACGTGTTTTTCAGCCCGAAATAAACGCGTTTTCTCAGCCCTTAGAATCGCAGTGTATCTGCCTGGCTCAGAAGAGCCCACTGAGTCAGCCCTTAACCCCAGTGTGCAGAAATTGTCACAACTTGTTTTTCTGCTGAAATAAACACGTTTTGGCAACGTTGGTCACCCCCATGTAAGTTATAGGGCAGGAACAGCACAGTTTTCAAAACGTGTTTTTCAGCCCGAAATAAACGCGTTTTCTCAGCCCTTAGAATCACAGTGTAACTGCCTGGCTTAGTAGAGCACACTGAGTCAGCCCTTAACCCCACTGATCAGAAATTGTCAAAACGTGTTTTTCAGCACAAATAAACACGTTTTGGCAACTTTGGTCACCCCCATGTAAGTTATAGGGCAGGAACAGAACAGTTTTCAAAACGTGTTTTCAGCCCGAAATAAACGCGTTTTCTCAGCCCTTAGAATCACAGTGTAACTGCCTGGCTCAGAAGAGCACACTGAGTCAGCCCTTACCCCAGTGTGCAGAAATTGTCACAACTTGTTTTTCTGCTGAAATAAACACGTTTTGGCAACTTTGGTCAACCCCATGTAAGTTATAGGGCAGGAACAGCACAGTTTTCAAAACGTGTTTTTCAGCACAAATAAACACGTTTTGGCAACTTTGCTCACCCCCATGTAAGTTATAGGGCAGGAACAGCACAGTTTTCAAAACGTGTTTTTCAGCCCAAAATAAACGCGTTTTCTCAGCCCTTAGAATCACAGTGTAACTGCCTGGCTCAGAAGAGCCCACTGAGTCAGCCCTTAACCCCAATGATCAGAAATTGTCAAAACGTGTTTTTCAACACAAATAAACACGTTTTGGCAACTTTGGTCAACCCCATGTAAGTTATAGGGCAGGAACAGCACAGTTTTCAAAACGTGTTTTTCAGCCCGAAATAAACGCGTTTTCTCAGCCCTTAGAATCACAGTGTAACTGCCTGGCTTAGTAGAGCAAACTGAGTCAGACCTTAACCCCAGTGGGCAGAAATTGTCACAACGTGCTTTTCAGCAGAAATAAACACGTTTTGGCAACTTTGGTCACCCCCATGTAAGTTATAGGGCAGGAACAGCACAGTTTTCAAAACGTGTTTTTCAGCCCGAAATAAACGCGTTTTCTCAGCCCTTAGAATCACAGTGTAACTGCCTGGCTCAGAAG
Organism: Atractosteus spatula; assembly: GCF_055471065.1. NCBI lineage: Eukaryota > Metazoa > Chordata > Actinopteri > Semionotiformes > Lepisosteidae > Atractosteus > Atractosteus spatula. The sequence goes on from NC_142725.1 coordinate 1,871,885, forward strand.
AGCACACTGAGTCAGCCCTTAACCCCAGTGTGCAGAAATTGTCACAACTTGTTTTTCTGCTGAAATAAACACGTTTTGGCAACGTTGGTCACCCCCATGTAAGTTATAGGGCAGGAACAGCACAGTTTTCAAAACGTGTTTTTCAGCCCGAAATAAACGCGTTTTCTCAGCCCTTAGAATCACAGTGTAACTGCCTGGCTCAGAAGAGCACACTGAGTCAGCCCTTAACCCCAGTGTGCAGAAATTGTCACAACTTGTTTTTCTGCTGAAATAAACACGTTTTGGCAACGTTGGTCACCCCCATGTAAGTTATAGGGCAGGAACAGCACAGTTTTCAAAACGTGTTTTTCAGCCCGAAATAAACGCGTTTTCTCAACCCTTGGAATCGCAGTGTAACTGCCTGGGTCAGAAGAGCCCACTGAGTCAGCCCTTAACCCCAGTGATCAGAAATTGTCAAAAGGTGTTTTTCAACTCAAATAAACACGTTTTGGCAACTTTGGTCAACCCCATGTAAGTTATAGGGCAGGAAAGGCACAGTTTTCAAAACGTGTTTTTCAGCCCGAAATAATTGCGTTTTCTCAGCCCTTAGAATCACAGTGTAACTGCCTGGCTCAGAAGAGCCAACTGAGTGAGCCCTTAACCCCAATGATCAGAATTTGTCAAAACGTGTTTTTCAGCAGAAATAAACACGTTTTGGCAACTTTGGTCACCCCCATGTAAGTTATAGGGCAGGAACAGCACAGTTTTCAAAACGTGTTTTTCAGCCCGAAATAAACGCGTTTTCTCAGCCCTTAGAATCACAGTGTAACTGCCTGGCTCAGAAGAACACACTGAGTCAGCCCTTAACCCCAGTGTGCAGAAATTGTCACAACTTGTTTTTCTGCTGAAATAAACACGTTTTGGCAACGTTGGTCACCCCCATGTAAGTTATAGGGCAGGAACAGCACAGTTTTCAAAACGTGTTTTTCAGCCCGAAATAAACGCGTTTTCTCAACCCTTGGAATCGCAGTGTAACTGCCTGGGTCAGAAGAGCCCACTGAGTCAGCCCTTAACCCCAGTGATCAGAAATTGTCAAAAGGTGTTTTTCAACTCAAATAAACACGTTTTGGCAACTTTGGTCAACCCCATGTAAGTTATAGGGCAGGAAAGGCACAGTTTTCAAAACGTGTTTTTCAGCCCGAAATAATTGCGTTTTCTCAGCCCTTAGAATCACAGTGTAACTGCCTGGCTCAGAAGAGCCAACTGAGTCAGCCCTTAACCCCAATGATCAGAATTTGTCAAAACGTGTTTTTCAGCAGAAATAAACACGTTTTGGCAACTTTGGTCACCCCCATGTAAGTTATAGGGCAGGAACAGCACAGTTTTCAAAACGTGTTTTTCAGCCCGAAATAAACGCGTTTTCTCAGCCCTTAGAATCACAGTGTAACTGCTTGGCTCAGAAGAGCACACTGAGTCAGCCCTTAACCCCAGTGTGCAGAAATTGTCACAACTTGTTTTTCTGCTGAAATAAACACGTTTTGGCAACGTTGGTCACCCCCATGTAAGTTATAGGGCAGGAACAGCACAGTTTTCAAAACGTGTTTTTCAGCCCGAAATAAACGCGTTTTCTCAACCCTTGGAATCGCAGTGTAACTGCCTGGGTCAGAAGAGCCCACTGAGTCAGCCCTTAACCCCAGTGATCAGAAATTGTCAAAACGTGTTTTTCAACTCAAATAAACACGTTTTGGCAACTTTGGTCAACCCCATGTAAGTTATAGGGCAGGAACAGCACAGTTTTCAAAACGTGTTTTTCAGCCCGAAATAAACGCGTTTTCTCAGCCCTTAGAATCATAGTGTAACTGCCTGGCTCAGAAGAGCACACTGAGTCAGCCCTTAACCCCAGTGTGCAGAAATTGTCACAACTTGTTTTTCTGCTGAAATAAACACGTTTTGGCAACTTTGGTCAACCCCATGTAAGTTATAGGGCAGGAACAGCACAGTTTTCAAAACGTGTTTTTCAGCACAAATAAACACGTTTTGGCAACTTTGGTCACCCCCATGTAAGTTATAGGGCAGGAACAGCACAGTTTTCAAAACGTGTTTTTCAGCCCGAAATAAACGCGTTTTCTCATCCCTTAGAATCACAGTGTAACTGCCTGGCTCAGAAGAGCCCACTGAGTCAGCCCTTAACCCCAGTGATCAGAAATTGTCAAAACGTATTTTTCAACTCAAATAAACACGTTTTGGCAACTTTGGTCAACCCCATGTAAGTTATAGGGCAGGAACAGCACAGTTTTCAAAACGTGTTTTTCAGCCCGAAATAAACGCGTTTTCTCAGCCCTTAGAATCACAGTGTAACTGCCTGGCTTAGTAGAGCAAACTGAGTCAGACCTTAACCCCAGTGGGCAGAAATTGTCACAACGTGCTTTTCAGCAGAAATAAACACTTTTTGGCAACTTTGGTCACCCCCATGTAAGTTATAGGGCAGGAACAGCACAGTTTTCAAAACGTGTTTTTCAGCCCGAAATAAACGCGTTTTCTCAGCCCTTAGAATCACAGTGTAACTGCCTGGCTCAGAAGAGCACACTGAGTCAGCCCTTAACCCCAGTGTGCAGAAATTGTCACAACTTGTTTTTCTGCTGAAATAAACACGTTTTGGCAACGTTGGTCACCCCCATGTAAGTTATAGGGCAGGAACAGCACAGTTTTCAAAACGTGTTTTTCAGCCCGAAATAAACGCGTTTTCTCAGCCCTTAGAATCACAGTGTAACTGCCTGGCTCAGAAGAGCACACTGAGTCAGCCCTTAACCCCAGTGTGCAGAAATTGTCACAACTTGTTTTTCTGCTGAAATAAACACGTTTTGGCAACGTTGGTCACCCCCATGTAAGTTATAGGGCAGGAACAGCACAGTTTTCAAAACGTGTTTTTCAGCCCGAAATAAACGCGTTTTCTCAACCCTTGGAATCGCAGTGTAACTGCCTGGGTCAGAAGAGCCCACTGAGTCAGCCCTTAACCCCAGTGATCAGAAATTGTCAAAAGGTGTTTTTCAACTCAAATAAACACGTTTTGGCAACTTTGGTCAACCCCATGTAAGTTATAGGGCAGGAAAGGCACAGTTTTCAAAACGTGTTTTTCAGCCCGAAATAATTGCGTTTTCTCAGCCCTTAGAATCACAGTGTAACTGCCTGGCTCAGAAGAGCCAACTGAGTCAGCCCTTAACCCCAATGATCAGAATTTGTCAAAACGTGTTTTTCAGCAGAAATAAACACGTTTTGGCAACTTTGGTCACCCCCATGTAAGTTATAGGGCAGGAACAGCACAGTTTTCAAAACGTGTTTTTCAGCCCGAAATAAACGCGTTTTCTCAGCCCTTAGAATCACAGTGTAACTGCTTGGCTCAGAAGAGCACACTGAGTCAGCCCTTAACCCCAGTGTGCAGAAATTGTCACAACTTGTTTTTCTGCTGAAATAAACACGTTTTGGCAACGTTGGTCACCCCCATGTAAGTTATAGGGCAGGAACAGCACAGTTTTCAAAACGTGTTTTTCAGCCCGAAATAAACGCGTTTTCTCAACCCTTGGAATCGCAGTGTAACTGCCTGGGTCAGAAGAGCCCACTGAGTCAGCCCTTAACCCCAGTGATCAGAAATTGTCAAAACGTGTTTTTCAACTCAAATAAACACGTTTTGGCAACTTTGGTCAACCCCATGTAAGTTATAGGGCAGGAACAGCACAGTTTTCAAAACGTGTTTTTCAGCCCGAAATAAACGCGTTTTCTCAGCCCTTAGAATCACAGTGTAACTGCCTGGCTTAGTAGAGCACACTGAGTCAGCCCTTAACCCCAGTGGGCAGAAATTGTCACAACGTGTTTTTCAGCAGAAATAAACACGTTTTGGCAACTTTGGTCACCCCCATGTAAGTTATAGGGCAGGACCAGCACAGTTTTCAAAACGTGTTTTTCAGCCCGAAATAAACGCGTTTTCTCAACCCTTGGAATCGCAGTGTAACTGCCTGGGTCAGAAGAGCCCACTGAGTCAGCCCTTAACCCCAGTGATCAGAAATTGTCAAAACGTATTTTTCAACTCAAATAAACACGTTTTGGCAACTTTGGTCAACCCCATGTAAGTTATAGGGCAGGAACAGCACAGTTTTCAAAACGTGTTTTTCAGCCCGAAATAAACGCGTTTTCTCAGCCCTTAGAATCATAGTGTAACTGCCTGGCTCAGAAGAGCACACTGAGTCAGCCCTTAACCCCAGTGTGCAGAAATTGTCACAACTTGTTTTTCTGCTGAAATAAACACGTTTTGGCAACTTTGGTCAACCCCATGTAAGTTATAGGGCAGGAACAGCACAGTTTTCAAAACGTGTTTTTCAGCACAAATAAACACGTTTTGGCAACTTTGGTCACCCCCATGTAAGTTATAGGGCAGGAACAGCACAGTTTTCAAAACGTGTTTTTCAGCCCGAAATAAACGCGTTTTCTCATCCCTTAGAATCACAGTGTAACTGCCTGGCTCAGAAGAGCCCACTGAGTCAGCCCTTAACCCCAGTGATCAGAAATTGTCAAAACGTATTTTTCAACTCAAATAAACACGTTTTGGCAACTTTGGTCAACCCCATGTAAGTTATAGGGCAGGAACAGCACAGTTTTCAAAACGTGTTTTTCAGCCCGAAATAAACGCGTTTTCTCAGCCCTTAGAATCACAGTGTAACTGCCTGGCTTAGTAGAGCAAACTGAGTCAGACCTTAACCCCAGTGGGCAGAAATTGTCACAACGTGCTTTTCAGCAGAAATAAACACTTTTTGGCAACTTTGGTCACCCCCATGTAAGTTATAGGGCAGGAACAGCACAGTTTTCAAAACGTGTTTTTCAGCCCGAAATAAACGCGTTTTCTCAGCCCTTAGAATCACAGTGTAACTGCCTGGCTTAGTAGAGCAAACTGAGTCAGACCTTAACCCCAGTGGGCAGAAATTGTCACAACGTGCTTTTCAGCAGAAATAAACACTTTTTGGCAACTTTGGTCACCCCCATGTAAGTTATAGGGCAGGAACAGCACAGTTTTCAAAACGTGTTTTTCAGCCCGAAATAAACGCGTTTTCTCAGCCCTTAGAATCACAGTGTAACTGCCTGGCTCAGAAGAGCACACTGAGTCAGCCCTTAACCCCAGTGTGCAGAAATTGTCACAACTTGTTTTTCTGCTGAAATAAACACGTTTTGGCAACGTTGGTCACCCCCATGTAAGTTATAGGGCAGGAACAGCACAGTTTTCAAAACGTGTTTTTCAGCCCGAAATAAACGCGTTTTCTCAGCCCTTAGAATCACAGTGTAACTGCCTGGCTCAGAAGAGCACACTGAGTCAGCCCTTAACCCCAGTGTGCAGAAATTGTCACAACTTGTTTTTCTGCTGAAATAAACACGTTTTGGCAACGTTGGTCACCCCCATGTAAGTTATAGGGCAGGAACAGCACAGTTTTCAAAACGTGTTTTTCAGCCCGAAATAAACGCGTTTTCTCAGCCCTTAGAATCATAGTGTAACTGCCTGGCTCAGAAGAGCACACTGAGTCAGCCCTTAACCCCAGTGTGCAGAAATTGTCACAACTTGTTTTTCTGCTGAAATAAACACGTTTTGGCAACTTTGGTCAACCCCATGTAAGTTATAGGGCAGGAACAGCACAGTTTTCAAAACGTGTTTTTCAGCACAAATAAACACGTTTTGGCAACTTTGGTCACCCCCATGTAAGTTATAGGGCAGGAACAGCACAGTTTTCAAAACGTGTTTTTCAGCCCGAAATAAACGCGTTTTCTCATCCCTTAGAATCACAGTGTAACTGCCTGGCTCAGAAGAGCCCACTGAGTCAGCCCTTAACCCCAGTGATCAGAAATTGTCAAAACGTATTTTTCAACTCAAATAAACACGTTTTGGCAACTTTGGTCAACCCCATGTAAGTTATAGGGCAGGAACAGCACAGTTTTCAAAACGTGTTTTTCAGCCCGAAATAAACGCGTTTTCTCAGCCCTTAGAATCACAGTGTAACTGCCTGGCTTAGTAGAGCAAACTGAGTCAGACCTTAACCCCAGTGGGCAGAAATTGTCACAACGTTTTTTTCAGCAGAAATAAACACTTTTTGGCAACTTTGGTCACCCCCATGTAAGTTATAGGGCAGGAACAGCACAGTTTTCAAAACGTGTTTTTCAGCCCGAAATAAACGCGTTTTCTCAGCCCTTAGAATCACAGTGTAACTGCCTGGCTTAGTAGAGCAAACTGAGTCAGACCTTAACCCCAGTGGGCAGAAATTGTCACAACGTGCTTTTCAGCAGAAATAAACACTTTTTGGCAACTTTGGTCACCCCCATGTAAGTTATAGGGCAGGAACAGCACAGTTTTCAAAACGTGTTTTTCAGCCCGAAATAAACGCGTTTTCTCAGCCCTTAGAATCACAGTGTAACTGCCTGGCTCAGAAGAGCACACTGAGTCAGCCCTTAACCCCGGTGTGCAGAAATTGTCACAACTTGTTTTTCTGCTGAAATAAACACGTTTTGGCAACGTTGGTCACCCCCATGTAAGTTATAGGGCAGGAACAGCACAGTTTTCAAAACGTGTTTTTCAGCCCGAAATAAACGCGTTTTCTCAGCCCTTAGAATCACAGTGTAACTGCCTGGCTCAGAAGAGCACACTGAGTCAGCCCTTAACCCCAGTGTGCAGAAATTGTCACAACTTGTTTTTCTGCTGAAATAAACACGTTTTGGCAACGTTGGTCACCCCCATGTAAGTTATAGGGCAGGAACAGCACAGTTTTCAAAACGTGTTTTTCAGCCCGAAATAAACGCGTTTTCTCAACCCTTGGAATCGCAGTGTAACTGCCTGGGTCAGAAGAGCCCACTGAGTCAGCCCTTAACCCCAGTGATCAGAAATTGTCAAAACGTGTTTTTCAACTCAAATAAACACGTTTTGGCAACTTTGGTCAACCCCATGTAAGTTATAGGGCAGGAACAGCACAGTTTTCAAAACGTGTTTTTCAGCACAAATAAACACGTTTTGGCAACTTTGGTCAACCCCATGTAAGTTATAGGCCAGGTACAGCACCGTTTTCAAAACGTGTTTTTCAGCCAGAAATGAACACGTTTTCTCAGCCTTTGGAATCGCAGTGTATCTGCCTGGCTCAGAAGAGCCCACTGAGTCAGCCCTTAACCCCAGTGATCAGAAATTGTCAAAACGTGTTTTTCAGCACAAATAAACACGTTTTGGCAACTTTGGTCAACCCCATGTAAGTTATAGGGCAGGAACAGCACAGTTTTCAAAACGTGTTTTTCAGCCAGAAATAAACGCGTTTTCTCAGCCCTTAGAATCACAGTGTAACTGCCTGGCTTAGTAGAGCACACTGAGTCAGCCCTTCACCCCAGTGTGCAGAAATTGTCACAACTTGTTTTTCTGCTGAAATAAACACGTTTTGGCAACTTTGGTCACCCCCATGTAAGGTATAGGGCAGGAACAGCACAGTTTTCAAAACGTGTTTTTCAGCCAGAAATAAACACGTTTTCTCAGCCCTTGGAATCGCAGTGTATCTGCCTGGCTCAGAAGAGCCCACTGAGTCAGCCCTTAACCCCAGTGTGCCGAAATTGTCAAAACGTGTTTTTCAGCACAAATAAACACGTTTTGGCAACTTTGGTCAACCCCATGTAAGTTATAGGGCAGGAACAGCACAGTTTTCAAAACGTGTTTTTCAGCCCGAAATAAACGCGGTTTCTCAGCCCTCTGAATCACAGTGTATCTGCCTGGCTCAGAAGGGCCCACTGAGTCAGCCCTTAACCCCACTGATCAGAAATTGTCAAAACGTGTTTTTCAGCACAAATAAACACGTTTTGGCAACTTTGGTCACCCCCATGTAAGTTATAGGGCAGGAACAGAACAGTTTTCAAAACGTGTTTTCAGCCAGAAATAATCGCGTTTTCTCAGCCCTTAGAATCACAGTGTAACTGCCTGGCTCAGAAGAGCCCACTGAGTCAGCCCTTAACCCCAGTGATTAGAATTTGTCAAAACGTGTTTTTCAGCAGAAATAAACACGTTTTGGCAACTTTGGTCACCCCCATGTAAGTTATAGGGCAGGACCAGCACAGTTTTCAAAACGTGTTTTTCAGCCAGAAATAAACGCGTTTTCTCATCCCTTAGAATCACAGTGTAACTGCCTGGCTCAGAAGAGCCCACTGAGTCAGCCCTTAACCCCAATGATCAGAAATTTTCAAAATGTGTTTTTCAACACAAATAAACACGTTTTGGCAACTTTGGTCAACCCCATGTAAGTTATAGGGCAGGAACAGCACAGTTTTCAAAACGTGTTTTTCAGCCCGAAATAAACGCGTTTTCTCAGCCCTTAGAATCACAGTGTAACTGCCTGGCTTAGTAGAGCACACTGAGTCAGCCCTTAACCCCAGTGGGCAGAAATTGTCACAATGTGCTTTTCAGCAGTAATAACCACGTTTTGGCAACTTTGGTCACCCCCTTGTAAGTTATAGGGCAGGAACAGCACAGTTTTCAAAACGTGTTTTTCAGCCCGAAATAAACGCGTTTTCTCAGCCCTTAGAATCGCAGTGTATCTGCCCTGCTCAGAAGAGCCCACTGAGTCAGCCCTTAACCCCAGTGTGCAGAAATTGTCACAACTTGTTTTTCTGCTGAAATAAACACGTTTTGGCAACGTTGGTCACCCCCATGTAAGTTATAGGGCAGGAACAGCACAGTTTTCAAAACGTGTTTTTCAGCCCGAAATAAACGCGTTTTCTCAACCCTTGGAATCGCAGTGTAACTGCCTGGGTCAGAAGAGCCCACTGAGTCAGCCCTTAACCCCAGTGATCAGAAATTGTCAAAACGTGTTTTTCAACTCAAATAAACACGTTTTGGCAACTTTGGTCAACCCCATGTAAGTTATAGGGCAGGAACAGCACAGTTTTCAAAACGTGTTTTTCAGCCCGAAATAAACGCGTTTTCTCAGCCCTTAGAATCACAGTGTAACTGCCTGGCTCAGAAGAGCACACTGAGTCAGCCCTTACCCCAGTGTGCAGAAATTGTCACAACTTGTTTTTCTGCTGAAATAAACACGTTTTGGCAACTTTGGTCAACCCCATGTAAGTTATAGGGCAGGAACAGCACAGTTTTCAAAACGTGTTTTTCAGCACAAATAAACACGTTTTGGCAACTTTGGTCACCCCCATGTAAGTTATAGGGCAGGAACAGCACAGTTTTCAAAACGTGTTTTTCAGCCCGAAATAAACGCGTTTTCTCAGCCCTTAGAATCACAGTGTAACTGCCTGGCTCAGAAGAGCCCACTGAGTCAGCCCTTAACCCCAATGATCAGAAATTGTCAAAACGTGTTTTTCAACACAAATAAACACGTTTTGGCAACTTTGGTCACCCCCATGTAAGTTATAGGGCAGGAACAGCACAGTTTTCAAAACGTGTTTTTCAGCCCGAAATAAACGCGTTTTCTCATCCCTTAGAATCACAGTGTAACTGCCTGGCTCAGAAGAGCCCACTGAGTCAGCCCTTAACCCCAGTGATCAGAAATTGTCAAAACGTATTTTTCAACTCAAATAAACACGTTTTGGCAACTTTGGTCAACCCCATGTAAGTTATAGGGCAGGAACAGCACAGTTTTCAAAACGTGTTTTTCAGCCCGAAATAAACGCGTTTTCTCAGCCCTTAGAATCACAGTGTAACTGCCTGGCTTAGTAGAGCAAACTGAGTCAGACCTTAACCCCAGTGGGCAGAAATTGTCACAACGTGCTTTTCAGCAGAAATAAACACTTTTTGGCAACTTTGGTCACCCCCATGTAAGTTATAGGGCAGGAACAGCACAGTTTTCAAAACGTGTTTTTCAGCCCGAAATAAACGCGTTTTCTCAGCCCTTAGAATCACAGTGTAACTGCCTGGCTTAGTAGAGCAAACTGAGTCAGACCTTAACCCCAGTGGGCAGAAATTGTCACAACGTGCTTTTCAGCAGAAATAAACACTTTTTGGCAACTTTGGTCACCCCCATGTAAGTTATAGGGCAGGAACAGCACAGTTTTCAAAACGTGTTTTTCAGCCCGAAATAAACGCGTTTTCTCAGCCCTTAGAATCACAGTGTAACTGCCTGGCTCAGAAGAGCACACTGAGTCAGCCCTTAACCCCAGTGTGCAGAAATTGTCACAACTTGTTTTTCTGCTGAAATAAACACGTTTTGGCAACGTTGGTCACCCCCATGTAAGTTATAGGGCAGGAACAGCACAGTTTTCAAAACGTGTTTTTCAGCCCGAAATAAACGCGTTTTCTCAGCCCTTAGAATCACAGTGTAACTGCCTGGCTCAGAAGAGCACACTGAGTCAGCCCTTAACCCCAGTGTGCAGAAATTGTCACAACTTGTTTTTCTGCTGAAATAAACACGTTTTGGCAACGTTGGTCACCCCCATGTAAGTTATAGGGCAGGAACAGCACAGTTTTCAAAACGTGTTTTCAGCCCGAAATAAACGCGTTTTCTCAACCCTTGGAATCGCAGTGTAACTGCCTGGGTCAGAAGAGCCCACTGAGTCAGCCCTTAACCCCAGTGATCAGAAATTGTCAAAACGTGTTTTTCAACTCAAATAAACACGTTTTGGCAACTTTGGTCAACCCCATGTAAGTTATAGGGCAGGAACAGCACAGTTTTCAAAACGTGTTTTTCAGCACAAATAAACACGTTTTGGCAACTTTGGTCAACCCCATGTAAGTTATAGGCCAGGTACAGCACCGTTTTCAAAACGTGTTTTTCAGCCAGAAATGAACACGTTTTCTCAGCCTTTGGAATCGCAGTGTATCTGCCTGGCTCAGAAGAGCCCACTGAGTCAGCCCTTAACCCCAGTGATCAGAAATTGTCAAAACGTGTTTTTCAGCACAAATAAACACGTTTTGGCAACTTTGGTCAACCCCATGTAAGTTATAGGGCAGGAACAGCACAGTTTTCAAAACGTGTTTTTCAGCCAGAAATAAACGCGTTTTCTCAGCCCTTAGAATCACAGTGTAACTGCCTGGCTTAGTAGAGCACACTGAGTCAGCCCTTCACCCCAGTGTGCAGAAATTGTCACAACTTGTTTTTCTGCTGAAATAAACACGTTTTGGCAACTTTGGTCACCCCCATGTAAGGTATAGGGCAGGAACAGCACAGTTTTCAAAACGTGTTTTTCAGCCAGAAATAAACACGTTTTCTCAGCCCTTGGAATCGCAGTGTATCTGCCTGGCTCAGAAGAGCACACTGAGTCAGCCATTAACCCCAGTGTGCCGAAATTGTCAAAACGTGTTTTTCAGCACAAATAAACACGTTTTGGCAACTTTGGTCAACCCCATGTAAGTTATAGGGCAGGAACAGCACAGTTTTCAAAACGTGTTTTTCAGCCCGAAATAAACGCGGTTTCTCAGCCCTCTGAATCACAGTGTATCTGCCTGGCTCAGAAGAGCCCACTGAGTCAGCCCTTAACCCCAGTGTGCCGAAATTGTCAAAACGTGTTTTTCAGCACAAATAAACACGTTTTGGCAACTTTGGTCAACCCCATGTAAGTTATAGGGCAGGAACAGCACAGTTTTCAAAACGTGTTTTTCAGCCCGAAATAAACGCGGTTTCTCAGCCCTCTGAATCACAGTGTATCTGCCTGGCTCAGAAGGGCCCACTGAGTCAGCCCTTAACCCCACTGATCAGAAATTGTCAAAACGTGTTTTTCAGCACAAATAAACACGTTTTGGCAACTTTGGTCACCCCCATGTAAGTTATAGGGCAGGAACAGAACAGTTTTCAAAACGTGTTTTCAGCCAGAAATAATCGCGTTTTCTCAGCCCTTAGAATCACAGTGTAACTGCCTGGCTCAGAAGAGCCCACTGAGTCAGCCCTTAACCCCAGTGATTAGAATTTGTCAAAACGTGTTTTTCAGCAGAAATAAACACGTTTTGGCAACTTTGGTCACCCCCATGTAAGTTATAGGGCAGGACCAGCACAGTTTTCAAAACGTGTTTTTCAGCCAGAAATAAACGCGTTTTCTCATCCCTTAGAATCACAGTGTAACTGCCTGGCTCAGAAGAGCCCACTGAGTCAGCCCTTAACCCCAATGATCAGAAATTTTCAAAATGTGTTTTTCAACACAAATAAACACGTTTTGGCAACTTTGGTCAACCCCATGTAAGTTATAGGGCAGGAACAGCACAGTTTTCAAAACGTGTTTTTCAGCCCGAAATAAACGCGTTTTCTCAGCCCTTAGAATCACAGTGTAACTGCCTGGCTTAGTAGAGCACACTGAGTCAGCCCTTAACCCCAGTGGGCAGAAATTGTCACAATGTGCTTTTCAGCAGTAATAACCACGTTTTGGCAACTTTGGTCACCCCCTTGTAAGTTATAGGGCAGGAACAGCACAGTTTTCAAAACGTGTTTTTCAGCCCGAAATAAACGCGTTTTCTCAGCCCTTAGAATCGCAGTGTATCTGCCTGGCTCAGAAGAGCCCACTGAGTCAGCCCTTAACCCCAGTGTGCAGAAATTGTCACAACTTGTTTTTCTGCTGAAATAAACACGTTTTGGCAACGTTGGTCACCCCCATGTAAGTTATAGGGCAGGAACAGCACAGTTTTCAAAACGTGTTTTTCAGCCCGAAATAAACGCGTTTTCTCAACCCTTGGAATCGCAGTGTAACTGCCTGGGTCAGAAGAGCCCACTGAGTCAGCCCTTAACCCCAGTGATCAGAAATTGTCAAAACGTGTTTTTCAACTCAAATAAACACGTTTTGGCAACTTTGGTCAACCCCATGTAAGTTATAGGGCAGGAACAGCACAGTTTTCAAAACGTGTTTTTCAGCCCGAAATAAACGCGTTTTCTCAGCCCTTAGAATCACAGTGTAACTGCCTGGCTCAGAAGAGCACACTGAGTCAGCCCTTACCCCAGTGTGCAGAAATTGTCACAACTTGTTTTTCTGCTGAAATAAACACGTTTTGGCAACTTTGGTCAACCCCATGTAAGTTATAGGGCAGGAACAGCACAGTTTTCAAAACGTGTTTTTCAGCACAAATAAACACGTTTTGGCAACTTTGGTCACCCCCATGTAAGTTATAGGGCAGGAACAGCACAGTTTTCAAAACGTGTTTTTCAGCCCGAAATAAACGCGTTTTCTCAGCCCTTAGAATCACAGTGTAACTGCCTGGCTCAGAAGAGCCCACTGAGTCAGCCCTTAACCCCAATGATCAGAAATTGTCAAAACGTGTTTTTCAACACAAATAAACACGTTTTGGCAACTTTGGTCAACCCCATGTAAGTTATAGGGCAGGAACAGCACAGTTTTCAAAACGTGTTTTTCAGCCCGAAATAAACGCGTTTTCTCAGCCCTTAGAATCACAGTGTAACTGCCTGGCTTAGTAGAGCAAACTGAGTCAGACCTTAACCCCAGTGGGCAGAAATTGTCACAACGTGCTTTTCAGCAGAAATAAACACGTTTTGGCAACTTTGGTCACCCCCATGTAAGTTATAGGGCAGGAACAGCACAGTTTTCAAAACGTGTTTTTCAGCCCGAAATAAACGCGTTTTCTCAGCCCTTAGAATCACAGTGTAACTGCCTGGCTCAGAAGAGCACACTGAGTCAGCCCTTAACCCCAGTGTGCAGAAATTGTCACAACTTGTTTTTCTGCTGAAATAAACACGTTTTGGCAACGTTGGTCACCCCCATGTAAGTTATAGGGCAGGAACAGCACAGTTTTCAAAACGTGTTTTTCAGCCCGAAATAAACGCGTTTTCTCAGCCCTTAGAATCACAGTGTAACTGCCTGGCTCAGAAGAGCACACTGAGTCAGCCCTTAACCCCAGTGTGCAGAAATTGTCACAACTTGTTTTTCTGCTGAAATAAACACGTTTTGGCAACGTTGGTCACCCCCATGTAAGTTATAGGGCAGGAACAGCACAGTTTTCAAAACGTGTTTTTCAGCCCGAAATAAACGCGTTTTCTCAACCCTTGGAATCGCAGTGTAACTGCCTGGGTCAGAAGAGCCCACTGAGTCAGCCCTTAACCCCAGTGATCAGAAATTGTCAAAACGTGTTTTTCAACTCAAATAAACACGTTTTGGCAACTTTGGTCAACCCCATGTAAGTTATAGGGCAGGAACAGCACAGTTTTCAAAACGTGTTTTTCAGCCCGAAATAAACACGTTTTCTCAGCCCTTAGAATCACAGTGTAACTGCCTGGCTCAGAAGAGCCAACTGAGTCAGCCCTTAACCCCAATGATCAGAATTTGTCAAAACGTGTTTTTCAGCAGAAATAAACACGTTTTGGCAACTTTGGTCACCCCCATGTAAGTTATAGGGCAGGAACAGCACAGTTTTCAAAACGTGTTTTTCAGCCCGAAATAAACGCGTTTTCTCAGCCCTTAGAATCACAGTGTAACTGCTTGGCTCAGAAGAGCACACTGAGTCAGCCCTTAACCCCAGTGTGCAGAAATTGTCACAACTTGTTTTTCTGCTGAAATAAACACGTTTTGGCAACGTTGGTCACCCCCATGTAAGTTATAGGGCAGGAACAGCACAGTTTTCAAAACGTGTTTTTCAGCCCGAAATAAACGCGTTTTCTCAACCCTTGGAATCGCAGTGTAACTGCCTGGGTCAGAAGAGCCCACTGAGTCAGCCCTTAACCCCAGTGATCAGAAATTGTCAAAACGTGTTTTTCAACTCAAATAAACACGTTTTGGCAACTTTGGTCAACCCCATGTAAGTTATAGGGCAGGAACAGCACAGTTTTCAAAACGTGTTTTTCAGCCCGAAATAAACGCGTTTTCTCAGCCCTTAGAATCACAGTGTAACTGCCTGGCTTAATAGAGCACACTGAGTCAGCCCTTAACCCCAGTGGGCAGAAATTGTCACAACGTGTTTTTCAGCAGAAATAAACACGTTTTGGCAACTTTGGTCACCCCCATGTAAGTTATAGGGCAGGAACAGCACAGTTTTCAAAACGTGTTTTTCAGCCCGAAATAAACGCGTTTTCTCAACCCTTGGAATCGCAGTGTAACTGCCTGGGTCAGAAGAGCCCACTGAGTCAGCCCTTAACCCCAGTGATCAGAAATTGTCAAAACGTATTTTTCAACTCAAATAAACACGTTTTGGCAACTTTGGTCAACCCCATGTAAGTTATAGGGCAGGAACAGCACAGTTTTCAAAACGTGTTTTTCAGCCCGAAATAAACGCGTTTTCTCAGCCCTTAGAATCATAGTGTAACTGCCTGGCTCAGAAGAGCACACTGAGTCAGCCCTTAACCCCAGTGTGCAGAAATTGTCACAACTTGTTTTTCTGCTGAAATAAACACGTTTTGGCAACTTTGGTCAACCCCATGTAAGTTATAGGGCAGGAACAGCACAGTTTTCAAAACGTGTTTTTCAGCACAAATAAACACGTTTTGGCAACTTTGGTCACCCCCATGTAAGTTATAGGGCAGGAACAGCACAGTTTTCAAAACGTGTTTTTCAGCCCGAAATAAACGCGTTTTCTCATCCCTTAGAATCACAGTGTAACTGCCTGGCTCAGAAGAGCCCACTGAGTCAGCCCTTAACCCCAGTGATCAGAAATTGTCAAAACGTATTTTTCAACTCAAATAAACACGTTTTGGCAACTTTGGTCAACCCCATGTAAGTTATAGGGCAGGAACAGCACAGTTTTCAAAACGTGTTTTTCAGCCCGAAATAAACGCGTTTTCTCAGCCCTTAGAATCACAGTGTAACTGCCTGGCTTAGTAGAGCAAACTGAGTCAGACCTTAACCCCAGTGGGCAGAAATTGTCACAACGTGCTTTTCAGCAGAAATAAACACTTTTTGGCAACTTTGGTCACCCCCATGTAAGTTATAGGGCAGGAACAGCACAGTTTTCAAAACGTGTTTTTCAGCCCGAAATAAACGCGTTTTCTCAGCCCTTAGAATCACAGTGTAACTGCCTGGCTTAGTAGAGCAAACTGAGTCAGACCTTAACCCCAGTGGGCAGAAATTGTCACAACGTGCTTTTCAGCAGAAATAAACACTTTTTGGCAACTTTGGTCACCCCCATGTAAGTTATAGGGCAGGAACAGCACAGTTTTCAAAACGTGTTTTTCAGCCCGAAATAAACGCGTTTTCTCAGCCCTTAGAATCACAGTGTAACTGCCTGGCTCAGAAGAGCACACTGAGTCAGCCCTTAACCCCAGTGTGCAGAAATTGTCACAACTTGTTTTTCTGCTGAAATAAACACGTTTTGGCAACGTTGGTCACCCCCATGTAAGTTATAGGGCAGGAACAGCACAGTTTTCAAAACGTGTTTTTCAGCCCGAAATAAACGCGTTTTCTCAACCCTTGGAATCGCAGTGTAACTGCCTGGGTCAGAAGAGCCCACTGAGTCAGCCCTTAACCCCAGTGATCAGAAATTGTCAAAACGTGTTTTTCAACTCAAATAAACACGTTTTGGCAACTTTGGTCAACCCCATGTAAGTTATAGGGCAGGAACAGCACAGTTTTCAAAACGTGTTTTTCAGCACAAATAAACACGTTTTGGCAACTTTGGTCAACCCCATGTAAGTTATAGGCCAGGTACAGCACCGTTTTCAAAACGTGTTTTTCAGCCAGAAATGAACACGTTTTCTCAGCCTTTGGAATCGCAGTGTATCTGCCTGGCTCAGAAGAGCCCACTGAGTCAGCCCTTAACCCCAGTGATCAGAAATTGTCAAAACGTGTTTTTCAGCACAAATAAACACGTTTTGGCAACTTTGGTCAACCCCATGTAAGTTATAGGGCAGGAACAGCACAGTTTTCAAAACGTGTTTTTCAGCCAGAAATAAACGCGTTTTCTCAGCCCTTAGAATCACAGTGTAACTGCCTGGCTTAGTAGAGCACACTGAGTCAGCCCTTCACCCCAGTGTGCAGAAATTGTCACAACTTGTTTTTCTGCTGAAATAAACACGTTTTGGCAACTTTGGTCACCCCCATGTAAGGTATAGGGCAGGAACAGCACAGTTTTCAAAACGTGTTTTTCAGCCAGAAATAAACACGTTTTCTCAGCCCTTGGAATCGCAGTGTATCTGCCTGGCTCAGAAGAGCCCACTGAGTCAGCCCTTAACCCCAGTGTGCCGAAATTGTCAAAACGTGTTTTTCAGCACAAATAAACACGTTTTGGCAACTTTGGTCAACCCCATGTAAGTTATAGGGCAGGAACAGCACAGTTTTCAAAACGTGTTTTTCAGCCCGAAATAAACGCGGTTTCTCAGCCCTCTGAATCACAGTGTATCTGCCTGGCTCAGAAGGGCCCACTGAGTCAGCCCTTAACCCCACTGATCAGAAATTGTCAAAACGTGTTTTTCAGCACAAATAAACACGTTTTGGCAACTTTGGTCACCCCCATGTAAGTTATAGGGCAGGAACAGAACAGTTTTCAAAACGTGTTTTCAGCCAGAAATAATCGCGTTTTCTCAGCCCTTAGAATCACAGTGTAACTGCCTGGCTCAGAAGAGCCCACTGAGTCAGCCCTTAACCCCAGTGATTAGAATTTGTCAAAACGTGTTTTTCAGCAGAAATAAACACGTTTTGGCAACTTTGGTCACCCCCATGTAAGTTATAGGGCAGGACCAGCACAGTTTTCAAAACGTGTTTTTCAGCCAGAAATAAACGCGTTTTCTCATCCCTTAGAATCACAGTGTAACTGCCTGGCTCAGAAGAGCCCACTGAGTCAGCCCTTAACCCCAATGATCAGAAATTTTCAAAATGTGTTTTTCAACACAAATAAACACGTTTTGGCAACTTTGGTCAACCCCATGTAAGTTATAGGGCAGGAACAGCACAGTTTTCAAAACGTGTTTTTCAGCCCGAAATAAACGCGTTTTCTCAGCCCTTAGAATCACAGTGTAACTGCCTGGCTTAGTAGAGCACACTGAGTCAGCCCTTAACCCCAGTGGGCAGAAATTGTCACAATGTGCTTTTCAGCAGTAATAACCACGTTTTGGCAACTTTGGTCACCCCCTTGTAAGTTATAGGGCAGGAACAGCACAGTTTTCAAAACGTGTTTTTCAGCCCGAAATAAACGCGTTTTCTCAGCCCTTAGAATCGCAGTGTATCTGCCTGGCTCAGAAGAGCCCACTGAGTCAGCCCTTAACCCCAGTGTGCAGAAATTGTCACAACTTGTTTTTCTGCTGAAATAAACACATTTTGGCAACGTTGGTCACCCCCATGTAAGTTATAGGGCAGGAACAGCACAGTTTTCAAAACGTGTTTTTCAGCCCGAAATAAACGCGTTTTCTCAACCCTTGGAATCGCAGTGTAACTGCCTGGGTCAGAAGAGCCCACTGAGTCAGCCCTTAACCCCAGTGATCAGAAATTGTCAAAACGTGTTTTTCAACTCAAATAAACACGTTTTGGCAACTTTGGTCAACCCCATGTAAGTTATAGGGCAGGAACAGCACAGTTTTCAAAACGTGTTTTTCAGCCCGAAATAAACGCGTTTTCTCAGCCCTTAGAATCACAGTGTAACTGCCTGGCTCAGAAGAGCACACTGAGTCAGCCCTTACCCCAGTGTGCAGAAATTGTCACAACTTGTTTTTCTGCTGAAATAAACACGTTTTGGCAACTTTGGTCAACCCCATGTAAGTTATAGGGCAGGAACAGCACAGTTTTCAAAACGTGTTTTTCAGCACAAATAAACACGTTTTGGCAACTTTGGTCACCCCCATGTAAGTTATAGGGCAGGAACAGCACAGTTTTCAAAACGTGTTTTTCAGCCCGAAATAAACGCGTTTTCTCAGCCCTTAGAATCACAGTGTAACTGCCTGGCTCAGAAGAGCCCACTGAGTCAGCCCTTAACCCCAATGATCAGAAATTGTCAAAACGTGTTTTTCAACACAAATAAACACGTTTTGGCAACTTTGGTCAACCCCATGTAAGTTATAGGGCAGGAACAGCACAGTTTTCAAAACGTGTTTTTCAGCCCGAAATAAACGCGTTTTCTCAGCCCTTAGAATCACAGTGTAACTGCCTGGCTTAGTAGAGCAAACTGAGTCAGACCTTAACCCCAGTGGGCAGAAATTGTCACAACGTGCTTTTCAGCAGAAATAAACACGTTTTGGCAACTTTGGTCACCCCCATGTAAGTTATAGGGCAGGAACAGCACAGTTTTCAAAACGTGTTTTTCAGCCCGAAATAAACGCGTTTTCTCAGCCCTTAGAATCACAGTGTAACTGCCTGGCTCAGAAGAGCACACTGAGTCAGCCCTTAACCCCAGTGTGCAGAAATTGTCACAACTTGTTTTTCTGCTGAAATAAACACGTTTTGGCAACGTTGGTCACCCCCATGTAAGTTATAGGGCAGGAACAGCACAGTTTTCAAAACGTGTTTTTCAGCCCGAAATAAACGCGTTTTCTCAGCCCTTAGAATCACAGTGTAACTGCCTGGCTCAGAAGAGCACACTGAGTCAGCCCTTAACCCCAGTGTGCAGAAATTGTCACA
The DNA here is from genome assembly GCF_055471065.1 of Atractosteus spatula. Classification (NCBI taxonomy): domain Eukaryota; kingdom Metazoa; phylum Chordata; class Actinopteri; order Semionotiformes; family Lepisosteidae; genus Atractosteus; species Atractosteus spatula. The sequence goes on from NC_142725.1 coordinate 1,891,334, forward strand.
ACTTGTTTTTCTGCTGAAATAAACACGTTTTGGCAACGTTGGTCACCCCCATGTAAGTTATAGGGCAGGAACAGCACAGTTTTCAAAACGTGTTTTTCAGCCCGAAATAAACGCGTTTTCTCAACCCTTGGAATCGCAGTGTAACTGCCTGGGTCAGAAGAGCCCACTGAGTCAGCCCTTAACCCCAGTGATCAGAAATTGTCAAAAGGTGTTTTTCAACTCAAATAAACACGTTTTGGCAACTTTAGTCAACCCCATGTAAGTTATAGGGCAGGAAAGGCACAGTTTTCAAAACGTGTTTTTCAGCCCGAAATAATTGCGTTTTCTCAGCCCTTAGAATCACAGTGTAACTGCCTGGCTCAGAAGAGCCAACTGAGTCAGCCCTTAACCCCAATGATCAGAATTTGTCAAAACGTGTTTTTCAGCAGAAATAAACACGTTTTGGCAACTTTGGTCACCCCCATGTAAGTTATAGGGCAGGAACAGCACAGTTTTCAAAACGTGTTTTTCAGCCCGAAATAAACGCGTTTTCTCAGCCCTTAGAATCACAGTGTAACTGCTTGGCTCAGAAGAGCACACTGAGTCAGCCCTTAACCCCAGTGTGCAGAAATTGTCACAACTTGTTTTTCTGCTGAAATAAACACGTTTTGGCAACGTTGGTCACCCCCATGTAAGTTATAGGGCAGGAACAGCACAGTTTTCAAAACGTGTTTTTCAGCCCGAAATAAACGCGTTTTCTCAACCCTTGGAATCGCAGTGTAACTGCCTGGGTCAGAAGAGCCCACTGAGTCAGCCCTTAACCCCAGTGATCAGAAATTGTCAAAACGTGTTTTTCAACTCAAATAAACACGTTTTGGCAACTTTGGTCAACCCCATGTAAGTTATAGGGCAGGAACAGCACAGTTTTCAAAACGTGTTTTTCAGCCCGAAATAAACGCGTTTTCTCAGCCCTTAGAATCACAGTGTAACTGCCTGGCTTAATAGAGCACACTGAGTCAGCCCTTAACCCCAGTGGGCAGAAATTGTCACAACGTGTTTTTCAGCAGAAATAAACACGTTTTGGCAACTTTGGTCACCCCCATGTAAGTTATAGGGCAGGAACAGCACAGTTTTCAAAACGTGTTTTTCAGCCCGAAATAAACGCGTTTTCTCAACCCTTGGAATCGCAGTGTAACTGCCTGGGTCAGAAGAGCCCACTGAGTCAGCCCTTAACCCCAGTGATCAGAAATTGTCAAAACGTATTTTTCAACTCAAATAAACACGTTTTGGCAACTTTGGTCAACCCCATGTAAGTTATAGGGCAGGAACAGCACAGTTTTCAAAACGTGTTTTTCAGCCCGAAATAAACGCGTTTTCTCAGCCCTTAGAATCATAGTGTAACTGCCTGGCTCAGAAGAGCACACTGAGTCAGCCCTTAACCCCAGTGTGCAGAAATTGTCACAACTTGTTTTTCTGCTGAAATAAACACGTTTTGGCAACTTTGGTCAACCCCATGTAAGTTATAGGGCAGGAACAGCACAGTTTTCAAAACGTGTTTTTCAGCACAAATAAACACGTTTTGGCAACTTTGGTCACCCCCATGTAAGTTATAGGGCAGGAACAGCACAGTTTTCAAAACGTGTTTTTCAGCCCGAAATAAACGCGTTTTCTCATCCCTTAGAATCACAGTGTAACTGCCTGGCTCAGAAGAGCCCACTGAGTCAGCCCTTAACCCCAGTGATCAGAAATTGTCAAAACGTATTTTTCAACTCAAATAAACACGTTTTGGCAACTTTGGTCAACCCCATGTAAGTTATAGGGCAGGAACAGCACAGTTTTCAAAACGTGTTTTTCAGCCCGAAATAAACGCGTTTTCTCAGCCCTTAGAATCACAGTGTAACTGCCTGGCTTAGTAGAGCAAACTGAGTCAGACCTTAACCCCAGTGGGCAGAAATTGTCACAACGTGCTTTTCAGCAGAAATAAACACTTTTTGGCAACTTTGGTCACCCCCATGTAAGTTATAGGGCAGGAACAGCACAGTTTTCAAAACGTGTTTTTCAGCCCGAAATAAACGCATTTTCTCAGCCCTTAGAATCACAGTGTAACTGCCTGGCTTAGTAGAGCAAACTGAGTCAGACCTTAACCCCAGTGGGCAGAAATTGTCACAACGTGCTTTTCAGCAGAAATAAACACTTTTTGGCAACTTTGGTCACCCCCATGTAAGTTATAGGGCAGGAACAGCACAGTTTTCAAAACGTGTTTTTCAGCCCGAAATAAACGCGTTTTCTCAGCCCTTAGAATCACAGTGTAACTGCCTGGCTCAGAAGAGCACACTGAGTCAGCCCTTAACCCCAGTGTGCAGAAATTGTCACAACTTGTTTTTCTGCTGAAATAAACACGTTTTGGCAACGTTGGTCACCCCCATGTAAGTTATAGGGCAGGAACAGCACAGTTTTCAAAACGTGTTTTTCAGCCCGAAATAAACGCGTTTTCTCAGCCCTTAGAATCACAGTGTAACTGCCTGGCTCAGAAGAGCACACTGAGTCAGCCCTTAACCCCAGTGTGCAGAAATTGTCACAACTTGTTTTTCTGCTGAAATAAACACGTTTTGGCAACGTTGGTCACCCCCATGTAAGTTATAGGGCAGGAACAGCACAGTTTTCAAAACGTGTTTTTCAGCCCGAAATAAACGCGTTTTCTCAACCCTTGGAATCGCAGTGTAACTGCCTGGGTCAGAAGAGCCCACTGAGTCAGCCCTTAACCCCAGTGATCAGAAATTGTCAAAACGTGTTTTTCAACTCAAATAAACACGTTTTGGCAACTTTGGTCAACCCCATGTAAGTTATAGGGCAGGAACAGCACAGTTTTCAAAACGTGTTTTTCAGCACAAAAACACGTTTTGGCAACTTTGGTCAACCCCATGTAAGTTATAGGCCAGGTACAGCACCGTTTTCAAAACGTGTTTTTCAGCCAGAAATGAACACGTTTTCTCAGCCTTTGGAATCGCAGTGTATCTGCCTGGCTCAGAAGAGCCCACTGAGTCAGCCCTTAACCCCAGTGATCAGAAATTGTCAAAACGTGTTTTTCAGCACAAATAAACACGTTTTGGCAACTTTGGTCACCCCCATGTAAGTTATAGGGCAGGAACAGCACAGTTTTCAAAACGTGTTTTTCAGCCCGAAATAAACGCGTTTTCTCAGCCCTTAGAATCACAGTGTAACTGCCTGGCTCAGAAGAGCCCACTGAGTCAGCCCTTAACCCCAATGATCAGAAATTGTCAAAACGTGTTTTTCAACACAAATAAACACGTTTTGGCAACTTTGGTCAACCCCATGTAAGTTATAGGGCAGGAACAGCACAGTTTTCAAAACGTGTTTTTCAGCCCGAAATAAACGCGTTTTCTCAGCCCTTAGAATCACAGTGTAACTGCCTGGCTTAGTAGAGCAAACTGAGTCAGACCTTAACCCCAGTGGGCAGAAATTGTCACAACGTGCTTTTCAGCAGAAATAAACACGTTTTGGCAACTTTGGTCACCCCCATGTAAGTTATAGGGCAGGAACAGCACAGTTTTCAAAACGTGTTTTTCAGCCCGAAATAAACGCGTTTTCTCAGCCCTTAGAATCACAGTGTAACTGCCTGGCTCAGAAGAGCACACTGAGTCAGCCCTTAACCCCAGTGTGCAGAAATTGTCACAACTTGTTTTTCTGCTGAAATAAACACGTTTTGGCAACGTTGGTCACCCCCATGTAAGTTATAGGGCAGGAACAGCACAGTTTTCAAAACGTGTTTTTCAGCCCGAAATAAACGCGTTTTCTCAGCCCTTAGAATCACAGTGTAACTGCCTGGCTCAGAAGAGCACACTGAGTCAGCCCTTAACCCCAGTGTGCAGAAATTGTCACAACTTGTTTTTCTGCTGAAATAAACACGTTTTGGCAACGTTGGTCACCCCCATGTAAGTTATAGGGCAGGAACAGCACAGTTTTCAAAACGTGTTTTTCAGCCCGAAATAAACGCGTTTTCTCAACCCTTGGAATCGCAGTGTAACTGCCTGGGTCAGAAGAGCCCACTGAGTCAGCCCTTAACCCCAGTGATCAGAAATTGTCAAAAGGTGTTTTTCAACTCAAATAAACACGTTTTGGCAACTTTGGTCAACCCCATGTAAGTTATAGGGCAGGAAAGGCACAGTTTTCAAAACGTGTTTTTCAGCCCGAAATAATTGCGTTTTCTCAGCCCTTAGAATCACAGTGTAACTGCCTGGCTCAGAAGAGCCAACTGAGTCAGCCCTTAACCCCAATGATCAGAATTTGTCAAAACGTGTTTTTCAGCAGAAATAAACACGTTTTGACAACTTTGGTCACCCCCATGTAAGTTATAGGGCAGGAACAGCACAGTTTTCAAAACGTGTTTTTCAGCCCGAAATAAACGCGTTTTCTCAGCCCTTAGAATCACAGTGTAACTGCCTGGCTCAGAAGAGCACACTGAGTCAGCCCTTAACCCCAGTGTGCAGAAATTGTCACAACTTGTTTTTCTGCTGAAATAAACACGTTTTGGCAACGTTGGTCACCCCCATGTAAGTTATAGGGCAGGAACAGCACAGTTTTCAAAACGTGTTTTTCAGCCCGAAATAAACGCGTTTTCTCAGCCCTTAGAATCACAGTGTAACTGCCTGGCTCAGAAGAGCACACTGAGTCAGCCCTTAACCCCAGTGTGCAGAAATTGTCACAACTTGTTTTTCTGCTGAAATAAACACGTTTTGGCAACGTTGTTCACCCCCATGTAAGTTATAGGGCAGGAACAGCACAGTTTTCAAAACGTGTTTTTCAGCCCGAAATAAACGCGTTTTCTCAACCCTTGGAATCGCAGTGTAACTGCCTGGGTCAGAAGAGCCCACTGAGTCAGCCCTTAACCCCAGTGATCAGAAATTGTCAAAAGGTGTTTTTCAACTCAAATAAACACGTTTTGGCAACTTTGGTCAACCCCATGTAAGTTATAGGGCAGGAAAGGCACAGTTTTCAAAACGTGTTTTTCAGCCCGAAATAATTGCGTTTTCTCAGCCCTTAGAATCACAGTGTAACTGCCTGGCTCAGAAGAGCCAACTGAGTCAGCCCTTAACCCCAATGATCAGAATTTGTCAAAACGTGTTTTTCAGCAGAAATAAACACGTTTTGGCAACTTTGGTCACCCCCATGTAAGTTATAGGGCAGGAACAGCACAGTTTTCAAAACGTGTTTTTCAGCCCGAAATAAACGCGTTTTCTCAGCCCTTAGAATCACAGTGTAACTGCTTGGCTCAGAAGAGCACACTGAGTCAGCCCTTAACCCCAGTGTGCAGAAATTGTCACAACTTGTTTTTCTGCTGAAATAAACACGTTTTGGCAACGTTGGTCACCCCCATGTAAGTTATAGGGCAGGAACAGCACAGTTTTCAAAACGTGTTTTTCAGCCCGAAATAAACGCGTTTTCTCAACCCTTGGAATCGCAGTGTAACTGCCTGGGTCAGAAGAGCCCACTGAGTCAGCCCTTAACCCCAGTGATCAGAAATTGTCAAAACGTGTTTTTCAACTCAAATAAACACGTTTTGGCAACTTTGGTCAACCCCATGTAAGTTATAGGGCAGGAACAGCACAGTTTTCAAAACGTGTTTTTCAGCCCGAAATAAACGCGTTTTCTCAGCCCTTAGAATCACAGTGTAACTGCCTGGCTTAGTAGAGCACACTGAGTCAGCCCTTAACCCCAGTGGGCAGAAATTGTCACAACGTGTTTTTCAGCAGAAATAAACACGTTTTGGCAACTTTGGTCACCCCATGTAAGTTATAGGGCAGGAACAGCACAGTTTTCAAAACGTGTTTTTCAGCCCGAAATAAACGCGTTTTCTCAACCCTTGGAATCGCAGTGTAACTGCCTGGGTCAGAAGAGCCCACTGAGTCAGCCCTTAACCCCAGTGATCAGAAATTGTCAAAACGTATTTTTCAACTCAAATAAACACGTTTTGGCAACTTTGGTCAACCCCATGTAAGTTATAGGGCAGGAACAGCACAGTTTTCAAAACGTGTTTTTCAGCCCGAAATAAACGCGTTTTCTCAGCCCTTAGAATCATAGTGTAACTGCCTGGCTCAGAAGAGCACACTGAGTCAGCCCTTAACCCCAGTGATCAGAAATTGTCAAAACGTGTTTTTCAACTCAAATAAACACGTTTTGGCAACTTTGGTCAACCCCATGTAAGTTATAGGGCAGGAACAGCACAGTTTTCAAAACGTGTTTTTCAGCACAAATAAACACGTTTTGGCAACTTTGGTCACCCCCATGTAAGTTATTGGGCAGGAACAGCACAGTTTTCAAAACGTGTTTTTCAGCCCGAAATAAACGCGTTTTCTCATCCCTTAGAATCACAGTGTAACTGCCTGGCTCAGAAGAGCCCACTGAGTCAGCCCTTAACCCCAGTGATCAGAAATTGTCAAAACGTATTTTTCAACTCAAATAAACACGTTTTGGCAACTTTGGTCAACCCCATGTAAGTTATAGGGCAGGAACAGCACAGTTTTCAAAACGTGTTTTTCAGCCCGAAATAAACGCGTTTTCTCAGCCCTTAGAATCACAGTGTAACTGCCTGGCTTAGTAGAGCAAACTGAGTCAGACCTTAACCCCAGTGGGCAGAAATTGTCACAACGTGCTTTTCAGCAGAAATAAACACTTTTTGGCAACTTTGGTCACCCCCATGTAAGTTATAGGGCAGGAACAGCACAGTTTTCAAAACGTGTTTTTCAGCCCGAAATAATCGCGTTTTCTCAGCCCTTAGAATCACAGTGTAACTGCCTGGCTTAGTAGAGCAAACTGAGTCAGACCTTAACCCCAGTGGGCAGAAATTGTCACAACGTGCTTTTCAGCAGAAATAAACACTTTTTGGCAACTTTGGTCACCCCCATGTAAGTTATAGGGCAGGAACAGCACAGTTTTCAAAACGTGTTTTTCAGCCCGAAATAAACGCGTTTTCTCAGCCCTTAGAATCACAGTGTAACTGCTTGGCTCAGAAGAGCACACTGAGTCAGCCCTTAACCCCAGTGTGCAGAAATTGTCACAACTTGTTTTTCTGCTGAAATAAACACGTTTTGGCAACGTTGGTCACCCCCATGTAAGTTATAGGGCAGGAACAGCACAGTTTTCAAAACGTGTTTTTCAGCCCGAAATAAACGCGTTTTCTCAACCCTTGGAATCGCAGTGTAACTGCCTGGGTCAGAAGAGCCCACTGAGTCAGCCCTTAACCCCAGTGATCAGAAATTGTCAAAACGTGTTTTTCAACTCAAATAAACACGTTTTGGCAACTTTGGTCAACCCCATGTAAGTTATAGGGCAGGAACAGCACAGTTTTCAAAACGTGTTTTTCAGCCCGAAATAAACGCGTTTTCTCAGCCCTTAGAATCACAGTGTAACTGCCTGGCTTAATAGAGCACACTGAGTCAGCCCTTAACCCCAGTGGGCAGAAATTGTCACAACGTGTTTTTCAGCAGAAATAAACACGTTTTGGCAACTTTGGTCACCCCCATGTAAGTTATAGGGCAGGAACAGCACAGTTTTCAAAACGTGTTTTTCAGCCCGAAATAAACGCGTTTTCTCAACCCTTGGAATCGCAGTGTAACTGCCTGGGTCAGAAGAGCCCACTGAGTCAGCCCTTAACCCCAGTGATCAGAAATTGTCAAAACGTATTTTTCAACTCAAATAAACACGTTTTGGCAACTTTGGTCAACCCCATGTAAGTTATAGGGCAGGAACAGCACAGTTTTCAAAACGTGTTTTTCAGCCCGAAATAAACGCGTTTTCTCAGCCCTTAGAATCATAGTGTAACTGCCTGGCTCAGAAGAGCACACTGAGTCAGCCCTTAACCCCAGTGTGCAGAAATTGTCACAACTTGTTTTTCTGCTGAAATAAACACGTTTTGGCAACTTTGGTCAACCCCATGTAAGTTATAGGGCAGGAACAGCACAGTTTTCAAAACGTGTTTTTCAGCACAAATAAACACGTTTTGGCAACTTTGGTCACCCCCATGTAAGTTATAGGGCAGGAACAGCACAGTTTTCAAAACGTGTTTTTCAGCCCGAAATAAACGCGTTTTCTCATCCCTTAGAATCACAGTGTAACTGCCTGGCTCAGAAGAGCCCACTGAGTCAGCCCTTAACCCCAGTGATCAGAAATTGTCAAAACGTATTTTTCAACTCAAATAAACACGTTTTGGCAACTTTGGTCAACCCCATGTAAGTTATAGGGCAGGAACAGCACAGTTTTCAAAACGTGTTTTTCAGCCCGAAATAAACGCGTTTTCTCAGCCCTTAGAATCACAGTGTAACTGCCTGGCTTAGTAGAGCAAACTGAGTCAGACCTTAACCCCAGTGGGCAGAAATTGTCACAACGTGCTTTTCAGCAGAAATAAACACTTTTTGGCAACTTTGGTCACCCCCATGTAAGTTATAGGGCAGGAACAGCACAGTTTTCAAAACGTGTTTTTCAGCCCGAAATAAACGCGTTTTCTCAGCCCTTAGAATCACAGTGTAACTGCCTGGCTTAGTAGAGCAAACTGAGTCAGACCTTAACCCCAGTGGGCAGAAATTGTCACAACGTGCTTTTCAGCAGAAATAAACACTTTTTGGCAACTTTGGTCACCCCCATGTAAGTTATAGGGCAGGAACAGCACAGTTTTCAAAACGTGTTTTTCAGCCCGAAATAAACGCGTTTTCTCAGCCCTTAGAATCACAGTGTAACTGCCTGGCTCAGAAGAGCACACTGAGTCAGCCCTTAACCCCAGTGTGCAGAAATTGTCACAACTTGTTTTTCTGCTGAAATAAACACGTTTTGGCAACGTTGGTCACCCCCATGTAAGTTATAGGGCAGGAACAGCACAGTTTTCAAAACGTGTTTTTCAGCACAAATAAACACGTTTTGGCAACTTTGGTCAACCCCATGTAAGTTATAGGCCAGGTACAGCACCGTTTTCAAAACGTGTTTTTCAGCCAGAAATGAACACGTTTTCTCAGCCTTTGGAATCGCAGTGTATCTGCCTGGCTCAGAAGAGCCCACTGAGTCAGCCCTTAACCCCAGTGATCAGAAATTGTCAAAACGTGTTTTTCAGCACAAATAAACACGTTTTGGCAACTTTGGTCACCCCCATGTAAGTTATAGGGCAGGAACAGCACAGTTTTCAAAACGTGTTTTTCAGCCCGAAATAAACGCGTTTTCTCAGCCCTTAGAATCACAGTGTAACTGCCTGGCTCAGAAGAGCCCACTGAGTCAGCCCTTAACCCCAATGATCAGAAATTGTCAAAACGTGTTTTTCAACACAAATAAACACGTTTTGGCAACTTTGGTCAACCCCATGTAAGTTATAGGGCAGGAACAGCACAGTTTTCAAAACGTGTTTTTCAGCCCGAAATAAACGCGTTTTCTCAGCCCTTAGAATCACAGTGTAACTGCCTGGCTTAGTAGAGCAAACTGAGTCAGACCTTAACCCCAGTGGGCAGAAATTGTCACAACGTGCTTTTCAGCAGAAATAAACACGTTTTGGCAACTTTGGTCACCCCCATGTAAGTTATAGGGCAGGAACAGCACAGTTTTCAAAACGTGTTTTTCAGCCCGAAATAAACGCGTTTTCTCAGCCCTTAGAATCACAGTGTAACTGCCTGGCTCAGAAGAGCACACTGAGTCAGCCCTTAACCCCAGTGTGCAGAAATTGTCACAACTTGTTTTTCTGCTGAAATAAACACGTTTTGGCAACGTTGGTCACCCCCATGTAAGTTATAGGGCAGGAACAGCACAGTTTTCAAAACGTGTTTTTCAGCCCGAAATAAACGCGTTTTCTCAGCCCTTAGAATCACAGTGTAACTGCCTGGCTCAGAAGAGCACACTGAGTCAGCCCTTAACCCCAGTGTGCAGAAATTGTCACAACTTGTTTTTCTGCTGAAATAAACACGTTTTGGCAACGTTGGTCACCCCCATGTAAGTTATAGGGCAGGAACAGCACAGTTTTCAAAACGTGTTTTTCAGCCCGAAATAAACGCGTTTTCTCAGCCCTTAGAATCACAGTGTAACTGCCTGGCTCAGAAGAGCACACTGAGTCAGCCCTTAACCCCAGTGTGCAGAAATTGTCACAACTTGTTTTTCTGCTGAAATAAACACGTTTTGGCAACGTTGGTCACCCCCATGTAAGTTATAGGGCAGGAACAGCACAGTTTTCAAAACGTGTTTTTCAGCCCGAAATAAACGCGTTTTCTCAGCCCTTAGAATCACAGTGTAACTGCCTGGCTCAGAAGAGCACACTGAGTCAGCCCTTAACCCCAGTGTGCAGAAATTGTCACAACTTGTTTTTCTGCTGAAATAAACACGTTTTGGCAACGTTGGTCACCCCCATGTAAGTTATAGGGCAGGAACAGCACAGTTTTCAAAACGTGTTTTTCAGCCCGAAATAAACGCGTTTTCTCAGCCCTTAGAATCACAGTGTAACTGCCTGGCTTAGTAGAGCACACTGAGTCAGCCCTTAACCCCAGTGGGCAGAAATTGTCACAACGTGTTTTTCAGCAGAAATAAACACGTTTTGGCAACTTTGGTCACCCCCATGTAAGTTATAGGGCAGGAACAGCACAGTTTTCAAAACGTGTTTTTCAGCCCGAAATAAACGCGTTTTCTCAACCCTTGGAATCGCAGTGTAACTGCCTGGGTCAGAAGAGCCCACTGAGTCAGCCCTTAACCCCAGTGATCAGAAATTGTCAAAACGTATTTTTCAACTCAAATAAACACGTTTTGGCAACTTTGGTCAACCCCATGTAAGTTATAGGGCAGGAACAGCACAGTTTTCAAAACGTGTTTTTCAGCCCGAAATAAACGCGTTTTCTCAGCCCTTAGAATCATAGTGTAACTGCCTGGCTCAGAAGAGCACACTGAGTCAGCCCTTAACCCCAGTGTGCAGAAATTGTCACAACTTGTTTTTCTGCTGAAATAAACACGTTTTGGCAACTTTGGTCAACCCCATGTAAGTTATAGGGCAGGAACAGCACAGTTTTCAAAACGTGTTTTTCAGCACAAATAAACACGTTTTGGCAACTTTGGTCACCCCCATGTAAGTTATAGGGCAGGAACAGCACAGTTTTCAAAACGTGTTTTTCAGCCCGAAATAAACGCGTTTTCTCATCCCTTAGAATCACAGTGTAACTGCCTGGCTCAGAAGAGCCCACTGAGTCAGCCCTTAACCCCAGTGATCAGAAATTGTCAAAACGTATTTTTCAACTCAAATAAACACGTTTTGGCAACTTTGGTCAACCCCATGTAAGTTATAGGGCAGGAACAGCACAGTTTTCAAAACGTGTTTTTCAGCCCGAAATAAACGCGTTTTCTCAGCCCTTAGAATCACAGTGTAACTGCCTGGCTTAGTAGAGCAAACTGAGTCAGACCTTAACCCCAGTGGGCAGAAATTGTCACAACGTGCTTTTCAGCAGAAATAAACACTTTTTGGCAACTTTGGTCACCCCCATGTAAGTTATAGGGCAGGAACAGCACAGTTTTCAAAACGTGTTTTTCAGCCCGAAATAAACGCGTTTTCTCAGCCCTTAGAATCACAGTGTAACTGCCTGGCTTAGTAGAGCAAACTGAGTCAGACCTTAACCCCAGTGGGCAGAAATTGTCACAACGTGCTTTTCAGCAGAAATAAACACTTTTTGGCAACTTTGGTCACCCCCATGTAAGTTATAGGGCAGGAACAGCACAGTTTTCAAAACGTGTTTTTCAGCCCGAAATAAACGCGTTTTCTCAGCCCTTAGAATCACAGTGTAACTGCCTGGCTTAGTAGAGCACACTGAGTCAGCCCTTAACCCCAGTGGGCAGAAATTGTCACAACGTGTTTTTCAGCAGAAATAAACACGTTTTGGCAACTTTGGTCACCCCCATGTAAGTTATAGGGCAGGAACAGCACAGTTTTCAAAACGTGTTTTTCAGCCCGAAATAAACGCGTTTTCTCAACCCTTGGAATCGCAGTGTAACTGCCTGGGTCAGAAGAGCCCACTGAGTCAGCCCTTAACCCCAGTGATCAGAAATTGTCAAAACGTATTTTTCAACTCAAATAAACACGTTTTGGCAACTTTGGTCAACCCCATGTAAGTTATAGGGCAGGAACAGCACAGTTTTCAAAACGTGTTTTTCAGCCCGAAATAAACGCGTTTTCTCAGCCCTTAGAATCATAGTGTAACTGCCTGGCTCAGAAGAGCACACTGAGTCAGCCCTTAACCCCAGTGTGCAGAAATTGTCACAACTTGTTTTTCTGCTGAAATAAACACGTTTTGGCAACTTTGGTCAACCCCATGTAAGTTATAGGGCAGGAACAGCATAGTTTTCAAAACGTGTTTTTCAGCACAAATAAACACGTTTTGGCAACTTTGGTCACCCCCATGTAAGTTATAGGGCAGGAACAGCACAGTTTTCAAAACGTGTTTTTCAGCCCGAAATAAACGCGTTTTCTCATCCCTTAGAATCACAGTGTAACTGCCTGGCTCAGAAGAGCCCACTGAGTCAGCCCTTAACCCCAGTGATCAGAAATTGTCAAAACGTATTTTTCAACTCAAATAAACACGTTTTGGCAACTTTGGTCAACCCCATGTAAGTTATAGGGCAGGAACAGCACAGTTTTCAAAACGTGTTTTTCAGCCCGAAATAAACGCGTTTTCTCAGCCCTTAGAATCATAGTGTAACTGCCTGGCTCAGAAGAGCACACTGAGTCAGCCCTTAACCCCAGTGTGCAGAAATTGTCACAACTTGTTTTTCTGCTGAAATAAACACGTTTTGGCAACTTTGGTCAACCCCATGTAAGTTATAGGGCAGGAACAGCACAGTTTTCAAAACGTGTTTTTCAGCACAAATAAACACGTTTTGGCAACTTTGGTCACCCCCATGTAAGTTATAGGGCAGGAACAGCACAGTTTTCAAAACGTGTTTTTCAGCCCGAAATAAACGCGTTTTCTCATCCCTTAGAATCACAGTGTAACTGCCTGGCTCAGAAGAGCCCACTGAGTCAGCCCTTAACCCCAGTGATCAGAAATTGTCAAAACGTATTTTTCAACTCAAATAAACACGTTTTGGCAACTTTGGTCAACCCCATGTAAGTTATAGGGCAGGAACAGCACAGTTTTCAAAACGTGTTTTTCAGCCCGAAATAAACGCGTTTTCTCAGCCCTTAGAATCACAGTGTAACTGCCTGGCTTAGTAGAGCAAACTGAGTCAGACCTTAACCCCAGTGGGCAGAAATTGTCACAACGTGCTTTTCAGCAGAAATAAACACTTTTTGGCAACTTTGGTCACCCCCATGTAAGTTATAGGGCAGGAACAGCACAGTTTTCAAAACGTGTTTTTCAGCCCGAAATAAACGCGTTTTCTCAGCCCTTAGAATCACAGTGTAACTGCCTGGCTTAGTAGAGCAAACTGAGTCAGACCTTAACCCCAGTGGGCAGAAATTGTCACAACGTGCTTTTCAGCAGAAATAAACACTTTTTGGCAACTTTGGTCACCCCCATGTAAGTTATAGGGCAGGAACAGCACAGTTTTCAAAACGTGTTTTTCAGCCCGAAATAAACGCGTTTTCTCAGCCCTTAGAATCACAGTGTAACTGCCTGGCTCAGAAGAGCACACTGAGTCAGCCCTTAACCCCAGTGTGCAGAAATTGTCACAACTTGTTTTTCTGCTGAAATAAACACGTTTTGGCAACGTTGGTCACCCCCATGTAAGTTATAGGGCAGGAACAGCACAGTTTTCAAAACGTGTTTTTCAGCACAAATAAACACGTTTTGGCAACTTTGGTCAACCCCATGTAAGTTATAGGCCAGGTACAGCACCGTTTTCAAAACGTGTTTTTCAGCCAGAAATGAACACGTTTTCTCAGCCTTTGGAATCGCAGTGTATCTGCCTGGCTCAGAAGAGCCCACTGAGTCAGCCCTTAACCCCAGTGATCAGAAATTGTCAAAACGTGTTTTTCAGCACAAATAAACACGTTTTGGCAACTTTGGTCACCCCCATGTAAGTTATAGGGCAGGAACAGCACAGTTTTCAAAACGTGTTTTTCAGCCCGAAATAAACGCGTTTTCTCAGCCCTTAGAATCACAGTGTAACTGCCTGGCTCAGAAGAGCCCACTGAGTCAGCCCTTAACCCCAATGATCAGAAATTGTCAAAACGTGTTTTTCAACACAAATAAACACGTTTTGGCAACTTTGGTCAACCCCATGTAAGTTATAGGGCAGGAACAGCACAGTTTTCAAAACGTGTTTTTCAGCCCGAAATAAACGCGTTTTCTCAGCCCTTAGAATCACAGTGTAACTGCCTGGCTTAGTAGAGCAAACTGAGTCAGACCTTAACCCCAGTGGGCAGAAATTGTCACAACGTGCTTTTCAGCAGAAATAAACACGTTTTGGCAACTTTGGTCACCCCCATGTAAGTTATAGGGCAGGAACAGCACAGTTTTCAAAACGTGTTTTTCAGCCCGAAATAAACGCGTTTTCTCAGCCCTTAGAATCACAGTGTAACTGCCTGGCTCAGAAGAGCACACTGAGTCAGCCCTTAACCCCAGTGTGCAGAAATTGTCACAACTTGTTTTTCTGCTGAAATAAACACGTTTTGGCAACGTTGGTCACCCCCATGTAAGTTATAGGGCAGGAACAGCACAGTTTTCAAAACGTGTTTTTCAGCCCGAAATAAACGCGTTTTCTCAGCCCTTAGAATCACAGTGTAACTGCCTGGCTCAGAAGAGCACACTGAGTCAGCCCTTAACCCCAGTGTGCAGAAATTGTCACAACTTGTTTTTCTGCTGAAATAAACACGTTTTGGCAACGTTGGTCACCCCCATGTAAGTTATAGGGCAGGAACAGCACAGTTTTCAAAACGTGTTTTTCAGCCCGAAATAAACGCGTTTTCTCAGCCCTTAGAATCACAGTGTAACTGCCTGGCTCAGAAGAGCACACTGAGTCAGCCCTTAACCCCAGTGTGCAGAAATTGTCACAACTTGTTTTTCTGCTGAAATAAACACGTTTTGGCAACGTTGGTCACCCCCATGTAAGTTATAGGGCAGGAACAGCACAGTTTTCAAAACGTGTTTTTCAGCCCGAAATAAACGCGTTTTCTCAGCCCTTAGAATCACAGTGTAACTGCCTGGCTCAGAAGAGCACACTGAGTCAGCCCTTAACCCCAGTGTGCAGAAATTGTCACAACTTGTTTTTCTGCTGAAATAAACACGTTTTGGCAACGTTGGTCACCCCCATGTAAGTTATAGGGCAGGAACAGCACAGTTTTCAAAACGTGTTTTTCAGCCCGAAATAAACGCGTTTTCTCAGCCCTTAGAATCACAGTGTAACTGCCTGGCTTAGTAGAGCACACTGAGTCAGCCCTTAACCCCAGTGGGCAGAAATTGTCACAACGTGTTTTTCAGCAGAAATAAACACGTTTTGGCAACTTTGGTCACCCCCATGTAAGTTATAGGGCAGGAACAGCACAGTTTTCAAAACGTGTTTTTCAGCCCGAAATAAACGCGTTTTCTCAACCCTTGGAATCGCAGTGTAACTGCCTGGGTCAGAAGAGCCCACTGAGTCAGCCCTTAACCCCAGTGATCAGAAATTGTCAAAACGTATTTTTCAACTCAAATAAACACGTTTTGGCAACTTTGGTCAACCCCATGTAAGTTATAGGGCAGGAACAGCACAGTTTTCAAAACGTGTTTTTCAGCCCGAAATAAACGCGTTTTCTCAGCCCTTAGAATCATAGTGTAACTGCCTGGCTCAGAAGAGCACACTGAGTCAGCCCTTAACCCCAGTGTGCAGAAATTGTCACAACTTGTTTTTCTGCTGAAATAAACACGTTTTGGCAACTTTGGTCAACCCCATGTAAGTTATAGGGCAGGAACAGCACAGTTTTCAAAACGTGTTTTTCAGCACAAATAAACACGTTTTGGCAACTTTGGTCACCCCCATGTAAGTTATAGGGCAGGAACAGCACAGTTTTCAAAACGTGTTTTTCAGCCCGAAATAAACGCGTTTTCTCATCCCTTAGAATCACAGTGTAACTGCCTGGCTCAGAAGAGCCCACTGAGTCAGCCCTTAACCCCAGTGATCAGAAATTGTCAAAACGTATTTTTCAACTCAAATAAACACGTTTTGGCAACTTTGGTCAACCCCATGTAAGTTATAGGGCAGGAACAGCACAGTTTTCAAAACGTGTTTTTCAGCCCGAAATAAACGCGTTTTCTCAGCCCTTAGAATCACAGTGTAACTGCCTGGCTTAGTAGAGCAAACTGAGTCAGACCTTAACCCCAGTGGGCAGAAATTGTCACAACGTGCTTTTCAGCAGAAATAAACACTTTTTGGCAACTTTGGTCACCCCCATGTAAGTTATAGGGCAGGAACAGCACAGTTTTCAAAACGTGTTTTTCAGCCCGAAATAAACGCGTTTTCTCAGCCCTTAGAATCACAGTGTAACTGCCTGGCTTAGTAGAGCAAACTGAGTCAGACCTTAACCCCAGTGGGCAGAAATTGTCACAACGTGCTTTTCAGCAGAAATAAACACTTTTTGGCAACTTTGGTCACCCCCATGTAAGTTATAGGGCAGGAACAGCACAGTTTTCAAAACGTGTTTTTCAGCCCGAAATAAACGCGTTTTCTCAGCCCTTAGAATCACAGTGTAACTGCCTGGCTTAGTAGAGCACACTGAGTCAGCCCTTAACCCCAGTGGGCAGAAATTGTCACAACGTGTTTTTCAGCAGAAATAAACACGTTTTGGCAACTTTGGTCACCCCCATGTAAGTTATAGGGCAGGAACAGCACAGTTTTCAAAACGTGTTTTTCAGCCCGAAATAAACGCGTTTTCTCAACCCTTGGAATCGCAGTGTAACTGCCTGGGTCAGAAGAGCCCACTGAGTCAGCCCTTAACCCCAGTGATCAGAAATTGTCAAAACGTATTTTTCAACTCAAATAAACACGTTTTGGCAACTTTGGTCAACCCCATGTAAGTTATAGGGCAGGAACAGCACAGTTTTCAAAACGTGTTTTTCAGCCCGAAATAAACGCGTTTTCTCAGCCCTTAGAATCATAGTGTAACTGCCTGGCTCAGAAGAGCACACTGAGTCAGCCCTTAACCCCAGTGTGCAGAAATTGTCACAACTTGTTTTTCTGCTGAAATAAACACGTTTTGGCAACTTTGGTCAACCCCATGTAAGTTATAGGGCAGGAACAGCATAGTTTTCAAAACGTGTTTTTCAGCACAAATAAACACGTTTTGGCAACTTTGGTCACCCCCATGTAAGTTATAGGGCAGGAACAGCACAGTTTTCAAAACGTGTTTTTCAGCCCGAAATAAACGCGTTTTCTCATCCCTTAGAATCACAGTGTAACTGCCTGGCTCAGAAGAGCCCACTGAGTCAGCCCTTAACCCCAGTGATCAGAAATTGTCAAAACGTATTTTTCAACTCAAATAAACACGTTTTGGCAACTTTGGTCAACCCCATGTAAGTTATAGGGCAGGAACAGCACAGTTTTCAAAACGTGTTTTTCAGCCCGAAATAAACGCGTTTTCTCAGCCCTTAGAATCACAGTGTAACTGCCTGGCTTAGTAGAGCAAACTGAGTCAGACCTTAACCCCAGTGGGCAGAAATTGTCACAACGTGCTTTTCAGCAGAAATAAACACTTTTTGGCAACTTTGGTCACCCCCATGTAAGTTATAGGGCAGGAACAGCACAGTTTTCAAAACGTGTTTTTCAGCCCGAAATAAACGCGTTTTCTCAGCCCTTAGAATCACAGTGTAACTGCCTGGCTTAGTAGAGCAAACTGAGTCAGACCTTAACCCCAGTGGGCAGAAATTGTCACAACGTGCTTTTCAGCAGAAATAAACACTTTTTGGCAATTTTGGTCACCCCCATGTAAGTTATAGGGCAGGAACAGCACAGTTTTCAAAACGTGTTTTTCAGCCCGAAATAAACGCGTTTTCTCAGCCCTTAGAATCACAGTGTAACTGCCTGGCTCAGAAGAGCACACTGAGTCAGCCCTTAACCCCAGTGTGCAGAAATTGTCACAACTTGTTTTTCTGCTGAAATAAACACGTTTTGGCAACGTTGGTCACCCCCATGTAAGTTATAGGGCAGGAACAGCACAGTTTTCAAAACGTGTTTTTCAGCCCGAAATAAACGCGTTTTCTCAGCCCTTAGAATCACAGTGTAACTGCCTGGCTCAGAAGAGCACACTGAGTCAGCCCTTAACCCCAGTGTGCAGAAATTGTCACAACTTGTTTTTCTGCTGAAATAAACACGTTTTGGCAACGTTGGTCACCCCCATGTAAGTTATAGGGCAGGAACAGCACAGTTTTCAAAACGTGTTTTTCAGCCCGAAATAAACGCGTTTTCTCAACCCTTGGAATCGCAGTGTAACTGCCTGGGTCAGAAGAGCCCACTGAGTCAGCCCTTAACCCCAGTGATCAGAAATTGTCAAAACGTGTTTTTCAACTCAAATAAACACGTTTTGGCAACTTTGGTCAACCCCATGTAAGTTATAGGGCAGGAACAGCACAGTTTTCAAAACGTGTTTTTCAGCACAAATAAACACGTTTTGGCAACTTTGGTCAACCCCATGTAAGTTATAGGCCAGGTACAGCACAGTTTTCAAAACGTGTTTTTCAGCCAGAAATAAACACGTTTTCTCAGCCCTTGGAATCGCAGTGTATCTGCCTGGCTCAGAAGAGCCCACTGAGTCAGCCCTTAACCCCAGTGTGCCGAAATTGTCAAAACGTGTTTTTCAGCACAAATAAACACGTTTTGGCAACTTTGGTCAACCCCATGTAAGTTATAGGGCAGGAACAGCACAGTTTTCAAAACGTGTTTTTCAGCCCGAAATAAACGCGGTTTCTCAGCCCTCTGAATCACAGTGTATCTGCCTGGCTCAGAAGGGCCCACTGAGTCAGCCCTTAACCCCACTGATCAGAAATTGTCAAAACGTGTTTTTCAGCACAAATAAACACGTTTTGGCAACTTTGGTCACCCCCATGTAAGTTATAGGGCAGGAACAGAACAGTTTTCAAAACGTGTTTTCAGCCAGAAATAATCGCGTTTTCTCAGCCCTTAGAATCACAGTGTAACTGCCTGGCTCAGAAGAGCCCACTGAGTCAGCCCTTAACCCCAGTGATTAGAATTTGTCAAAACGTGTTTTTCAGCAGAAATAAACACGTTTTGGCAACTTTGGTCACCCCCATGTAAGTTATAGGGCAGGACCAGCACAGTTTTCAAAACGTGTTTTTCAGCCCGAAATAAACGCGTTTTCTCAGCCCTTAGAATCACAGTGTAACTGCCTGGCTTAGTAGAGCACACTGAGTCAGCCCTTAACCCCAGTGGGCAGAAATTGTCACAATGTGCTTTTCAGCAGTAATAACCACGTTTTGGCAACTTTGGTCACCCCCTTGTAAGTTATAGGGCAGGAACAGCACAGTTTTCAAAACGTGTTTTTCAGCCCGAAATAAACGCGTTTTCTCAGCCCTTAGAATCGCAGTGTATCTGCCTGGCTCAGAAGAGCCCACTGAGTCAGCCCTTAACCCCAGTGTGCAGAAATTGTCACAACTTGTTTTTCTGCTGAAATAAACACGTTTTGGCAACGTTGGTCACCCCCATGTAAGTTATAGGGCAGGAACAGCACAGTTTTCAAAACGTGTTTTTCAGCCCGAAATAAACGCGTTTTCTCAACCCTTAGAATCACAGTGTAACTGCCTGGCTCAGAAGAGCACACTGAGTCAGCCCTTACCCCAGTGTGCAGAAATTGTCACAACTTGTTTTTCTGCTGAAATAAACACGTTTTGGCAACTTTGGTCAACCCCATGTAAGTTATAGGGCAGGAACAGCACAGTTTTCAAAACGTGTTTTTCAGCACAAATAAACACGTTTTGGCATCTTTGGTCACCCCCATGTAAGTTATAGGGCAGGAACAGCACAGTTTTCAAAACGTGTTTTTCAGCCCGAAATAAACGCGTTTTCTCAGCCCTTAGAATCACAGTGTAACTGCCTGGCTCAGAAGAGCCCACTGAGTCAGCCCTTAACCCCAATGATCAGAAATTGTCAAAACGTGTTTTTCAACACAAATAAACACGTTTTGGCAACTTTGGTCAACCCCATGTAAGTTATAGGGCAGGAACAGCACAGTTTTCAAAACGTGTTTTTCAGCCCGAAATAAACGCGTTTTCTCAGCCCTTAGAATCACAGTGTAACTGCCTGGCTTAGTAGAGCAAACTGAGTCAGACCTTAACCCCAGTGGGCAGAAATTGTCACAACGTGCTTTTCAGCAGAAATAAACACGTTTTGGCAACTTTGGTCACCCCCATGTAAGTTATAGGGCAGGAACAGCACAGTTTTCAAAACGTGTTTTTCAGCCCGAAATAAACGCGTTTTCTCAGCCCTTAGAATCACAGTGTAACTGCCTGGCTCAGAAGAGCACACTGAGTCAGCCCTTAACCCCAGTGTGCAGAAATTGTCACAAATTGTTTTTCTGCTGAAATAAACACGTTTTGGCAACGTTGGTCACCCCCATGTAAGTTATAGGGCAGGAACAGCACAGTTTTCAAAACGTGTTTTTCAGCCCGAAATAAACGCGTTTTCTCAGCCCTTAGAATCACAGTGTAACTGCCTGGCTCAGAAGAGCACACTGAGTCAGCCCTTAACCCCAGTGTGCAGAAATTGTCACAACTTGTTTTTCTGCTGAAATAAACACGTTTTGGCAACGTTGGTCACCCCCATGTAAGTTATAGGGCAGGAACAGCACAGTTTTCAAAACGTGTTTTTCAGCCCGAAATAAACGCGTTTTCTCAACCCTTGGAATCGCAGTGTAACTGCCTGGGTCAGAAGAGCCCACTGAGTCAGCCCTTAACCCCAGTGATCAGAAATTGTCAAAAGGTGTTTTTCAACTCAAATAAACACGTTTTGGCAACTTTGGTCAACCCCATGTAAGTTATAGGGCAGGAAAGGCACAGTTTTCAAAACGTGTTTTTCAGCCCGAAATAATTGCGTTTTCTCAGCCCTTAGAATCACAGTGTAACTGCCTGGCTCAGAAGAGCACACTGAGTCAGCCCTTAACCCCAGTGTGCAGAAATTGTCACAACTTGTTTTTCTGCTGAAATAAACACGTTTTGGCAACGTTGGTCACCCCCATGTAAGTTATAGGGCAGGAACAGCACAGTTTTCAAAACGTGTTTTTCAGCCCGAAATTAACGCGTTTTCTCAACCCTTGGAATCGCAGTGTAACTGCCTGGGTCAGAAGAGCCCACTGAGTCAGCCCTTAACCCCAGTGATCAGAAATTGTCAAAAGGTGTTTTTCAACTCAAATAAACACGTTTTGGCAACTTTGGTCAACCCCATGTAAGTTATAGGGCAGGAAAGGCACAGTTTTCAAAACGTGTTTTTCAGCCCGAAATAATTGCGTTTTCTCAGCCCTTAGAATCACAGTGTAACTGCCTGGCTCAGAAGAGCCAACTGAGTCAGCCCTTAACCCCAATGATCAGAATTTGTCAAAACGTGTTTTTCAGCAGAAATAAACACGTTTTGGCAACTTTGGTCACCCCCATGTAAGTTATAGGGCAGGAACAGCACAGTTTTCAAAACGTGTTTTTCAGCCCGAAATAAACGCGTTTTCTCAGCCCTTAGAATCACAGTGTAACTGCCTGGCTCAGAAGAGCACACTGAGTCAGCCCTTAACCCCAGTGTGCAGAAATTGTCACAACTTGTTTTTCTGCTGAAATAAACACGTTTTGGCAACGTTGGTCACCCCCATGTAAGTTATAGGGCAGGAACAGCACAGTTTTCAAAACGTGTTTTTCAGCCCGAAATAAACGCGTTTTCTCAGCCCTTAGAATCACAGTGTAACTGCCTGGCTCAGAAGAGCACACTGAGTCAGCCCTTAACCCCAGTGTGCAGAAATTGTCACAACTTGTTTTTCTGCTGAAATAAACACGTTTTGGCAACGTTGGTCACCCCCATGTAAGTTATAGGGCAGGAACAGCACAGTTTTCAAAACGTGTTTTTCAGCCCGAAATAAACGCGTTTTCTCAACCCTTGGAATCGCAGTGTAACTGCCTGGGTCAGAAGAGCCCACTGAGTCAGCCCTTAACCCCAGTGATCAGAAATTGTCAAAACGTATTTTTCAACTCAAATAAACACGTTTTGGCAACTTTGGTCAACCCCATGTAAGTTATAGGGCAGGAACAGCACAGTTTTCAAAACGTGTTTTTCAGCCCGAAATAAACGCGTTTTCTCAGCCCTTAGAATCATAGTGTAACTGCCTGGCTCAGAAGAGCACACTGAGTCAGCCCTTAACCCCAGTGTGCAGAAATTGTCACAACTTGTTTTTCTGCTGAAATAAACACGTTTTGGCAACTTTGGTCAACCCCATGTAAGTTATAGGGCAGGAACAGCATAGTTTTCAAAACGTGTTTTTCAGCACAAATAAACACGTTTTGGCAACTTTGGTCACCCCCATGTAAGTTATAGGGCAGGAACAGCACAGTTTTCAAAACGTGTTTTTCAGCCCGAAATAAACGCGTTTTCTCATCCCTTAGAATCACAGTGTAACTGCCTGGCTCAGAAGAGCCCACTGAGTCAGCCCTTAACCCCAGTGATCAGAAATTGTCAAAACGTATTTTTCAACTCAAATAAACACGTTTTGGCAACTTTGGTCAACCCCATGTAAGTTATAGGGCAGGAACAGCACAGTTTTCAAAACGTGTTTTTCAGCCCGAAATAAACGCGTTTTCTCAGCCCTTAGAATCACAGTGTAACTGCCTGGCTTAGTAGAGCAAACTGAGTCAGACCTTAACCCCAGTGGGCAGAAATTGTCACAACGTGCTTTTCAGCAGAAATAAACACTTTTTGGCAACTTTGGTCACCCCCATGTAAGTTATAGGGCAGGAACAGCACAGTTTTCAAAACGTGTTTTTCAGCCCGAAATAAACGCGTTTTCTCAGCCCTTAGAATCACAGTGTAACTGCCTGGCTTAGTAGAGCAAACTGAGTCAGACCTTAACCCCAGTGGGCAGAAATTGTCACAACGTGCTTTTCAGCAGAAATAAACACTTTTTGGCAATTTTGGTCACCCCCATGTAAGTTATAGGGCAGGAACAGCACAGTTTTCAAAACGTGTTTTTCAGCCCGAAATAAACGCGTTTTCTCAGCCCTTAGAATCACAGTGTAACTGCCTGGCTCAGAAGAGCACACTGAGTCAGCCCTTAACCCCAGTGTGCAGAAATTGTCACAACTTGTTTTTCTGCTGAAATAAACACGTTTTGGCAACGTTGGTCACCCCCATGTAAGTTATAGGGCAGGAACAGCACAGTTTTCAAAACGTGTTTTTCAGCCCGAAATAAACGCGTTTTCTCAGCCCTTAGAATCACAGTGTAACTGCCTGGCTCAGAAGAGCACACTGAGTCAGCCCTTAACCCCAGTGTGCAGAAATTGTCACAACTTGTTTTTCTGCTGAAATAAACACGTTTTGGCAACGTTGGTCACCCCCATGTAAGTTATAGGGCAGGAACAGCACAGTTTTCAAAACGTGTTTTTCAGCCCGAAATAAACGCGTTTTCTCAACCCTTGGAATCGCAGTGTAACTGCCTGGGTCAGAAGAGCCCACTGAGTCAGCCCTTAACCCCAGTGATCAGAAATTGTCAAAACGTGTTTTTCAACTCAAATAAACACGTTTTGGCAACTTTGGTCAACCCCATGTAAGTTATAGGGCAGGAACAGCACAGTTTTCAAAACGTGTTTTTCAGCACAAATAAACACGTTTTGGCAACTTTGGTCAACCCCATGTAAGTTATAGGCCAGGTACAGCACAGTTTTCAAAACGTGTTTTTCAGCCAGAAATAAACACGTTTTCTCAGCCCTTGGAATCGCAGTGTATCTGCCTGGCTCAGAAGAGCCCACTGAGTCAGCCCTTAACCCCAGTGTGCCGAAATTGTCAAAACGTGTTTTTCAGCACAAATAAACACGTTTTGGCAACTTTGGTCAACCCCATGTAAGTTATAGGGCAGGAACAGCACAGTTTTCAAAACGTGTTTTTCAGCCCGAAATAAACGCGGTTTCTCAGCCCTCTGAATCACAGTGTATCTGCCTGGCTCAGAAGGGCCCACTGAGTCAGCCCTTAACCCCACTGATCAGAAATTGTCAAAACGTGTTTTTCAGCACAAATAAACACGTTTTGGCAACTTTGGTCACCCCCATGTAAGTTATAGGGCAGGAACAGAACAGTTTTCAAAACGTGTTTTCAGCCAGAAATAATCGCGTTTTCTCAGCCCTTAGAATCACAGTGTAACTGCCTGGCTCAGAAGAGCCCACTGAGTCAGCCCTTAACCCCAGTGATTAGAATTTGTCAAAACGTGTTTTTCAGCAGAAATAAACACGTTTTGGCAACTTTGGTCACCCCCATGTAAGTTATAGGGCAGGACCAGCACAGTTTTCAAAACGTGTTTTTCAGCCCGAAATAAACGCGTTTTCTCAGCCCTTAGAATCACAGTGTAACTGCCTGGCTTAGTAGAGCACACTGAGTCAGCCCTTAACCCCAGTGGGCAGAAATTGTCACAATGTGCTTTTCAGCAGTAATAACCACGTTTTGGCAACTTTGGTCACCCCCTTGTAAGTTATAGGGCAGGAACAGCACAGTTTTCAAAACGTGTTTTTCAGCCCGAAATAAACGCGTTTTCTCAGCCCTTAGAATCGCAGTGTATCTGCCTGGCTCAGAAGAGCCCACTGAGTCAGCCCTTAACCCCAGTGTGCAGAAATTGTCACAACTTGTTTTTCTGCTGAAATAAACACGTTTTGGCAACGTTGGTCACCCCCATGTAAGTTATAGGGCAGGAACAGCACAGTTTTCAAAACGTGTTTTTCAGCCCGAAATAAACGCGTTTTCTCAACCCTTAGAATCACAGTGTAACTGCCTGGCTCAGAAGAGCACACTGAGTCAGCCCTTACCCCAGTGTGCAGAAATTGTCACAACTTGTTTTTCTGCTGAAATAAACACGTTTTGGCAACTTTGGTCAACCCCATGTAAGTTATAGGGCAGGAACAGCACAGTTTTCAAAACGTGTTTTTCAGCACAAATAAACACGTTTTGGCATCTTTGGTCACCCCCATGTAAGTTATAGGGCAGGAACAGCACAGTTTTCAAAACGTGTTTTTCAGCCCGAAATAAACGCGTTTTCTCAGCCCTTAGAATCACAGTGTAACTGCCTGGCTCAGAAGAGCCCACTGAGTCAGCCCTTAACCCCAATGATCAGAAATTGTCAAAACGTGTTTTTCAACACAAATAAACACGTTTTGGCAACTTTGGTCAACCCCATGTAAGTTATAGGGCAGGAACAGCACAGTTTTCAAAACGTGTTTTTCAGCCCGAAATAAACGCGTTTTCTCAGCCCTTAGAATCACAGTGTAACTGCCTGGCTTAGTAGAGCAAACTGAGTCAGACCTTAACCCCAGTGGGCAGAAATTGTCACAACGTGCTTTTCAGCAGAAATAAACACGTTTTGGCAACTTTGGTCACCCCCATGTAAGTTATAGGGCAGGAACAGCACAGTTTTCAAAACGTGTTTTTCAGCCCGAAATAAACGCGTTTTCTCAGCCCTTAGAATCACAGTGTAACTGCCTGGCTCAGAAGAGCACACTGAGTCAGCCCTTAACCCCAGTGTGCAGAAATTGTCACAAATTGTTTTTCTGCTGAAATAAACACGTTTTGGCAACGTTGGTCACCCCCATGTAAGTTATAGGGCAGGAACAGCACAGTTTTCAAAACGTGTTTTTCAGCCCGAAATAAACGCGTTTTCTCAGCCCTTAGAATCACAGTGTAACTGCCTGGCTCAGAAGAGCACACTGAGTCAGCCCTTAACCCCAGTGTGCAGAAATTGTCACAACTTGTTTTTCTGCTGAAATAAACACGTTTTGGCAACGTTGGTCACCCCCATGTAAGTTATAGGGCAGGAACAGCACAGTTTTCAAAACGTGTTTTTCAGCCCGAAATAAACGCGTTTTCTCAACCCTTGGAATCGCAGTGTAACTGCCTGGGTCAGAAGAGCCCACTGAGTCAGCCCTTAACCCCAGTGATCAGAAATTGTCAAAAGGTGTTTTTCAACTCAAATAAACACGTTTTGGCAACTTTGGTCAACCCCATGTAAGTTATAGGGCAGGAAAGGCACAGTTTTCAAAACGTGTTTTTCAGCCCGAAATAATTGCGTTTTCTCAGCCCTTAGAATCACAGTGTAACTGCCTGGCTCAGAAGAGCACACTGAGTCAGCCCTTAACCCCAGTGTGCAGAAATTGTCACAACTTGTTTTTCTGCTGAAATAAACACGTTTTGGCAACGTTGGTCACCCCCATGTAAGTTATAGGGCAGGAACAGCACAGTTTTCAAAACGTGTTTTTCAGCCCGAAATTAACGCGTTTTCTCAACCCTTGGAATCGCAGTGTAACTGCCTGGGTCAGAAGAGCCCACTGAGTCAGCCCTTAACCCCAGTGATCAGAAATTGTCAAAAGGTGTTTTTCAACTCAAATAAACACGTTTTGGCAACTTTGGTCAACCCCATGTAAGTTATAGGGCAGGAAAGGCACAGTTTTCAAAACGTGTTTTTCAGCCCGAAATAATTGCGTTTTCTCAGCCCTTAGAATCACAGTGTAACTGCCTGGCTCAGAAGAGCCAACTGAGTCAGCCCTTAACCCCAATGATCAGAATTTGTCAAAACGTGTTTTTCAGCAGAAATAAACACGTTTTGGCAACTTTGGTCACCCCCATGTAAGTTATAGGGCAGGAACAGCACAGTTTTCAAAACGTGTTTTTCAGCCCGAAATAAACGCGTTTTCTCAGCCCTTAGAATCACAGTGTAACTGCCTGGCTCAGAAGAGCACACTGAGTCAGCCCTTAACCCCAGTGTGCAGAAATTGTCACAACTTGTTTTTCTGCTGAAATAAACACGTTTTGGCAACGTTGGTCACCCCCATGTAAGTTATAGGGCAGGAACAGCACAGTTTTCAAAACGTGTTTTTCAGCCCGAAATAAACGCGTTTTCTCAGCCCTTAGAATCACAGTGTAACTGCCTGGCTCAGAAGAGCACACTGAGTCAGCCCTTAACCCCAGTGTGCAGAAATTGTCACAACTTGTTTTTCTGCTGAAATAAACACGTTTTGGCAACGTTGGTCACCCCCATGTAAGTTATAGGGCAGGAACAGCACAGTTTTCAAAACGTGTTTTTCAGCCCGAAATAAACGCGTTTTCTCAACCCTTGGAATCGCAGTGTAACTGCCTGGGTCAGAAGAGCCCACTGAGTCAGCCCTTAACCCCAGTGATCAGAAATTGTCAAAAGGTGTTTTTCAACTCAAATAAACACGTTTTGGCAACTTTGGTCAACCCCATGTAAGTTATAGGGCAGGAAAGGCACAGTTTTCAAAACGTGTTTTTCAGCCCGAAATAATTGCGTTTTCTCAGCCCTTAGAATCACAGTGTAACTGCCTGGCTCAGAAGAGCCAACTGAGTCAGCCCTTAACCCCAATGATCAGAATTTGTCAAAACGTGTTTTTCAGCAGAAATAAACACGTTTTGGCAACTTTGGTCACCCCCATGTAAGTTATAGGGCAGGAACAGCACAGTTTTCAAAACGTGTTTTTCAGCCCGAAATAAACGCGTTTTCTCAGCCCTTAGAATCACAGTGTAACTGCTTGGCTCAGAAGAGCACACTGAGTCAGCCCTTAACCCCAGTGTGCAGAAATTGTCACAACTTGTTTTTCTGCTGAAATAAACACGTTTTGGCAACGTTGGTCACCCCCATGTAAGTTATAGGGCAGGAACAGCACAGTTTTCAAAACGTGTTTTTCAGCCCGAAATAAACGCGTTTTCTCAACCCTTGGAATCGCAGTGTAACTGCCTGGGTCAGAAGAGCCCACTGAGTCAGCCCTTAACCCCAGTGATCAGAAATTGTCAAAACGTGTTTTTCAACTCAAATAAACACGTTTTGGCAACTTTGGTCAACCCCATGTAAGTTATAGGGCAGGAACAGCACAGTTTTCAAAACGTGTTTTTCAGCCCGAAATAAACGCGTTTTCTCAGCCCTTAGAATCACAGTGTAACTGCCTGGCTTAGTAGAGCACACTGAGTCAGCCCTTAACCCCAGTGGGCAGAAATTGTCACAACGTGTTTTTCAGCAGAAATAAACACGTTTTGGCAACTTTGGTCACCCCCATGTAAGTTATAGGGCAGGAACAGCACAGTTTTCAAAACGTGTTTTTCAGCCCGAAATAAACGCGTTTTCTCAACCCTTGGAATCGCAGTGTAACTGCCTGGGTCAGAAGAGCCCACTGAGTCAGCCCTTAACCCCAGTGATCAGAAATTGTCAAAACGTATTTTTCAACTCAAATAAACACGTTTTGGCAACTTTGGTCAACCCCATGTAAGTTATAGGGCAGGAACAGCACAGTTTTCAAAACGTGTTTTTCAGCCCGAAATAAACGCGTTTTCTCAGCCCTTAGAATCATAGTGTAACTGCCTGGCTCAGAAGAGCACACTGAGTCAGCCCTTAACCCCAGTGTGCAGAAATTGTCACAACTTGTTTTTCTGCTGAAATAAACACGTTTTGGCAACTTTGGTCAACCCCATGTAAGTTATAGGGCAGGAACAGCACAGTTTTCAAAACGTGTTTTTCAGCACAAATAAACACGTTTTGGCAACTTTGGTCTCCCCCATGTAAGTTATAGGGCAGGAACAGCACAGTTTTCAAAACGTGTTTTTCAGCCCGAAATAAACGCGTTTTCTCATCCCTTAGAATCACAGTGTAACTGCCTGGCTCAGAAGAGCCCACTGAGTCAGCCCTTAACCCCAATGATCAGAAATTGTCAAAACGTGTTTTTCAACACAAATAAACACGTTTTGGCAACTTTGGTCAACCCCATGTAAGTTATAGGGCAGGAACAGCACAGTTTTCAAAACGTGTTTTTCAGCCCGAAATAAACGCGTTTTCTCAACCCTTGGAATCGCAGTGTAACTGCCTGGGTCAGAAGAGCCCACTGAGTCAGCCCTTAACCCCAGTGATCAGAAATTGTCAAAAGGTGTTTTTCAACTCAAATAAACACGTTTTGGCAACTTTGGTCAACCCCATGTAAGTTATAGGGCAGGAAAGGCACAGTTTTCAAAACGTGTTTTTCAGCCCGAAATAATTGCGTTTTCTCAGCCCTTAGAATCACAGTGTAACTGCCTGGCTCAGAAGAGCCAACTGAGTCAGCCCTTAACCCCAATGATCAGAATTTGTCAAAACGTGTTTTTCAGCAGAAATAAACACGTTTTGGCAACTTTGGTCACCCCCATGTAAGTTATAGGGCAGGAACAGCACAGTTTTCAAAACGTGTTTTTCAGCCCGAAATAAACGCGTTTTCTCAGCCCTTAGAATCACAGTGTAACTGCTTGGCTCAGAAGAGCACACTGAGTCAGCCCTTAACCCCAGTGTGCAGAAATTGTCACAACTTGTTTTTCTGCTGAAATAAACACGTTTTGGCAACGTTGGTCACCCCCATGTAAGTTATAGGGCAGGAACAGCACAGTTTTCAAAACGTGTTTTTCAGCCCGAAATAAACGCGTTTTCTCAACCCTTGGAATCGCAGTGTAACTGCCTGGGTCAGAAGAGCCCACTGAGTCAGCCCTTAACCCCAGTGATCAGAAATTGTCAAAACGTGTTTTTCAACTCAAATAAACACGTTTTGGCAACTTTGGTCAACCCCATGTAAGTTATAGGGCAGGAACAGCACAGTTTTCAAAACGTGTTTTTCAGCCCGAAATAAACGCGTTTTCTCAGCCCTTAGAATCACAGTGTAACTGCCTGGCTTAGTAGAGCACACTGAGTCAGCCCTTAACCCCAGTGGGCAGAAATTGTCACAACGTGCTTTTCAGCAGAAATAAACACGTTTTGGCAACTTTGGTCACCCCCATGTAAGTTATAGGGCAGGAACAGCACAGTTTTCAAAACGTGTTTTTCAGCCCGAAATAAACGCGTTTTCTCAGCCCTTAGAATCACAGTGTAACTGCCTGGCTCAGAAGAGCACACTGAGTCAGCCCTTAACCCCAGTGGGCAGAAATTGTCACAACGTGTTTTTCAGCAGAAATAAACACGTTTTGGCAACTTTGGTCACCCCCATGTAAGTTATAGGGCAGGAACAGCACAGTTTTCAAAACGTGTTTTTCAGCCCGAAATAAACGCGTTTTCTCAACCCTTGGAATCGCAGTGTAACTGCCTGGGTCAGAAGAGCCCACTGAGTCAGCCCTTAACCCCAGTGATCAGAAATTGTCAAAACGTATTTTTCAACTCAAATAAACACGTTTTGGCAACTTTGGTCAACCCCATGTAAGTTATAGGGCAGGAACAGCACAGTTTTCAAAACGTGTTTTTCAGCCCGAAATAAACGCGTTTTCTCAGCCCTTAGAATCATAGTGTAACTGCCTGGCTCAGAAGAGCACACTGAGTCAGCCCTTAACCCCAGTGTGCAGAAATTGTCACAACTTGTTTTTCTGCTGAAATAAACACGTTTTGGCAACTTTGGTCAACCCCATGTAAGTTATAGGGCAGGAACAGCACAGTTTTCAAAACGTGTTTTTCAGCACAAATAAACACGTTTTGGCAACTTTGGTCACCCCCATGTAAGTTATAGGGCAGGAACAGCACAGTTTTCAAAACGTGTTTTTCAGCCCGAAATAAACGCGTTTTCTCATCCCTTAGAATCACAGTGTAACTGCCTGGCTCAGAAGAGCCCACTGAGTCAGCCCTTAACCCCAATGATCAGAAATTGTCAAAACGTGTTTTTCAACACAAATAAACACGTTTTGGCAACTTTGGTCAACCCCATGTAAGTTATAGGGCAGGAACAGCACAGTTTTCAAAACGTGTTTTTCAGCCCGAAATAAACGCGTTTTCTCAACCCTTGGAATCGCAGTGTAACTGCCTGGGTCAGAAGAGCCCACTGAGTCAGCCCTTAACCCCAGTGATCAGAAATTGTCAAAAGGTGTTTTTCAACTCAAATAAACACGTTTTGGCAACTTTGGTCAACCCCATGTAAGTTATAGGGCAGGAAAGGCACAGTTTTCAAAACGTGTTTTTCAGCCCGAAATAATTGCGTTTTCTCAGCCCTTAGAATCACAGTGTAACTGCCTGGCTCAGAAGAGCCAACTGAGTCAGCCCTTAACCCCAATGATCAGAATTTGTCAAAACGTGTTTTTCAGCAGAAATAAACACGTTTTGGCAACTTTGGTCACCCCCATGTAAGTTATAGGGCAGGAACAGCACAGTTTTCAAAACGTGTTTTTCAGCCCGAAATAAACGCGTTTTCTCAGCCCTTAGAATCACAGTGTAACTGCTTGGCTCAGAAGAGCACACTGAGTCAGCCCTTAACCCCAGTGTGCAGAAATTGTCACAACTTGTTTTTCTGCTGAAATAAACACGTTTTGGCAACGTTGGTCACCCCCATGTAAGTTATAGGGCAGGAACAGCACAGTTTTCAAAACGTGTTTTTCAGCCCGAAATAAACGCGTTTTCTCAACCCTTGGAATCGCAGTGTAACTGCCTGGGTCAGAAGAGCCCACTGAGTCAGCCCTTAACCCCAGTGATCAGAAATTGTCAAAACGTGTTTTTCAACTCAAATAAACACGTTTTGGCAACTTTGGTCAACCCCATGTAAGTTATAGGGCAGGAACAGCACAGTTTTCAAAACGTGTTTTTCAGCCCGAAATAAACGCGTTTTCTCAGCCCTTAGAATCACAGTGTAACTGCCTGGCTTAGTAGAGCACACTGAGTCAGCCCTTAACCCCAGTGGGCAGAAATTGTCACAACGTGTTTTTTAGCAGAAATAAACACGTTTTGGCAACTTTGCTCACCCCCATGTAAGTTATAGGGCAGGAACAGCACAGTTTTCAAAACGTGTTTTTCAGCCCGAAATAAACGCGTTTTCTCAACCCTTGGAATCGCAGTGTAACTGCCTGGGTCAGAAGAGCCCACTGAGTCAGCCCTTAACCCCCGTGATCAGAAATTGTCAAAACGTGTTTTTCAACTCAAATAAACACGTTTTGGCAACTTTGGTCAACCCCATGTAAGTTATAGGGCAGGAACAGCACAGTTTTCAAAACGTGTTTTTCAGCCCGAAATAAACGCGTTTTCTCAGCCCTTAGAATCACAGTGTAACTGCCTGGCTTAGTAGAGCACACTGAGTCAGCCCTTAACCCTAGTGTGCAGAAATTGTCACAACTTGTTTTTCTGCTGAAATAAACACGTTTTGGCAACTTTGGTCACCCCCATGTAAGTTATAGGGCAGGAACAGCACAGTTTTCAAAACGTGTTTTTCAGCCCGAAATAAACGCGTTTTCTCAACCCTTGGAATCGCAGTGTAACTGCCTGGGTCAGAAGAGCCCACTGAGTCAGCCCTTAACCCCAGTGATCAGAAATTGTCAAAACGTGTTTTTCAACTCAAATAAACACGTTTTGGCAACTTTGGTCAACCCCATGTAAGTTATAGGGCAGGAACAGCACAGTTTTCAAAACGTGTTTTTCAGCCCGAAATAAACGCGTTTTCTCAGCCCTTAGAATCACAGTGTAACTGCCTGGCTCAGAAGAGCACACTGAGTCAGCCCTTAACCCCAGTGTGCAGAAATTGTCACAACTTGTTTTTCTGCTGAAATAAACACGTTTTGGCAACTTTGGTCAACCCCATGTAAGTTATAGGGCAGGAACAGCACAGTTTTCAAAACGTGTTTTTCAGCACAAATAAACACGTTTTGGCAACTTTGGTCAACCCCATGTAAGTTATAGGGCAGGAACAGCACAGTTTTCAAAACGTGTTTTTCAGCCCGAAATAAACGCGTTTTCTCAGCCCTTAGAATCACAGTGTAACTGCCAGGCTCAGAAGGGCACACTGAGTCAGCCCTTAACCCCAGTGTGCAGAAATTGTCACAACTTGTTTTT
Source organism: Atractosteus spatula (assembly GCF_055471065.1). Lineage (NCBI taxonomy): Eukaryota > Metazoa > Chordata > Actinopteri > Semionotiformes > Lepisosteidae > Atractosteus > Atractosteus spatula. The sequence goes on from NC_142725.1 coordinate 1,924,302, forward strand.
CTGCTGAAATAAACACGTTTTGGCAACTTTGGTCACCCCCATGTAAGTTATAGGGCAGGAACAGCACAGTTTTCAAAACTTGTTTTTCAGCCCGAAATAAACGCGTTTTCTCAGCCCTTAGAATCACAGTGTAACTGCCTGGCTCAGAAGAGCACACTGAGTCAGCCCTTAACCCCAGTGTGCAGAAATTGTCACAACTTGTTTTTCTGCTGAAATAAACACGTTTTGGCAACTTTGGTCAACCCCATGTAAGTTATAGGGCAGGAACAGCACAGTTTTCAAAACGTGTTTTTCAGCCAAAATAAACGCGTTTTCTCAGCCCTTGGAATCGCACTGTAACTGCCTGGCTCCGAAGAGCCCACTGAGTCAGCCCTTAACCCCAGTGATCAGAATTTGTCAAAACGTGTTTTTCAGCCCGAAATAAATGCGTTTTCTCAACCCTTGGAATCGCAGTGTAACTGCCTGGCTCAGAAGAGCCCACTGAGTCAGCCCTTAACCCCAGTGATCAGAAATTGTCAAAAGGTGTTTTTCAGCACAAATAAACACGTTTTGGCAACTTTGGTCAACCCAATGTAAGTTATAGGGCAGGATAGGCACAGTTTTCAAAACGTGTTTTTCAGGCCGAAATAATTGCGTTTTCTCAGCCCTTAGAATCATAGTGTAACTGCCTGGCTCAGAAGAGCACACTGAGTCAGCCCTTAACCCCAGTGTGCAGAAATTGTCACAACTTGTTTTTCTGCTGAAATAAACACGTTTTGGCAACTTTGGTCAACCCCATGTAAGTTATAGGGCAGGAACAGCACAGTTTTCAAAACGTGTTTTTCAGCACAAATAAACACGTTTTGGCAACTTTGGTCACCCCCATGTAAGTTATAGGGCAGGAACAGCACAGTTTTCAAAACGTGTTTTTCAGCCCGAAATAAACGCGTTTTCTCATCCCTTAGAATCACAGTGTAACTGCCTGGCTCAGAAGAGCCCACTGAGTCAGCCCTTAACCCCAGTGATCAGAAATTGTCAAAACGTATTTTTCAACTCAAATAAACACGTTTTGGCAACTTTGGTCAACCCCATGTAAGTTATAGGGCAGGAACAGCACAGTTTTCAAAACGTGTTTTTCAGCCCGAAATAAACGCGTTTTCTCAGCCCTTAGAATCACAGTGTAACTGCCTGGCTTAGTAGAGCAAACTGAGTCAGACCTTAACCCCAGTGGGCAGAAATTGTCACAACGTGCTTTTCAGCAGAAATAAACACTTTTTGGCAACTTTGGTCACCCCCATGTAAGTTATAGGGCAGGAACAGCACAGTTTTCAAAACGTGTTTTTCAGCCCGAAATAAACGCGTTTTCTCAGCCCTTAGAATCACAGTGTAACTGCCTGGCTCAGAAGAGCACACTGAGTCAGCCCTTAACCCCAGTGTGCAGAAATTGTCACAACTTGTTTTTCTGCTGAAATAAACACGTTTTGGCAACGTTGGTCACCCCCATGTAAGTTATAGGGCAGGAACAGCACAGTTTTCAAAACGTGTTTTTCAGCCCGAAATAAACGCGTTTTCTCAGCCCTTAGAATCACAGTGTAACTGCCTGGCTCAGAAGAGCACACTGAGTCAGCCCTTAACCCCAGTGTGCAGAAATTGTCACAACTTGTTTTTCTGCTGAAATAAACACGTTTTGGCAACGTTGGTCACCCCCATGTAAGTTATAGGGCAGGAACAGCACAGTTTTCAAAACGTGTTTTTCAGCCCGAAATAAACGCGTTTTCTCAACCCTTGGAATCGCAGTGTAACTGCCTGGGTCAGAAGAGCCCACTGAGTCAGCCCTTAACCCCAGTGATCAGAAATTGTCAAAACGTGTTTTTCAACTCAAATAAACACGTTTTGGCAACTTTGGTCAACCCCATGTAAGTTATAGGGCAGGAACAGCACAGTTTTCAAAACGTGTTTTTCAGCACAAATAAACACGTTTTGGCAACTTTGGTCAACCCCATGTAAGTTATAGGCCAGGTACAGCACCGTTTTCAAAACGTGTTTTTCAGCCAGAAATGAACACGTTTTCTCAGCCTTTGGAATCACAGTGTAACTGCCTGGCTTAGTAGAGCACACTGAGTCAGCCCTTCACCCCAGTGTGCAGAATTGTCACAACTTGTTTTTCTGCTGAAATAAACACGTTTTGGCAACTTTGGTCACCCCCATGTAAGGTATAGGGCAGGAACAGCACAGTTTTCAAAACGTGTTTTTCAGCCAGAAATAAACACGTTTTCTCAGCCCTTGGAATCGCAGTGTATCTGCCTGGCTCAGAAGAGCCCACTGAGTCAGCCCTTAACCCCAGTGTGCCGAAATTGTCAAAACGTGTTTTTCAGCACAAATAAACACGTTTTGGCAACTTTGGTCAACCCCATGTAAGTTATAGGGCAGGAACAGCACAGTTTTCAAAACGTGTTTTTCAGCCCGAAATAAACGCGGTTTCTCAGCCCTCTGAATCACAGTGTATCTGCCTGGCTCAGAAGGGCCCACTGAGTCAGCCCTTAACCCCACTGATCAGAAATTGTCAAAACGTGTTTTTCAGCACAAATAAACACGTTTTGGCAACTTTGGTCACCCCCATGTAAGTTATAGGGCAGGAACAGAACAGTTTTCAAAACGTGTTTTCAGCCAGAAATAATCGCGTTTTCTCAGCCCTTAGAATCACAGTGTAACTGCCTGGCTCAGAAGAGCCCACTGAGTCAGCCCTTAACCCCAGTGATTAGAATTTGTCAAAACGTGTTTTTCAGCAGAAATAAACACGTTTTGGCAACTTTGGTCACCCCCATGTAAGTTATAGGGCAGGACCAGCACAGTTTTCAAAACGTGTTTTTCAGCCAGAAATAAACGCGTTTTCTCATCCCTTAGAATCACAGTGTAACTGCCTGGCTCAGAAGAGCACACTGAGTCAGCCCTTACCCCAGTGTGCAGAAATTGTCACAACTTGTTTTTCTGCTGAAATAAACACGTTTTGGCAACTTTGGTCAACCCCATGTAAGTTATAGGGCAGGAACAGCACAGTTTTCAAAACGTGTTTTTCAGCACAAATAAACACGTTTTGGCAACTTTGGTCACCCCCATGTAAGTTATAGGGCAGGAACAGCACAGTTTTCAAAACGTGTTTTTCAGCCCGAAATAAACGCGTTTTCTCAGCCCTTAGAATCACAGTGTAACTGCCTGGCTCAGAAGAGCCCACTGAGTCAGCCCTTAACCCCAATGATCAGAAATTGTCAAAACGTGTTTTTCAACACAAATAAACACGTTTTGGCAACTTTGGTCAACCCCATGTAAGTTATAGGGCAGGAACAGCACAGTTTTCAAAACGTGTTTTTCAGCCCGAAATAAACGCGTTTTCTCAGCCCTTAGAATCACAGTGTAACTGCCTGGCTCAGAAGAGCACACTGAGTCAGCCCTTAACCCCAGTGTGCAGAAATTGTCACAACTTGTTTTTCTGCTGAAATAAACACGTTTTGGCAACGTTGGTCACCCCCATGTAAGTTATAGGGCAGGAACAGCACAGTTTTCAAAACGTGTTTTTCAGCCCGAAATAAACGCGTTTTCTCAACCCTTGGAATCGCAGTGCAACTGCCTGGGTCAGAAGAGCCCACTGAGTCAGCCCTTAACCCCAGTGATCAGAAATTGTCAAAAGGTGTTTTTCAACTCAAATAAACACGTTTTGGCAACTTTGGTCAACCCCATGTAAGTTATAGGGCAGGAAAGGCACAGTTTTCAAAACGTGTTTTTCAGCCCGAAATAATTGCGTTTTCTCAGCCCTTAGAATCACAGTGTAACTGCCTGGCTCAGAAGAGCCAACTGAGTCAGCCCTTAACCCCAATGATCAGAATTTGTCAAAACGTGTTTTTCAGCAGAAATAAACACGTTTTGGCAACTTTGGTCACCCCCATGTAAGTTATAGGGCAGGAACAGCACAGTTTTCAAAACGTGTTTTTCAGCCCGAAATAAACGCGTTTTCTCAGCCCTTAGAATCACAGTGTAACTGCTTGGCTCAGAAGAGCACACTGAGTCAGCCCTTAACCCCAGTGATCAGAAATTGTCAAAACGTGTTTTTCAACTCAAATAAACACGTTTTGGCAACTTTGGTCAACCCCATGTAAGTTATAGGGCAGGAACAGCACAGTTTTCAAAACGTGTTTTTCAGCCCGAAATAAACGCGTTTTCTCAGCCCTTAGAATCACAGTGTAACTGCCTGGCTTAGTAGAGCACACTGAGTCAGCCCTTAACCCCAGTGGGCAGAAATTGTCACAACGTGTTTTTCAGCAGAAATAAACACGTTTTGGCAACTTTGGTCACCCCCATGTAAGTTATAGGGCAGGAACAGCACAGTTTTCAAAACGTGTTTTTCAGCCCGAAATAAACGCGTTTTCTCAACCCTTGGAATCGCAGTGTAACTGCCTGGGTCAGAAGAGCCCACTGAGTCAGCCCTTAACCCCAGTGATCAGAAATTGTCAAAACGTATTTTTCAACTCAAATAAACACGTTTTGGCAACTTTGGTCAACCCCATGTAAGTTATAGGGCAGGAACAGCACAGTTTTCAAAACGTGTTTTTCAGCCCGAAATAAACGCGTTTTCTCAGCCCTTAGAATCATAGTGTAACTGCCTGGCTCAGAAGAGCACACTGAGTCAGCCCTTAACCCCAGTGTGCAGAAATTGTCACAACTTGTTTTTCTGCTGAAATAAACACGTTTTGGCAACTTTGGTCAACCCCATGTAAGTTATAGGGCAGGAACAGCACAGTTTTCAAAACGTGTTTTTCAGCACAAATAAACACGTTTTGGCAACTTTGGTCACCCCCATGTAAGTTATAGGGCAGGAACAGCACAGTTTTCAAAACGTGTTTTTCAGCCCGAAATAAACGCGTTTTCTCATCCCTTAGAATCACAGTGTAACTGCCTGGCTCAGAAGAGCCCACTGAGTCAGCCCTTAACCCCAGTGATCAGAAATTGTCAAAACGTATTTTCAACTCAAATAAACACGTTTTGGCAACGTTGGTCACCCCCATGTAAGTTATAGGGCAGGAACAGCACAGTTTTCAAAACGTGTTTTTCAGCCCGAAATAAACGCGTTTTCTCAACCCTTGGAATCGCAGTGTAACTGCCTGGGTCAGAAGAGCCCACTGAGTCAGCCCTTAACCCCAGTGATCAGAAATTGTCAAAACGTGTTTTTCAACTCAAATAAACACGTTTTGGCAACTTTGGTCAACCCCATGTAAGTTATAGGGCAGGAACAGCACAGTTTTCAAAACGTGTTTTTCAGCCCGAAATAAACGCGTTTTCTCAGCCCTTAGAATCACAGTGTAACTGCCTGGCTTAGTAGAGCACACTGAGTCAGCCCTTAACCCCAGTGGGCAGAAATTGTCACAACGTGTTTTTCAGCAGAAATAAACACGTTTTGGCAACTTTGGTCACCCCCATGTAAGTTATAGGGCAGGAACAGCACAGTTTTCAAAACGTGTTTTTCAGCCCGAAATAAACGCGTTTTCTCAACCCTTGGAATCGCAGTGTAACTGCCTGGGTCAGAAGAGCCCACTGAGTCAGCCCTTAACCCCAGTGATCAGAAATTGTCAAAACGTATTTTTCAACTCAAATAAACACGTTTTGGCAACTTTGGTCAACCCCATGTAAGTTATAGGGCAGGAACAGCACAGTTTTCAAAACGTGTTTTTCAGCCCGAAATAAACGCGTTTTCTCAGCCCTTAGAATCACAGTGTAACTGCCTGGCTTAGTAGAGCAAACTGAGTCAGACCTTAACCCCAGAGGGCAGAAATTGTCACAACGTGCTTTTCAGCAGAAATAAACACTTTTTGGCAACTTTGGTCACCCCCATGTAAGTTATAGGGCAGGAACAGCACAGTTTTCAAAACGTGTTTTTCAGCCCGAAATAAACGCGTTTTCTCAGCCCTTAGAATCACAGTGTAACTGCCTGGCTTAGTAGAGCAAACTGAGTCAGACCTTAACCCCAGTGGGCAGAAATTGTCACAACGTGCTTTTCAGCAGAAATAAACACTTTTTGGCAACTTTGGTCACCCCCATGTAAGTTATAGGGCAGGAACAGCACAGTTTTCAAAACGTGTTTTTTAGCCCGAAATAAACGCGTTTTCTCAGCCCTTAGAATCACAGTGTAACTGCCTGGCTCAGAAGAGCACACTGAGTCAGCCCTTAACCCCAGTGTGCAGAAATTGTCACAACTTGTTTTTCTGCTGAAATAAACACGTTTTGGCAACGTTGGTCACCCCCATGTAAGTTATAGGCCAGGAACAGCACAGTTTTCAAAACGTGTTTTTCAGCCCGAAATAAACGCGTTTTCTCAGCCCTTAGAATCACAGTGTAACTGCCTGGCTCAGAAGAGCACACTGAGTCAGCCCTTAACCCCAGTGTGCAGAAATTGTCACAACTTGTTTTTCTGCTGAAATAAACACGTTTTGGCAACGTTGGTCACCCCCATGTAAGTTATAGGGCAGGAACAGCACAGTTTTCAAAACGTGTTTTTCAGCCCGAAATAAACGCGTTTTCTCAACCCTTGGAATCGCAGTGTAACTGCCTGGGTCAGAAGAGCCCACTGAGTCAGCCCTTAACCCCAGTGATCAGAAATTGTCAAAACGTGTTTTTCAACTCAAATAAACACGTTTTGGCAACTTTGGTCAACCCCATGTAAGTTATAGGGCAGGAACAGCACAGTTTTCAAAACGTGTTTTTCAGCACAAATAAACACGTTTTGGCAACTTTGGTCAACCCCATGTAAGTTATAGGCCAGGTACAGCACCGTTTTCAAAACGTGTTTTTCAGCCAGAAATGAACACGTTTTCTCAGCCTTTGGAATCGCAGTGTATCTGCCTGGCTCAGAAGAGCCCACTGAGTCAGCCCTTAACCCCAGTGATCAGAAATTGTCAAAACGTGTTTTTCAGCACAAATAAACACGTTTTGGCAACTTTGGTCACCCCCATGTAAGTTATAGGGCAGGAACAGCACAGTTTTCAAAACGTGTTTTTCAGCCCGAAATAAACGCGTTTTCTCAGCCCTTAGAATCACAGTGTAACTGCCTGGCTCAGAAGAGCCCACTGAGTCAGCCCTTAACCCCAATGATCAGAAATTGTCAAAACGTGTTTTTCAACACAAATAAACACGTTTTGGCAACTTTGGTCAACCCCATGTAAGTTATAGGGCAGGAACAGCACAGTTTTCAAAACGTGTTTTTCAGCCCGAAATAAACGCGTTTTCTCAGCCCTTAGAATCACAGTGTAACTGCCTGGCTTAGTAGAGCAAACTGAGTCAGACCTTAACCCCAGTGGGCAGAAATTGTCACAACGTGCTTTTCAGCAGAAATAAACACGTTTTGGCAACTTTGGTCACCCCCATGTAAGTTATAGGGCAGGAACAGCACAGTTTTCAAAACGTGTTTTTCAGCCCGAAATAAACGCGTTTTCTCAGCCCTTAGAATCACAGTGTAACTGCCTGGCTCAGAAGAGCACACTGAGTCAGCCCTTAACCCCAGTGTGCAGAAATTGTCACAACTTGTTTTTCTGCTGAAATAAACACGTTTTGGCAACGTTGGTCACCCCCATGTAAGTTATAGGGCAGGAACAGCACAGTTTTCAAAACGTGTTTTTCAGCCCGAAATAAACGCGTTTTCTCAGCCCTTAGAATCACAGTGTAACTGCCTGGCTCAGAAGAGCACACTGAGTCAGCCCTTAACCCCAGTGTGCAGAAATTGTCACAACTTGTTTTTCTGCTGAAATAAACACGTTTTGGCAACGTTGGTCACCCCCATGTAAGTTATAGGGCAGGAACAGCACAGTTTTCAAAACGTGTTTTTCAGCCCGAAATAAACGCGTTTTCTCAACCCTTGGAATCGCAGTGTAACTGCCTGGGTCAGAAGAGCCCACTGAGTCAGCCCTTAACCCCAGTGATCAGAAATTGTCAAAAGGTGTTTTTCAACTCAAATAAACACGTTTTGGCAACTTTGGTCAACCCCATGTAAGTTATAGGGCAGGAAAGGCACAGTTTTCAAAACGTGTTTTTCAGCCCGAAATAATTGCGTTTTCTCAGCCCTTAGAATCACAGTGTAACTGCCTGGCTCAGAAGAGCCAACTGAGTCAGCCCTTAACCCCAATGATCAGAATTTGTCAAAACGTGTTTTTCAGCAGAAATAAACACGTTTTGGCAACTTTGGTCACCCCCATGTAAGTTATAGGGCAGGAACAGCACAGTTTTCAAAACGTGTTTTTCAGCCCGAAATAAACGCGTTTTCTCAGCCCTTAGAATCACAGTGTAACTGCCTGGCTCAGAAGAGCACACTGAGTCAGCCCTTAACCCCAGTGTGCAGAAATTGTCACAACTTGTTTTTCTGCTGAAATAAACACGTTTTGGCAACGTTGGTCACCCCCATGTAAGTTATAGGGCAGGAACAGCACAGTTTTCAAAACGTGTTTTTCAGCACGAAATAAACGCGTTTTCTCAGCCCTTAGAATCACAGTGTAACTGCCTGGCTCAGAAGAGCACACTGAGTCAGCCCTTAACCCCAGTGTGCAGAAATTGTCACAACTTGTTTTTCTGCTGAAATAAACACGTTTTGGCAACGTTGGTCACCCCCATGTAAGTTATAGGGCAGGAACAGCACAGTTTTCAAAACGTGTTTTTCAGCCCGAAATAAACGCGTTTTCTCAACCCTTGGAATCGCAGTGTAACTGCCTGGGTCAGAAGAGCCCACTGAGTCAGCCCTTAACCCCAGTGATCAGAAATTGTCAAAAGGTGTTTTTCAACTCAAATAAACACGTTTTGGCAACTTTGGTCAACCCCATGTAAGTTATAGGGCAGGAAAGGCACAGTTTTCAAAACGTGTTTTTCAGCCCGAAATAATTGCGTTTTCTCAGCCCTTAGAATCACAGTGTAACTGCCTGGCTCAGAAGAGCACACTGAGTCAGCCCTTAACCCCAGTGTGCAGAAATTGTCACAACGTGTTTTTCAGCAGAAATAAACACGTTTTGGCAACTTTGGTCACCCCCATGTAAGTTATAGGGCAGGAACAGCACAGTTTTCAAAACGTGTTTTTCAGCCAAAATAAACGCGTTTTCTCAGCCCTTGGAATCGCACTGTAACTGCCTGGCTCCGAAGAGCCCACTGAGTCAGCCCTTAACCCCAGTGATCAGAATTTGTCAAAACGTGTTTTTCAGCAGAAATAAACACGTTTTGGCAACTTTGGTCACCCCTATGTAAGTTATAGGGCAGGAACAGCACAGTTTTCAAAACGTGTTTTTCAGCCCGAAATAAATGCGTTTTCTCAACCCTTGGAATCGCAGTGTAACTGCCTGGCTCAGAAGAGCCCACTGAGTCAGCCCTTAACCCCAGTGATCAGAAATTGTCAAAAGGTGTTTTTCAGCACAAATAAACACGTTTTGGCAACTTTGGTCAACCCCATGTAAGTTATAGGGCAGGAAAGGCACAGTTTTCAAAACGTGTTTTTCAGGCCGAAATAATTGCGTTTTCTCAGCCCTTAGAATCACAGTGTAACTGCCTGGCTCAGAAGAGCCAACTGAGTCAGCCCTTAACCCCAATGATCAGAATTTGTCAAAACGTGTTTTTCAGCAGAAATAAACACGTTTTGGCAACTTTGGTCACCCCCATGTAAGTTATAGGGCAGGAACAGCACAGTTTTCAAAACGTGTTTTTCAGCCCGAAATAAACGCGTTTTCTCAGCCCTTAGAATCACAGTGTAACTGCCTGGCTCAGAAGAGCACACTGAGTCAGCCCTTAACCCCAGTGTGCAGAAATTGTCACAACTTGTTTTTCAGCAGAAATAAACACGTTTTGGCAACGTTGGTCACCCCCATGTAAGTTATAGGGCAGGAACAGCACAGTTTTCAAAACGTGTTTTTCAGCCCGAAATAAACGCGTTTTCTCAACCCTTGGAATCGCACTGTAACTGCCTGGCTCCGAAGAGCCCACTGAGTCAGCCCTTAACCCCAGTGATCAGAATTTGTCAAAACGTGTTTTTCAGCAGAAATAAACACGTTTTGGCAACTTTGGTCACCCCCATGTAAGTTATAGGGCAGGAACAGCACAGTTTTCAAAACGTGTTTTTCAGCCCGAAATAAATGCGTTTTCTCAACCCTTGGAATCGCAGTGTAACTGCCTGGCTCAGAAGAGCCCACTGAGTCAGCCCTTAACCCCAGTGATCAGAAATTGTCAAAAGGTGTTTTTCAGCACAAATAAACACGTTTTGGCAACTTTGGTCAACCCCATGTAAGTTATAGGGCAGGAAAGGCACAGTTTTCAAAACGTGTTTTTCAGGCCGAAATAATTGCGTTTTCTCAGCCCTTAGAATCACAGTGTAACTGCCTGGCTCAGAAGAGCCAACTGAGTCAGCCCTTAACCCCAATGATCAGAATTTGTCAAAACGTGTTTTTCAGCAGAAATAAACACGTTTTGGCAACTTTGGTCACCCCCATGTAAGTTATAGGGCAGGAACAGCACAGTTTTCAAAACGTGTTTTTCTGCCCGAAATAAACGCGTTTTCTCAGCCCTTAGAATCACAGTGTAACTGCCTGGCTCAGAAGAGCACACTGAGTCAGCCCTTAACCCCAGTGTGCAGAAATTGTCACAACTTGTTTTTCTGCTGAAATAAACACGTTTTGGCAACGTTGGTCACCCCCATGTAAGTTATAGGGCAGGAACAGCACAGTTTTCAAAACGTGTTTTTCAGCCCGAAATAAACGCGTTTTCTCAGTCCTTAGAATCACAGTGTAACTGCCTGGCTCAGAAGAGCACACTGAGTCAGCCCTTAACCCCAGTGTGCAGAAATTGTCACAACTTGTTTTTCTGCTGAAATAAACACGTTTTGGCAACGTTGGTCACCCCCATGTAAGTTATAGGGCAGGAACAGCACAGTTTTCAAAACGTGTTTTTCAGCCCGAAATAAACGCGTTTTCTCAACCCTTGGAATCGCAGTGTAACTGCCTGGGTCAGAAGAGCCCAATGAGTCAGCCCTTAACCCCAGTGATCAGAAATTGTCAAAACGTGTTTTTCAACTCAAATAAACACGTTTTGGCAACTTTGGTCAACCCCATGTAAGTTATAGGGCAGGAACAGCACAGTTTTCAAAACGTGTTTTTCAGCACAAATAAACACGTTTTGGCAACTTTGGTCAACCCCATGTAAGTTATAGGCCAGGTACAGCACCGTTTTCAAAACGTGTTTTTCAGCCAGAAATGAACACGTTTTCTCAGCCTTTGGAATCGCAGTGTATCTGCCTGGCTCAGAAGAGCCCACTGAGTCAGCCCTTAACCCCAGTGATCAGAAATTGTCAAAACGTGTTTTTCAGCACAAATAAACACGTTTTGGCAACTTTGGTCAACCCCATGTAAGTTATAGGGCAGGAACAGCACAGTTTTCAAAACGTGTTTTTCAGCCAGAAATAAACGCGTTTTCTCAGCCCTTAGAATCACAGTGTAACTGCCTGGCTTAGTAGAGCACACTGAGTCAGCCCTTCACCCCAGTGTGCAGAAATTGTCACAACTTGTTTTTCTGCTGAAATAAACACGTTTTGGCAACTTTGGTCACCCCCATGTAAGGTATAGGGCAGGAACAGCACAGTTTTCAAAACGTGTTTTTCAGCCAGAAATAAACACGTTTTCTCAGCCCTTGGAATCGCAGTGTATCTGCCTGGCTCAGAAGAGCACACTGAGTCAGCCATTAACCCCAGTGTGCCGAAATTGTCAAAACGTGTTTTTCAGCACAAATAAACACGTTTTGGCAACTTTGGTCAACCCCATGTAAGTTATAGGGCAGGAACAGCACAGTTTTCAAAACGTGTTTTTCAGCCCGAAATAAACGCGGTTTCTCAGCCCTCTGAATCACAGTGTATCTGCCTGGCTCAGAAGGGCCCACTGAGTCAGCCCTTAACCCCACTGATCAGAAATTGTCAAAACGTGTTTTTCAGCACAAATAAACACGTTTTGGCAACTTTGGTCACCCCCATGTAAGTTATAGGGCAGGAACAGAACAGTTTTCAAAACGTGTTTTCAGCCAGAAATAATCGCGTTTTCCCAGCCCTTAGAATCACAGTGTAACTGCCTGGCTCAGAAGAGCCCACTGAGTCAGCCCTTAACCCCAGTGATTAGAATTTGTCAAAACGTGTTTTTCAGCAGAAATAAACACGTTTTGGCAACTTTGGTCACCCCCATGTAAGTTATAGGGCAGGACCAGCACAGTTTTCAAAACGTGTTTTTCAGCCAGAAATAAACGCGTTTTCTCATCCCTTAGAATCACAGTGTAACTGCCTGGCTCAGAAGAGCCCACTGAGTCAGCCCTTAACCCCAATGATCAGAAATTTTCAAAATGTGTTTTTCAACACAAATAAACACGTTTTGGCAACTTTGGTCAACCCCATGTAAGTTATAGGGCAGGAACAGCACAGTTTTCAAAACGTGTTTTTCAGCCCGAAATAAACGCGTTTTCTCAGCCCTTAGAATCACAGTGTAACTGCCTGGCTTAGTAGAGCACACTGAGTCAGCCCTTAACCCCAGTGGGCAGAAATTGTCACAATGTGCTTTTCAGCAGTAATAACCACGTTTTGGCAACTTTGGTCACCCCCTTGTAAGTTATAGGGCAGGAACAGCACAGTTTTCAAAACGTGTTTTTCAGCCCGAAATAAACGCGTTTTCTCAACCCTTGGAATCGCAGTGTAACTGCCTGGGTCAGAAGAACCCACTGAGTCAGCCCTTAACCCCAGTGATCAGAAATTGTCAAAACGTGTTTTTCAACTCAAATAAACACGTTTTGGCAACTTTGGTCAACCCCATGTAAGTTATAGGGCAGGAACAGCACAGTTTTCAAAACGTGTTTTTCAGCCCGAAATAAACGCGTTTTCTCAGCCCTTAGAATCACAGTGTAACTGCCTGGCTCAGAAGAGCACACTGAGTCAGCCCTTACCCCAGTGTGCAGAAATTGTCACAACTTGTTTTTCTGCTGAAATAAACACGTTTTGGCAACTTTGGTCAACCCCATGTAAGTTATAGGGCAGGAACAGCACAGTTTTCAAAACGTGTTTTTCAGCACAAATAAACACGTTTTGGCAACTTTGGTCACCCCCATGTAAGTTATAGGGCAGGAACAGCACAGTTTTCAAAACGTGTTTTTCAGCCCGAAATAAACGCGTTTTCTCAGCCCTTAGAATCACAGTGTAACTGCCTGGCTCAGAAGAGCCCACTGAGTCAGCCCTTAACCCCAATGATCAGAAATTGTCAAAACGTGTTTTTCAACACAAATAAACACGTTTTGGCAACTTTGGTCAACCCCATGTAAGTTATAGGGCAGGAAGAGCACAGTTTTCAAAACGTGTTTTTCAGCCCGAAATAAACGCGTTTTCTCAGCCCTTAGAATCACAGTGTAACTGCCTGGCTTAGTAGAGCAAACTGAGTCAGACCTTAACCCCAGTGGGCAGAAATTGTCACAACGTGCTTTTCAGCAGAAATAAACACGTTTTGGCAACTTTGGTCACCCCCATGTAAGTTATAGGGCAGGAACAGCACAGTTTTCAAAACGTGTTTTTCAGCCCGAAATAAACGCGTTTTCTCAGCCCTTAGAATCACAGTGTAACTGCCTGGCTCAGAAGAGCACACTGAGTCAGCCCTTAACCCCAGTGTGCAGAAATTGTCACAACTTGTTTTTCTGCTGAAATAAACACGTTTTGGCAACGTTGGTCACCCCCATGTAAGTTATAGGGCAGGAACAGCACAGTTTTCAAAACGTGTTTTTCAGCCCGAAATAAACGCGTTTTCTCAGCCCTTAGAATCACAGTGTAACTGCCTGGCTCAGAAGAGCACACTGAGTCAGCCCTTAACCCCAGTGTGCAGAAATTGTCACAACTTGTTTTTCTGCTGAAATAAACACGTTTTGGCAACGTTGGTCACCCCCATGTAAGTTATAGGGCAGGAACAGCACAGTTTTCAAAACGTGTTTTTCAGCCCGAAATAAACGCGTTTTCTCAACCCTTGGAATCGCAGTGTAACTGCCTGGGTCAGAAGAGCCCACTGAGTCAGCCCTTAACCCCAGTGATCAGAAATTGTCAAAAGGTGTTTTTCAACTCAAATAAACACGTTTTGGCAACTTTGGTCAACCCCATGTAAGTTATAGGGCAGGAAAGGCACAGTTTTCAAAACGTGTTTTTCAGCCCGAAATAATTGCGTTTTCTCAGCCCTTAGAATCACAGTGTAACTGCCTGGCTCAGAAGAGCACACTGAGTCAGCCCTTAACCCCAGTGTGCAGAAATTGTCACAACGTGTTTTTCAGCAGAAATAAACACGTTTTGGCAACTTTGGTCACCCCCATGTAAGTTATAGGGCAGGAACAGCACAGTTTTCAAAACGTGTTTTTCAGCCAAAATAAACGCGTTTTCTCAGCCCTTGGAATCGCACTGTAACTGCCTGGCTCCGAAGAGCCCACTGAGTCAGCCCTTAACCCCAGTGATCAGAATTTGTCAAAACGTGTTTTTCAGCAGAAATAAACACGTTTTGGCAACTTTGGTCACCCCCATGTAAGTTATAGGGCAGGAACAGCACAGTTTTCAAAACGTGTTTTTCAGCCCGAAATAAATGCGTTTTCTCAACCCTTGGAATCGCAGTGTAACTGCCTGGCTCAGAAGAGCCCACTGAGTCAGCCCTTAACCCCAGTGATCAGAAATTGTCAAAAGGTGTTTTTCAGCACAAATAAACACGTTTTGGCAACTTTGGTCAACCCCATGTAAGTTATAGGGCAGGAAAGGCACAGTTTTCAAAACGTGTTTTTCAGGCCGAAATAATTGCGTTTTCTCAGCCCTTAGAATCACAGTGTAACTGCCTGGCTCAGAAGAGCCAACTGAGTCAGCCCTTAACCCCAATGATCAGAATTTGTCAAAACGTGTTTTTCAGCAGAAATAAACACGTTTTGGCAACTTTGGTCACCCCCATGTAAGTTATAGGGCAGGAACAGCACAGTTTTCAAAACGTGTTTTTCAGCCCGAAATAAACGCGTTTTCTCAGCCCTTAGAATCACAGTGTAACTGCCTGGCTCAGAAGAGCACACTGAGTCAGCCCTTAACCCCAGTGTGCAGAAATTGTCACAACTTGTTTTTCTGCTGAAATAAACACGTTTTGGCAACGTTGGTCACCCCCATGTAAGTTATAGGGCAGGAACAGCACAGTTTTCAAAACGTGTTTTTCAGCCCGAAATAAACGCGTTTTCTCAGTCCTTAGAATCACAGTGTAACTGCCTGGCTCAGAAGAGCACACTGAGTCAGCCCTTAACCCCAGTGTGCAGAAATTGTCACAACGTGTTTTTCAGCAGAAATAAACACGTTTTGGCAACGTTGGTCACCCCCATGTAAGTTATAGGGCAGGAACAGCACAGTTTTCAAAACGTGTTTTTCAGCCCGAAATAAACGCGTTTTCTCAACCCTTGGAATCGCACTGTAACTGCCTGGCTCCGAAGAGCCCACTGAGTCAGCCCTTAACCCCAGTGATCAGAATTTGTCAAAACGTGTTTTTCAGCAGAAATAAACACGTTTTGGCAACTTTGGTCACCCCCATGTAAGTTATAGGGCAGGAACAGCACAGTTTTCAAAACGTGTTTTTCAGCCCGAAATAAATGCGTTTTCTCAACCCTTGGAATCGCAGTGTAACTGCCTGGCTCAGAAGAGCCCACTGAGTCAGCCCTTAACCCCAGTGATCAGAAATTGTCAAAAGGTGTTTTTCAGCACAAATAAACACGTTTTGGCAACTTTGGTCAACCCCATGTAAGTTATAGGGCAGGAAAGGCACAGTTTTCAAAACGTGTTTTTCAGGCCGAAATAATTGCGTTTTCTCAGCCCTTAGAATCACAGTGTAACTGCCTGGCTCAGAAGAGCCAACTGAGTCAGCCCTTAACCCCAATGATCAGAATTTGTCAAAACGTGTTTTTCAGCAGAAATAAACACGTTTTGGCAACTTTGGTCACCCCCATGTAAGTTATAGGGCAGGAACAGCACAGTTTTCAAAACGTGTTTTTCAGCCCGAAATAAACGCGTTTTCTCAGCCCTTAGAATCACAGTGTAACTGCCTGGCTCAGAAGAGCACACTGAGTCAGCCCTTAACCCCAGTGTGCAGAAATTGTCACAACTTGTTTTTCTGCTGAAATAAACACGTTTTGGCAACGTTGGTCACCCCCATGTAAGTTATAGGGCAGGAACAGCACAGTTTTCAAAACGTGTTTTTCAGCCCGAAATAAACGCGTTTTCTCAGTCCTTAGAATCACAGTGTAACTGCCTGGCTCAGAAGAGCACACTGAGTCAGCCCTTAACCCCAGTGTGCAGAAATTGTCACAACTTGTTTTTCTGCTGAAATAAACACGTTTTGGCAACGTTGGTCACCCCCATGTAAGTTATAGGGCAGGAACAGCACAGTTTTCAAAACGTGTTTTTCAGCCCGAAATAAACGCGTTTTCTCAACCCTTGGAATCGCAGTGTAACTGCCTGGGTCAGAAGAGCCCAATGAGTCAGCCCTTAACCCCAGTGATCAGAAATTGTCAAAACGTGTTTTTCAACTCAAATAAACACGTTTTGGCAACTTTGGTCAACCCCATGTAAGTTATAGGGCAGGAACAGCACAGTTTTCAAAACGTGTTTTTCAGCACAAATAAACACGTTTTGGCAACTTTGGTCAACCCCATGTAAGTTATAGGCCAGGTACAGCACCGTTTTCAAAACGTGTTTTTCAGCCAGAAATGAACACGTTTTCTCAGCCTTTGGAATCGCAGTGTATCTGCCTGGCTCAGAAGAGCCCACTGAGTCAGCCCTTAACCCCAGTGATCAGAAATTGTCAAAACGTGTTTTTCAGCACAAATAAACACGTTTTGGCAACTTTGGTCAACCCCATGTAAGTTATAGGGCAGGAACAGCACAGTTTTCAAAACGTGTTTTTCAGCCAGAAATAAACGCGTTTTCTCAGCCCTTAGAATCACAGTGTAACTGCCTGGCTTAGTAGAGCACACTGAGTCAGCCCTTCACCCCAGTGTGCAGAAATTGTCACAACTTGTTTTTCTGCTGAAATAAACACGTTTTGGCAACTTTGGTCACCCCCATGTAAGGTATAGGGCAGGAACAGCACAGTTTTCAAAACGTGTTTTTCAGCCAGAAATAAACACGTTTTCTCAGCCCTTGGAATCGCAGTGTATCTGCCTGGCTCAGAAGAGCACACTGAGTCAGCCATTAACCCCAGTGTGCCGAAATTGTCAAAACGTGTTTTTCAGCACAAATAAACACGTTTTGGCAACTTTGGTCAACCCCATGTAAGTTATAGGGCAGGAACAGCACAGTTTTCAAAACGTGTTTTTCAGCCCGAAATAAACGCGGTTTCTCAGCCCTCTGAATCACAGTGTATCTGCCTGGCTCAGAAGGGCCCACTGAGTCAGCCCTTAACCCCACTGATCAGAAATTGTCAAAACGTGTTTTTCAGCACAAATAAACACGTTTTGGCAACTTTGGTCACCCCCATGTAAGTTATAGGGCAGGAACAGAACAGTTTTCAAAACGTGTTTTCAGCCAGAAATAATCGCGTTTTCCCAGCCCTTAGAATCACAGTGTAACTGCCTGGCTCAGAAGAGCCCACTGAGTCAGCCCTTAACCCCAGTGATTAGAATTTGTCAAAACGTGTTTTTCAGCAGAAATAAACACGTTTTGGCAACTTTGGTCACCCCCATGTAAGTTATAGGGCAGGACCAGCACAGTTTTCAAAACGTGTTTTTCAGCCAGAAATAAACGCGTTTTCTCATCCCTTAGAATCACAGTGTAACTGCCTGGCTCAGAAGAGCCCACTGAGTCAGCCCTTAACCCCAATGATCAGAAATTTTCAAAATGTGTTTTTCAACACAAATAAACACGTTTTGGCAACTTTGGTCAACCCCATGTAAGTTATAGGGCAGGAACAGCACAGTTTTCAAAACGTGTTTTTCAGCCCGAAATAAACGCGTTTTCTCAGCCCTTAGAATCACAGTGTAACTGCCTGGCTTAGTAGAGCACACTGAGTCAGCCCTTAACCCCAGTGGGCAGAAATTGTCACAATGTGCTTTTCAGCAGTAATAACCACGTTTTGGCAACTTTGGTCACCCCCTTGTAAGTTATAGGGCAGGAACAGCACAGTTTTCAAAACGTGTTTTTCAGCCGAAATAAACGCGTTTTCTCAGCCCTTAGAATCGCAGTGTATCTGCCTGGCTCAGAAGAGCACACTGAGTCAGCCCTTAACCCCAGTGTGCAGAAATTGTCACAACTTGTTTTTCTGCTGAAATAAACACGTTTTGGCAACGTTGGTCACCCCCATGTAAGTTATAGGGCAGGAACAGCACAGTTTTCAAAACGTGTTTTTCAGCCCGAAATAAACGCGTTTTCTCAACCCTTGGAATCGCAGTGTAACTGCCTGGGTCAGAAGAACCCACTGAGTCAGCCCTTAACCCCAGTGATCAGAAATTGTCAAAACGTGTTTTTCAACTCAAATAAACACGTTTTGGCAACTTTGGTCAACCCCATGTAAGTTATAGGGCAGGAACAGCACAGTTTTCAAAACGTGTTTTTCAGCCCGAAATAAACGCGTTTTCTCAGCCCTTAGAATCACAGTGTAACTGCCTGGCTCAGAAGAGCACACTGAGTCAGCCCTTACCCCAGTGTGCAGAAATTGTCACAACTTGTTTTTCTGCTGAAATAAACACGTTTTGGCAACTTTGGTCAACCCCATGTAAGTTATAGGGCAGGAACAGCACAGTTTTCAAAACGTGTTTTTCAGCACAAATAAACACGTTTTGGCAACTTTGGTCACCCCCATGTAAGTTATAGGGCAGGAACAGCACAGTTTTCAAAACGTGTTTTTCAGCCCGAAATAAACGCGTTTTCTCAGCCCTTAGAATCACAGTGTAACTGCCTGGCTCAGAAGAGCCCACTGAGTCAGCCCTTAACCCCAATGATCAGAAATTGTCAAAACGTGTTTTTCAACACAAATAAACACGTTTTGGCAACTTTGGTCAACCCCATGTAAGTTATAGGGCAGGAAGAGCACAGTTTTCAAAACGTGTTTTTCAGCCCGAAATAAACGCGTTTTCTCAGCCCTTAGAATCACAGTGTAACTGCCTGGCTTAGTAGAGCAAACTGAGTCAGACCTTAACCCCAGTGGGCAGAAATTGTCACAACGTGCTTTTCAGCAGAAATAAACACGTTTTGGCAACTTTGGTCACCCCCATGTAAGTTATAGGGCAGGAACAGCACAGTTTTCAAAACGTGTTTTTCAGCCCGAAATAAACGCGTTTTCTCAGCCCTTAGAATCACAGTGTAACTGCCTGGCTCAGAAGAGCACACTGAGTCAGCCCTTAACCCCAGTGTGCAGAAATTGTCACAACTTGTTTTTCTGCTGAAATAAACACGTTTTGGCAACGTTGGTCACCCCCATGTAAGTTATAGGGCAGGAACAGCACAGTTTTCAAAACGTGTTTTTCAGCCCGAAATAAACGCGTTTTCTCAGCCCTTAGAATCACAGTGTAACTGCCTGGCTCAGAAGAGCACACTGAGTCAGCCCTTAACCCCAGTGTGCAGAAATTGTCACAACTTGTTTTTCTGCTGAAATAAACACGTTTTGGCAACGTTGGTCACCCCCATGTAAGTTATAGGGCAGGAACAGCACAGTTTTCAAAACGTGTTTTTCAGCCCGAAATAAACGCGTTTTCTCAACCCTTGGAATCGCAGTGTAACTGCCTGGGTCAGAAGAGCCCACTGAGTCAGCCCTTAACCCCAGTGATCAGAAATTGTCAAAAGGTGTTTTTCAACTCAAATAAACACGTTTTGGCAACTTTGGTCAACCCCATGTAAGTTATAGGGCAGGAAAGGCACAGTTTTCAAAACGTGTTTTTCAGCCCGAAATAATTGCGTTTTCTCAGCCCTTAGAATCACAGTGTAACTGCCTGGCTCAGAAGAGCACACTGAGTCAGCCCTTAACCCCAGTGTGCAGAAATTGTCACAACGTGTTTTTCAGCAGAAATAAACACGTTTTGGCAACTTTGGTCACCCCCATGTAAGTTATAGGGCAGGAACAGCACAGTTTTCAAAACGTGTTTTTCAGCCAAAATAAACGCGTTTTCTCAGCCCTTGGAATCGCACTGTAACTGCCTGGCTCCGAAGAGCCCACTGAGTCAGCCCTTAACCCCAGTGATCAGAATTTGTCAAAACGTGTTTTTCAGCAGAAATAAACACGTTTTGGCAACTTTGGTCACCCCCATGTAAGTTATAGGGCAGGAACAGCACAGTTTTCAAAACGTGTTTTTCAGCCCGAAATAAATGCGTTTTCTCAACCCTTGGAATCGCAGTGTAACTGCCTGGCTCAGAAGAGCCCACTGAGTCAGCCCTTAACCCCAGTGATCAGAAATTGTCAAAAGGTGTTTTTCAGCACAAATAAACACGTTTTGGCAACTTTGGTCAACCCCATGTAAGTTATAGGGCAGGAAAGGCACAGTTTTCAAAACGTGTTTTTCAGGCCGAAATAATTGCGTTTTCTCAGCCCTTAGAATCACAGTGTAACTGCCTGGCTCAGAAGAGCCAACTGAGTCAGCCCTTAACCCCAATGATCAGAATTTGTCAAAACGTGTTTTTCAGCAGAAATAAACACGTTTTGGCAACTTTGGTCACCCCCATGTAAGTTATAGGGCAGGAACAGCACAGTTTTCAAAACGTGTTTTTCAGCCCGAAATAAACGCGTTTTCTCAGCCCTTAGAATCACAGTGTAACTGCCTGGCTCAGAAGAGCACACTGAGTCAGCCCTTAACCCCAGTGTGCAGAAATTGTCACAACTTGTTTTTCTGCTGAAATAAACACGTTTTGGCAACGTTGGTCACCCCCATGTAAGTTATAGGGCAGGAACAGCACAGTTTTCAAAACGTGTTTTTCAGCCCGAAATAAACGCGTTTTCTCAGTCCTTAGAATCACAGTGTAACTGCCTGGCTCAGAAGAGCACACTGAGTCAGCCCTTAACCCCAGTGTGCAGAAATTGTCACAACGTGTTTTTCAGCAGAAATAAACACGTTTTGGCAACGTTGGTCACCCCCATGTAAGTTATAGGGCAGGAACAGCACAGTTTTCAAAACGTGTTTTTCAGCCCGAAATAAACGCGTTTTCTCAACCCTTGGAATCGCACTGTAACTGCCTGGCTCCGAAGAGCCCACTGAGTCAGCCCTTAACCCCAGTGATCAGAATTTGTCAAAACGTGTTTTTCAGCAGAAATAAACACGTTTTGGCAACTTTGGTCACCCCCATGTAAGTTATAGGGCAGGAACAGCACAGTTTTCAAAACGTGTTTTTCAGCCCGAAATAAATGCGTTTTCTCAACCCTTGGAATCGCAGTGTAACTGCCTGGCTCAGAAGAGCCCACTGAGTCAGCCCTTAACCCCAGTGATCAGAAATTGTCAAAAGGTGTTTTTCAGCACAAATAAACACGTTTTGGCAACTTTGGTCAACCCCATGTAAGTTATAGGGCAGGAAAGGCACAGTTTTCAAAACGTGTTTTTCAGGCCGAAATAATTGCGTTTTCTCAGCCCTTAGAATCACAGTGTAACTGCCTGGCTCAGAAGAGCCAACTGAGTCAGCCCTTAACCCCAATGATCAGAATTTGTCAAAACGTGTTTTTCAGCAGAAATAAACACGTTTTGGCAACTTTGGTCACCCCCATGTAAGTTATAGGGCAGGAACAGCACAGTTTTCAAAACGTGTTTTTCAGCCCGAAATAAACGCGTTTTCTCAGCCCTTAGAATCACAGTGTAACTGCCTGGCTCAGAAGAGCACACTGAGTCAGCCCTTAACCCCAGTGTGCAGAAATTGTCACAACTTGTTTTTCTGCTGAAATAAACACGTTTTGGCAACGTTGGTCACCCCCATGTAAGTTATAGGGCAGGAACAGCACAGTTTTCAAAACGTGTTTTTCAGCCCGAAATAAACGCGTTTTCTCAGTCCTTAGAATCACAGTGTAACTGCCTGGCTCAGAAGAGCACACTGAGTCAGCCCTTAACCCCAGTGTGCAGAAATTGTCACAACTTGTTTTTCTGCTGAAATAAACACGTTTTGGCAACGTTGGTCACCCCCATGTAAGTTATAGGGCAGGAACAGCACAGTTTTCAAAACGTGTTTTTCAGCCCGAAATAAACGCGTTTTCTCAACCCTTGGAATCGCAGTGTAACTGCCTGGGTCAGAAGAGCCCACTGAGTCAGCCCTTAACCCCAGTGATCAGAAATTGTCAAAACGTGTTTTTCAACTCAAATAAACACGTTTTGGCAACTTTGGTCAACCCCATGTAAGTTATAGGGCAGGAACAGCACAGTTTTCAAAACGTGTTTTTCAGCACAAATAAACACGTTTTGGCAACTTTGGTCAACCCCATGTAAGTTATAGGCCAGGTACAGCACCGTTTTCAAAACGTGTTTTTCAGCCAGAAATGAACACGTTTTCTCAGCCTTTGGAATCGCAGTGTATCTGCCTGGCTCAGAAGAGCCCACTGAGTCAGCCCTTAACCCCAGTGATCAGAAATTGTCAAAACGTGTTTTTCAGCACAAATAAACACGTTTTGGCAACTTTGGTCAACCCCATGTAAGTTATAGGGCAGGAACAGCACAGTTTTCAAAACGTGTTTTTCAGCCAGAAATAAACGCGTTTTCTCAGCCCTTAGAATCACAGTGTAACTGCCTGGCTTAGTAGAGCACACTGAGTCAGCCCTTCACCCCAGTGTGCAGAAATTGTCACAACTTGTTTTTCTGCTGAAATAAACACGTTTTGGCAACTTTGGTCACCCCCATGTAAGGTATAGGGTAGGAACAGCACAGTTTTCAAAACGTGTTTTTCAGCCAGAAATAAACACGTTTTCTCAGCCCTTGGAATCGCAGTGTATCTGCCTGGCTCAGAAGAGCACACTGAGTCAGCCATTAACCCCAGTGTGCCGAAATTGTCAAAACGTGTTTTTCAGCACAAATAAACACGTTTTGGCAACTTTGGTCAACCCCATGTAAGTTATAGGGCAGGAACAGCACAGTTTTCAAAACGTGTTTTTCAGCCCGAAATAAACGCGGTTTCTCAGCCCTCTGAATCACAGTGTATCTGCCTGGCTCAGAAGGGCCCACTGAGTCAGCCCTTAACCCCACTGATCAGAAATTGTCAAAACGTGTTTTTCAGCACAAATAAACACGTTTTGGCAACTTTGGTCACCCCCATGTAAGTTATAGGGCAGGAACAGAACAGTTTTCAAAACGTGTTTTCAGCCAGAAATAATCGCGTTTTCCCAGCCCTTAGAATCACAGTGTAACTGCCTGGCTCAGAAGAGCCCACTGAGTCAGCCCTTAACCCCAGTGATTAGAATTTGTCAAAACGTGTTTTTCAGCAGAAATAAACACGTTTTGGCAACTTTGGTCACCCCCATGTAAGTTATAGGGCAGGACCAGCACAGTTTTCAAAACGTGTTTTTCAGCCAGAAATAAACGCGTTTTCTCATCCCTTAGAATCACAGTGTAACTGCCTGGCTCAGAAGAGCCCACTGAGTCAGCCCTTAACCCCAATGATCAGAAATTTTCAAAATGTGTTTTTCAACACAAATAAACACGTTTTGGCAACTTTGGTCAACCCCATGTAAGTTATAGGGCAGGAACAGCACAGTTTTCAAAACGTGTTTTTCAGCCCGAAATAAACGCGTTTTCTCAGCCCTTAGAATCACAGTGTAACTGCCTGGCTTAGTAGAGCACACTGAGTCAGCCCTTAACCCCAGTGGGCAGAAATTGTCACAATGTGCTTTTCAGCAGTAATAACCACGTTTTGGCAACTTTGGTCACCCCCTTGTAAGTTATAGGGCAGGAACAGCACAGTTTTCAAAACGTGTTTTTCAGCCCGAAATAAACGCGTTTTCTCAGCCCTTAGAATCGCAGTGTATCTGCCTGGCTCAGAAGAGCCCACTGAGTCAGCCCTTAACCCCAGTGTGCAGAAATTGTCACAACTTGTTTTTCTGCTGAAATAAACACGTTTTGGCAACGTTGGTCACCCCCATGTAAGTTATAGGGCAGGAACAGCACAGTTTTCAAAACGTGTTTTTCAGCCCGAAATAAACGCGTTTTCTCAACCCTTGGAATCGCAGTGTAACTGCCTGGGTCAGAAGAACCCACTGAGTCAGCCCTTAACCCCAGTGATCAGAAATTGTCAAAACGTGTTTTTCAACTCAAATAAACACGTTTTGGCAACTTTGGTCAATCCCATGTAAGTTATAGGGCAGGAACAGCACAGTTTTCAAAACGTGTTTTTCAGCCCGAAATAAACGCGTTTTCTCAGCCCTTAGAATCACAGTGTAACTGCCTGGCTCAGAAGAGCACACTGAGTCAGCCCTTACCCCAGTGTGCAGAAATTGTCACAACTTGTTTTTCTGCTGAAATAAACACGTTTTGGCAACTTTGGTCAACCCCATGTAAGTTATAGGGCAGGAACAGCACAGTTTTCAAAACGTGTTTTTCAGCACAAATAAACACGTTTTGGCAACTTTGGTCACCCCCATGTAAGTTATAGGGCAGGAACAGCACAGTTTTCAAAACGTGTTTTTCAGCCCGAAATAAACGCGTTTTCTCAGCCCTTAGCATCACAGTGTAACTGCCTGGCTCAGAAGAGCCCACTGAGTCAGCCCTTAACCCCAATGATCAGAAATTGTCAAAACGTGTTTTTCAACACAAATAAACACGTTTTGGCAACTTTGGTCAACCCCATGTAAGTTATAGGGCAGGAAGAGCACAGTTTTCAAAACGTGTTTTTCAGCCCGAAATAAACGCGTTTTCTCAGCCCTTAGAATCACAGTGTAACTGCCTGGCTTAGTAGAGCAAACTGAGTCAGACCTTAACCCCAGTGGGCAGAAATTGTCACAACGTGCTTTTCAGCAGAAATAAACACGTTTTGGCAACTTTGGTCACCCCCATGTAAGTTATAGGGCAGGAACAGCACAGTTTTCAAAACGTGTTTTTCAGCCCGAAATAAACGCGTTTTCTCAGCCCTTAGAATCACAGTGTAACTGCCTGGCTCAGAAGAGCACACTGAGTCAGCCCTTAACCCCAGTGTGCAGAAATTGTCACAACTTGTTTTTCTGCTGAAATAAACACGTTTTGGCAACGTTGGTCACCCCCATGTAAGTTATAGGGCAGGAACAGCACAGTTTTCAAAACGTGTTTTTCAGCCCGAAATAAACGCGTTTTCTCAGCCCTTAGAATCACAGTGTAACTGCCTGGCTCAGAAGAGCACACTGAGTCAGCCCTTAACCCCAGTGTGCAGAAATTGTCACAACTTGTTTTTCTGCTGAAATAAACACGTTTTGGCAACGTTGGTCACCCCCATGTAAGTTATAGGGCAGGAACAGCACAGTTTTCAAAACGTGTTTTTCAGCCCGAAATAAACGCGTTTTCTCAACCCTTGGAATCGCAGTGTAACTGCCTGGGTCAGAAGAGCCCACTGAGTCAGCCCTTAACCCCAGTGATCAGAAATTGTCAAAACGTGTTTTTCAACTCAAATAAACACGTTTTGGCAACTTTGGTCAACCCCATGTAAGTTATAGGGCAGGAACAGCACAGTTTTCAAAACGTGTTTTTCAGCCCGAAATAAACGCGTTTTCTCAGCCCTTAGAATCACAGTGTAACTGCCTGGCTCAGAAGAGCACACTGAGTCAGCCCTTACCCCAGTGTGCAGAAATTGTCACAACTTGTTTTTCTGCTGAAATAAACACGTTTTGGCAACTTTGGTCAACCCCATGTAAGTTATAGGGCAGGAACAGCACAGTTTTCAAAACGTGTTTTTCAGCACAAATAAACACGTTTTGGCAACTTTGGTCACCCCCATGTAAGTTATAGGGCAGGAACAGCACAGTTTTCAAAACGTGTTTTTCAGCCCGAAATAAACGCGTTTTCTCAGCCCTTAGAATCACAGTGTAACTGCCTGGCTCAGAAGAGCCCACTGAGTCAGCCCTTAACCCCAATGATCAGAAATTGTCAAAACGTGTTTTTCAACACAAATAAACACGTTTTGGCAACTTTGGTCAACCCCATGTAAGTTATAGGGCAGGAAGAGCACAGTTTTCAAAACGTGTTTTTCAGCCCGAAATAAACGCGTTTTCTCAGCCCTTAGAATCACAGTGTAACTGCCTGGCTTAGTAGAGCAAACTGAGTCAGACCTTAACCCCAGTGGGCAGAAATTGTCACAACGTGCTTTTCAGCAGAAATAAACACGTTTTGGCAACTTTGGTCACCCCCATGTAAGTTATAGGGCAGGAACAGCACAGTTTTCAAAACGTGTTTTTCAGCCCGAAATAAACGCGTTTTCTCAGCCCTTAGAATCACAGTGTAACTGCCTGGCTCAGAAGAGCACACTGAGTCAGCCCTTAACCCCAGTGTGCAGAAATTGTCACAACTTGTTTTTCTGCTGAAATAAACACGTTTTGGCAACGTTGGTCACCCCCATGTAAGTTATAGGGCAGGAACAGCACAGTTTTCAAAACGTGTTTTTCAGCCCGAAATAAACGCGTTTTCTCAGCCCTTAGAATCACAGTGTAACTGCCTGGCTCAGAAGAGCACACTGAGTCAGCCCTTAACCCCAGTGTGCAGAAATTGTCACAACTTGTTTTTCTGCTGAAATAAACACGTTTTGGCAACGTTGGTCACCCCCATGTAAGTTATAGGGCAGGAACAGCACAGTTTTCAAAACGTGTTTTTCAGCCCGAAATAAACGCGTTTTCTCAACCCTTGGAATCGCAGTGTAACTGCCTGGGTCAGAAGAGCCCACTGAGTCAGCCCTTAACCCCAGTGATCAGAAATTGTCAAAAGGTGTTTTTCAACTCAAATAAACACGTTTTGGCAACTTTGGTCAACCCCATGTAAGTTATAGGGCAGGAAAGGCACAGTTTTCAAAACGTGTTTTTCAGCCCGAAATAATTGCGTTTTCTCAGCCCTTAGAATCACAGTGTAACTGCCTGGCTCAGAAGAGCCAACTGAGTCAGCCCTTAACCCCAATGATCAGAATTTGTCAAAACGTGTTTTTCAGCAGAAATAAACACGTTTTGGCAACTTTGGTCACCCCCATGTAAGTTATAGGGCAGGAACAGCACAGTTTTCAAAACGTGTTTTTCAGCCCGAAATAAACGCGTTTTCTCAGCCCTTAGAATCACAGTGTAACTGCCTGGCTCAGAAGAGCACACTGAGTCAGCCCTTACCCCAGTGTGCAGAAATTGTCACAACTTGTTTTTCTGCTGAAATAAACACGTTTTGGCAACTTTGGTCAACCCCATGTAAGTTATAGGGCAGGAACAGCACAGTTTTCAAAACGTGTTTTTCAGCACAAATAAACACGTTTTGGCAACTTTGGTCACCCCCATGTAAGTTATAGGGCAGGAACAGCACAGTTTTCAAAACGTGTTTTTCAGCCCGAAATAAACGCGTTTTCTCAGCCCTTAGAATCACAGTGTAACTGCCTGGCTCAGAAGAGCCCACTGAGTCAGCCCTTAACCCCAATGATCAGAAATTGTCAAAACGTGTTTTTCAACACAAATAAACACGTTTTGGCAACTTTGGTCAACCCCATGTAAGTTATAGGGCAGGAAGAGCACAGTTTTCAAAACGTGTTTTTCAGCCCGAAATAAACGCGTTTTCTCAGCCCTTAGAATCACAGTGTAACTGCCTGGCTTAGTAGAGCAAACTGAGTCAGACCTTAACCCCAGTGGGCAGAAATTGTCACAAAGTGCTTTTCAGCAGAAATAAACACGTTTTGGCAACTTTGGTCACCCCCATGTAAGTTATAGGGCAGGAACAGCACAGTTTTCAAAACGTGTTTTTCAGCCCGAAATAAACGCGTTTTCTCAGCCCTTAGAATCACAGTGTAACTGCCTGGCTCAGAAGAGCACACTGAGTCAGCCCTTAACCCCAGTGTGCAGAAATTGTCACAACTTGTTTTTCTGCTGAAATAAACACGTTTTGGCAACGTTGGTCACCCCCATGTAAGTTATAGGGCAGGAACAGCACAGTTTTCAAAACGTGTTTTTCAGCCCGAAATAAACGCGTTTTCTCAGCCCTTAGAATCACAGTGTAACTGCCTGGCTCAGAAGAGCACACTGAGTCAGCCCTTAACCCCAGTGTGCAGAAATTGTCACAACTTGTTTTTCTGCTGAAATAAACACGTTTTGGCAACGTTGGTCACCCCCATGTAAGTTATAGGGCAGGAACAGCACAGTTTTCAAAACGTGTTTTTCAGCCCGAAATAAACGCGTTTTCTCAACCCTTGGAATCGCAGTGTAACTGCCTGGGTCAGAAGAGCCCACTGAGTCAGCCCTTAACCCCAGTGATCAGAAATTGTCAAAAGGTGTTTTTCAACTCAAATAAACACGTTTTGGCAACTTTGGTCAACCCCATGTAAGTTATAGGGCAGGAACAGCACAGTTTTCAAAACGTGTTTTTCAGCCCGAAATAATTGCGTTTTCTCAGCCCTTAGAATCACAGTGTAACTGCCTGGCTCAGAAGAGCACACTGAGTCAGCCCTTAACCCCAGTGTGCAGAAATTGTCACAACTTGTTTTTCTGCTGAAATAAACACGTTTTGGCAACGTTGGTCACCCCCATGTAAGTTATAGGGCAGGAACAGCACAGTTTTCAAAACGTGTTTTTCAGCCCGAAATAAACGCGTTTTCTCAGCCCTTAGAATCACAGTGTAACTGCTTGGCTCAGAAGAGCACACTGAGTCAGCCCTTAACCCCAGTGTGCAGAAATTGTCACAACTTGTTTTTCTGCTGAAATAAACATGTTTTGGCAACGTTGGTCACCCCCATGTAAGTTATAGGGCAGGAACAGCACAGTTTTCAAAACGTGTTTTTCAGCCCGAAATAAACGCGTTTTCTCAACCCTTGGAATCGCAGTGTAACTGCCTGGGTCAGAAGAGCCCACTGAGTCAGCCCTTAACCCCAGTGATCAGAAATTGTCAAAACGTGTTTTTCAACTCAAATAAACACGTTTTGGCAACTTTGGTCAACCCCATGTAAGTTATAGGGCAGGAACAGCACAGTTTTCAAAACGTGTTTTTCAGCCCGAAATAAACGCGTTTTCTCAGCCCTTAGAATCACAGTGTAACTGCCTGGCTTAGTAGAGCACACTGAGTCAGCCCTTAACCCCAGTGGGCAGAAATTGTCACAACGTGTTTTTCAGCAGAAATAAACACGTTTTGGCAACTTTGGTCACCCCCATGTAAGTTATAGGGCAGGAACAGCACAGTTTTCAAAACGTGTTTTTCAGCCCGAAATAAACGCGTTTTCTCAACCCTTGGAATCGCAGTGTAACTGCCTGGGTCAGAAGAGCCCACTGAGTCAGCCCTTAACCCCAGTGATCAGAAATTGTCAAAACGTATTTTTCAACTCAAATAAACACGTTTTGGCAACTTTGGTCAACCCCATGTAAGTTATAGGGCAGGAACAGCACAGTTTTCAAAACGTGTTTTTCAGCCCGAAATAAACGCGTTTTCTCAGCCCTTAGAATCATAGTGTAACTGCCTGGCTCAGAAGAGCACACTGAGTCAGCCCTTAACCCCAGTGTGCAGAAATTGTCACAACTTGTTTTTCTGCTGAAATAAACACGTTTTGGCAACTTTGGTCAACCCCATGTAAGTTATAGGGCAGGAACAGCACAGTTTTCAAAACGTGTTTTTCAGCACAAATAAACACGTTTTGGCAACTTTGGTCACCCCCATGTAAGTTATAGGGCAGGAACAGCACAGTTTTCAAAACGTGTTTTTCAGCCCGAAATAAACGCGTTTTCTCATCCCTTAGAATCACAGTGTAACTGCCTGGCTCAGAAGAGCCCACTGAGTCAGCCCTTAACCCCAGTGATCAGAAATTGTCAAAACGTATTTTTCAACTCAAATAAACACGTTTTGGCAACTTTGGTCAACCCCATGTAAGTTATAGGGCAGGAACAGCACAGTTTTTAAAACGTGTTTTTCAGCCCGAAATAAACGCGTTTTCTCAGCCCTTAGAATCACAGTGTAACTGCCTGGCTTAGTAGAGCAAACTGAGTCAGACCTTAACCCCAGTGGGCAGAAATTGTCACAACGTGCTTTTCAGCAGAAATAAACACTTTTTGGCAACTTTGGTCACCCCCATGTAAGTTATAGGGCAGGAACAGCACAGTTTTCAAAACGTGTTTTTCAGCCCGAAATAAACGCGTTTTCTCAGCCCTTAGAATCACAGTGTAACTGCCTGGCTCAGAAGAGCACACTGAGTCAGCCCTTAACCCCAGTGTGCAGAAATTGTCACAACTTGTTTTTCAGCAGAAATAAACACGTTTTGGCAACGTTGGTCACCCCCATGTAAGTTATAGGGCAGGAACAGCACAGTTTTCAAAACGTGTTTTTCAGCCCGAAATAAACGCGTTTTCTCAGCCCTTAGAATCACAGTGTAACTGCCTGGCTCAGAAGAGCACACTGAGTCAGCCCTTAACCCCAGTGTGCAGAAATTGTCACAACTTGTTTTTCTGCTGAAATAAACACGTTTTGGCAACGTTGGTCACCCCCATGTAAGTTATAGGGCAGGAACAGCACAGTTTTCAAAACGTGTTTTTCAGCCCGAAATAAACGCGTTTTCTCAACCCTTGGAATCGCAGTGTAACTGCCTGGGTCAGAAGAGCCCACTGAGTCAGCCCTTAACCCCAGTGATCAGAAATTGTCAAAACGTGTTTTTCAACTCAAATAAACACGTTTTGGCAACTTTGGTCAACCCCATGTAAGTTATAGGGCAGGAACAGCACAGTTTTCAAAACGTGTTTTTCAGCACAAATAAACACGTTTTGGCAACTTTGGTCAACCCCATGTAAGTTATAGGCCAGGTACAGCACCGTTTTCAAAACGTGTTTTTCAGCCAGAAATGAACACGTTTTCTCAGCCTTTGGAATCGCAGTGTATCTGCCTGGCTCAGAAGAGCCCACTGAGTCAGCCCTTAACCCCAGTGATCAGAAATTGTCAAAACGTGTTTTTCAGCACAAATAAACACGTTTTGGCAACTTTGGTCAACCCCATGTAAGTTATAGGGCAGGAACAGCACAGTTTTCAAAACGTGTTTTTCAGCCAGAAATAAACGCGTTTTCTCAGCCCTTAGAATCACAGTGTAACTGCCTGGCTTAGTAGAGCACACTGAGTCAGCCCTTCACCCCAGTGTGCAGAAATTGTCACAACTTGTTTTTCTGCTGAAATAAACACGTTTTGGCAACTTTGGTCACCCCCATGTAAGGTATAGGGCAGGAACAGCACAGTTTTCAAAACGTGTTTTTCAGCCAGAAATAAACACGTTTTCTCAGCCCTTGGAATCGCAGTGTATCTGCCTGGCTCAGAAGAGCCCACTGAGTCAGCCCTTAACCCCAGTGTGCCGAAATTGTCAAAACGTGTTTTTCAGCACAAATAAACACGTTTTGGCAACTTTGGTCAACCCCATGTAAGTTATAGGGCAGGAACAGCACAGTTTTCAAAACGTGTTTTTCAGCCCGAAATAAACGCGTTTTCTCAGCCCTTAGAATCACAGTGTAACTGCCAGGCTCAGAAGGGCACACTGAGTCAGCCCTTAACCCCAGTGTGCAGAAATTGTCACAACTTGTTTTTCTGCTGAAATAAACACGTTTTGGCAACTTTGGTCACCCCCATGTAAGTTATAGGGCAGGAACAGCACAGTTTTCAAAACGTGTTTTTCAGCCCGAAATAAACGCGTTTTCTCAGCCCTTAGAATCACAGTGTAACTGCCTGGCTCAGAAGAGCACACTGAGTCAGCCCTTAACCCCAGTGTGCAGAAATTGTCACAACTTGTTTTTCTGCTGAAATAAACACGTTTTGGCAACTTTGGTCAACCCCATGTAAGTTATAGGGCAGGAACAGCACAGTTTTCAAAACGTGTTTTTCAGCCAAAATAAACGCGTTTTCTCAGCCCTTGGAATCGCACTGTAACTGCCTGGCTCCGAAGAGCCCACTGAGTCAGCCCTTAACCCCAGTGATCAGAATTTGTCAAAACGTGTTTTTCAGCAGAAATAAACACGTTTTGGCAACTTTGGTCACCCCCATGTAAGTTATAGGGCAGGAACAGCACAGTTTTCAAAACGTGTTTTTCAGCCCGAAATAAATGCGTTTTCTCAACCCTTGGAATCGCAGTGTAACTGCCTGGCTCAGAAGAGCCCACTGAGTCAGCCCTTAACCCCAGTGATCAGAAATTGTCAAAAGGTGTTTTTCAGCACAAATAAACACGTTTTGGCAACTTTGGTCAACCCCATGTAAGTTATAGGGCAGGAAAGGCACAGTTTTCAAAACGTGTTTTTCAGGCCGAAATAATTGCGTTTTCTCAGCCCTTAGAATCACAGTGTAACTGCCTGGCTCAGAAGAGCCAACTGAGTCAGCCCTTAACCCCAATGATCAGAATTTGTCAAAACGTGTTTTTCAGCACAAATAAACACGTTTTGGCAACTTTGGTCACCCCCATGTAAGTTATAGGGCAGGAACAGCACAGTTTTCAAAACGTGTTTTTCAGCCCGAAATAAACGCGTTTTCTCAGCCCTTAGAATCACAGTGTAACTGCCTGGCTCAGAAGAGCACACTGAGTCAGCCCTTAACCCCAGTGTGCAGAAATTGTCACAACTTGTTTTTCTGCTGAAATAAACACGTTTTGGCAACGTTGGTCACCCCCATGTAAGTTATAGGGCAGGAACAGCACAGTTTTCAAAACGTGTTTTTCAGCCCGAAATAAACGCGTTTTCTCAGCCCTTAGAATCACAGTGTAACTGCCTGGCTCAGAAGAGCACACTGAGTCAGCCCTTAACCCCAGTGTGCAGAAATTGTCACAACTTGTTTTTCTGCTGAAATAAACACGTTTTGGCAACGTTGGTCACCCCCTTGTAAGTTATAGGGCAGGAACAGCACAGTTTTCAAAACGTGTTTTTCAGCCCGAAATAAACGCGTTTTCTCAACCCTTTGGAATCGCAGTGTAACTGCCTGGGTCAGAAGAGCCCACTGAGTCAGCCCTTAACCCCAGTGATCAGAAATTGTCAAAACGTGTTTTTCAACTCAAATAAACACGTTTTGGCAACTTTGGTCAACCCCATGTAAGTTATAGGGCAGGAACAGCACAGTTTTCAAAACGTGTTTTTCAGCCAGAAATAAACGCGTTTTCTCAGCCCTTAGAATCACAGTGTAACTGCCTGGCTTAGTAGAGCACACTGAGTCAGCCCTTCACCCCAGTGTGCAGAAATTGTCACAACTTGTTTTTCTGCTGAAATAAACACGTTTTGGCAACTTTGGTCACCCCCATGTAAGGTATAGGGCAGGAACAGCACAGTTTTCAAAACGTGTTTTTCAGCCAGAAATAAACACGTTTTCTCAGCCCTTGGAATCGCAGTGTATCTGCCTGGCTCAGAAGAGCCCACTGAGTCAGCCCTTAACCCCAGTGATCAGAATTTGTCAAAACGTGTTTTTCAGCAGAAATAAACACGTTTTGGCAACTTTGGTCAACCCCATATAAGTTATAGGGCAGGAAAGGCACAGTTTTCAAAACGTGTTTTTCAGCCCGAAATAATTGCGTTTTCTCAGCCCTTAGAATCACAGTGTAACTGCCTGGCTCAGAAGAGCCCACTGAGTCAGCCCTTAACCCCAATGATCAAAAATTGTCAAAACGTGTTTTTCAACACAAATAAACACGTTTTGGCAACTTTGGTCAACCCCATATAAGTTATAGGGCAGGAACAGCACAGTTTTCAAAACGTGTTTTTCAGCCCGAAATAAACGCGTTTTCTCAGCCCTTAGAATCACAGTGTAACTGCCTGGCTTAGTAGAGCAAACTGAGTCAGACCTTAACCCCAGTGGGCAGAAATTGTCACAACGTGCTTTTCAGCAGAAATAGACACGTTTTGGCAACTTTGGTCACCCCCATGTAAGTTATAGGGCAGGAACAGCACAGTTTTCAAAACGTGTTTTTCAGCCCGAAATAAACGCGTTTTCTCAGCCCTTAGAATCACAGTGTAACTGCCTGGCTCAGAAGAGCACACTGAGTCAGCCCTTAACCCCAGTGTGCAGAAATTGTCACAACTTGTTTTTCTGCTGAAATAAACACGTTTTGGCAACGTTGGTCACCCCCATGTAAGTTATAGGGCAGGAACAGCACAGTTTTCAAAACGTGTTTTTCAGCCCGAAATAAACGTGTTTTCTCAACCCTTGGAATCGCAGTGTAACTGCCTGGGTCAGAAGAGCCCACTGAGTCAGCCCTTAACCCCAGTGATCAGAAATTGTCAAAACGTGTTTTTCAACTCAAATAAACACGTTTTGGCAACTTTGGTCAACCCCATGTAAGTTATAGGGCAGGAACAGCACAGTTTTCAAAACGTGTTTTTCAGCCCGAAATAAACGCGTTTTCTCAGCCCTTAGAATCACAGTGTAACTGCCTGGCTTAGTAGAGCAAACTGAGTCAGACCTTAACCCCAGTGGGCAGAAATTGTCACAACGTGCTTTTCAGCAGAAATAAACACTTTTTGGCAACTTTGGTCACCCCCATGTAAGTTATAGGGCAGGAACAGCACAGTTTTCAAAACGTGTTTTTCAGCCCGAAATAAACGCGTTTTCTCAGCCCTTAGAATCACAGTGTAACTGCCTGGCTCAGAAGAGCACACTGAGTCAGCCCTTAACCCCAGTGTGCAGAAATTGTCACAACTTGTTTTTCTGCTGAAATAAACACGTTTTGGCAACGTTGGTCACCCCCATGTAAGTTATAGGGCAGGAACAGCACAGTTTTCAAAACGTGTTTTTCAGCCCGAAATAAACGCGTTTTCTCAGCCCTTAGAATCACAGTGTAACTGCCTGGCTCAGAAGAGCACACTGAGTCAGCCCTTAACCCCAGTGTG
The DNA here is from genome assembly GCF_055471065.1 of Atractosteus spatula. Taxonomy (NCBI): domain Eukaryota; kingdom Metazoa; phylum Chordata; class Actinopteri; order Semionotiformes; family Lepisosteidae; genus Atractosteus; species Atractosteus spatula. The sequence goes on from NC_142725.1 coordinate 1,959,263, forward strand.
CAGAAATTGTCACAACTTGTTTTTCTGCTGAAATAAACACGTTTTGGCAACGTTGGTCACCCCCATGTAAGTTATAGGGCAGGAACAGCACAGTTTTCAAAACGTATTTTTCAGCCCGAAATAAACGCGTTTTCTCAACCCTTGGAATCGCAGTGTAACTGCCTGGGTCAGAAGAGCCCACTGAGTCAGCCCTTAACCCCAGTGATCAGAAATTGTCAAAACGTGTTTTTCAACTCAAATAAACACGTTTTGGCAACTTTGGTCAACCCCATGTAAGTTATAGGGCAGGAACAGCACAGTTTTCAAAACGTGTTTTTCAGCACAAATAAACACGTTTTGGCAACTTTGGTCAACCCCATGTAAGTTATAGGCCAGGTACAGCACCGTTTTCAAAACGTGTTTTTCAGCCAGAAATGAACACGTTTTCTCAGCCTTTGGAATCGCAGTGTATCTGCCTGGCTCAGAAGAGCCCACTGAGTCAGCCCTTAACCCCAGTGATCAGAAATTGTCAAAACGTGTTTTTCAGCACAAATAAACACGTTTTGGCAACTTTGGTCAACCCCATGTAAGTTATAGGGCAGGAACAGCACAGTTTTCAAAACGTGTTTTTCAGCCAGAAATAAACGCGTTTTCTCAGCCCTTAGAATCACAGTGTAACTGCCTGGCTTAGTAGAGCACACTGAGTCAGCCCTTCACCCCAGTGTGCAGAAATTGTCACAACTTGTTTTTCTGCTGAAATAAACACGTTTTTGCAACTTTGGTCACCCCCATGTAAGGTATAGGGCAGGAACAGCACAGTTTTCAAAACGTGTTTTTCAGCCAGAAATAAACACGTTTTCTCAGCCCTTGGAATCGCAGTGTATCTGCCTGGCTCAGAAGAGCCCACTGAGTCAGCCCTTAACCCCAGTGTGCCGAAATTGTCAAAACGTGTTTTTCAGCACAAATAAACACGTTTTGGCAACTTTGGTCAACCCCATGTAAGTTATAGGGCAGGAACAGCACAGTTTTCAAAACGTGTTTTTCAGCCCGAAATAAATGCGTTTTCTCAACCCTTGGAATCGCAGTGTAACTGCCTGGCTCAGAAGAGCCCACTGAGTCAGCCCTTAACCCCAGTGATCAGAAATTGTCAAAAGGTGTTTTTCAGCACAAATAAACACGTTTTGGCAACTTTGGTCAACCCCATGTAAGTTATAGGGCAGGAAAGGCACAGTTTTCAAAACGTGTTTTTCAGGCCGAAATAATTGCGTTTTCTCAGCCCTTAGAATCACAGTGTAACTGCCTGGCTCAGAAGAGCCAACTGAGTCAGCCCTTAACCCCAATGATCAGAATTTGTCAAAACGTGTTTTTCAGCACAAATAAACACGTTTTGGCAACTTTGGTCACCCCCATGTAAGTTATAGGGCAGGAACAGCACAGTTTTCAAAACGTGTTTTTCAGCCCGAAATAAACGCGTTTTCTCAGCCCTTAGAATCACAGTGTAACTGCCTGGCTCAGAAGAGCACACTGAGTCAGCCCTTAACCCCAGTGTGCAGAAATTGTCACAACTTGTTTTTCTGCTGAAATAAACACGTTTTGGCAACGTTGGTCACCCCCATGTAAGTTATAGGGCAGGAACAGCACAGTTTTCAAAACGTGTTTTTCAGCCCGAAATAAACGCGTTTTCTCAGCCCTTAGAATCACAGTGTAACTGCCTGGCTCAGAAGAGCACACTGAGTCAGCCCTTAACCCCAGTGTGCAGAAATTGTCACAACTTGTTTTTCTGCTGAAATAAACACGTTTTGGCAACGTTGGTCACCCCCTTGTAAGTTATAGGGCAGGAACAGCACAGTTTTCAAAACGTGTTTTTCAGCCCGAAATAAACGCGTTTTCTCAACCCTTGGAATCGCAGTGTAACTGCCTGGGTCAGAAGAGCCCACTGAGTCAGCCCTTAACCCCAGTGATCAGAAATTGTCAAAACGTGTTTTTCAACTCAAATAAACACGTTTTGGCAACTTTGGTCAACCCCATGTAAGTTATAGGGCAGGAACAGCACAGTTTTCAAAACGTGTTTTTCAGCACAAATAAACACGTTTTGGCAACTTTGGTCAACCCCATGTAAGTTATAGGCCAGGTACAGCACCGTTTTCAAAACGTGTTTTTCAGCCAGAAATGAACACGTTTTCTCAGCCTTTGGAATCGCAGTGTATCTGCCTGGCTCAGAAGAGCCCACTGAGTCAGCCCTTAACCCCAGTGATCAGAAATTGTCAAAACGTGTTTTTCAGCACAAATAAACACGTTTTGGCAACTTTGGTCAACCCCATGTAAGTTATAGGGCAGGAACAGCACAGTTTTCAAAACGTGTTTTTCAGCCAGAAATAAACGCGTTTTCTCAGCCCTTAGAATCACAGTGTAACTGCCTGGCTTAGTAGAGCACACTGAGTCAGCCCTTCACCCCAGTGTGCAGAAATTGTCACAACTTGTTTTTCTGCTGAAATAAACACGTTTTGGCAACTTTGGTCACCCCCATGTAACGTATAGGGCAGGAACAGCACAGTTTTCAAAACGTGTTTTTCAGCCAGAAATAAACGCGTTTTCTCAACCCTTGGAATCGCAGTGTAACTGCCTGGGTCAGAAGAGCCCACTGAGTCAGCCCTTAACCCCAGTGATCAGAAATTGTCAAAACGTGTTTTTCAACTCAAATAAACACGTTTTGGCAACTTTGGTCAACCCCATGTAAGTTATAGGGCAGGAACAGCACAGTTTTCAAAACGTGTTTTTCAGCCCGAAATAAACGCGTTTTCTCAACCCTTGGAATCGCAGTGTAACTGCCTGGCTCAGAAGAGCCCACTGAGTCAGCCCTTAACCCCAATGATCAGAAATTGTAAAAACGTGTTTTTCAGCTGAAATAAACACGTTTTGGCAACTTTGGTCACCCCCATGTAAGTTATAGGTCAGGAACAGCACAGTTTTCAAAACGTGTTTTTCAGCATGAAATAAATGCGTTTTCTCAGCCCTTAGATTGACAGTGTAACTGCCTGGCTCAGAAGAGCACACTGAGTCAGCCCTTAACCCCAGTGTGCAGAAATTTTCACAACGTGTTTTTCAGCTGAAATAAACACGTTTTGGCAACTTTGGTCACCCCCATGTAAGTTATTGGGCAGGAACAGCACAGTTTATAAAACGTGTTTTTCAGCCCGAAATAAACGCGTTTTCTCAGCCATTGGAATCGCAATGTAACTGCCTGGCTCAGAAGAGCCCACTGAGTCAGCCCTTAACCCCACCGATCAGAAATTGTCAAAACGTGTTTTTCAGCACAAACAAACACGTTTTGGCAACTTTGGTCAACCCCATTTAAGTTATAGGGCAGGAACAGCACAGTTTTCAAAACGTGTTTTTCAGCCCGAAATAAACGCGTTTTCTCAGCCCTTAGAATCACAGTGTAACTGCCTGGCTCAGAAGAGCCCACTGAGTCAGCCCTTAACCCCAATGATCAGAAATTGTCAAAACGTGTTTTTCAACACAAATAAACACGTTTTGGCAACTTTGGTCACCCCCATGTAAGTTATAGGGCAGGAACAGCACAGTTTTCAAAACATGTTTTTCAGCCCGAAATAAACGCGTTTTCTCAGCCCTTAGAATCACAGTGTAACTGCCTGGCTCAGAAGAGCACACTGAGTCAGCCCTTAACCCCAGTGTGCAGAAATTGTCACAACTTGTTTTTCTGCTGAAATAAACACGTTTTGGCAACGTTGGTCACCCCCATGTAAGTTATAGGGCAGGAACAGCACAGTTTTCAAAACGTGTTTTTCAGCCCGAAATAAACGCGTTTTCTCAACCCTTGGAATCGCAGTGTAACTGCCTGGGTCAGAAGAGCCCACTGAGTCTGCCCTTAACCCCAGTGATCAGAAATTGTCAAAACGTGTTTTTCAACTCAAATAAACACGTTTTGGCAACTTTGGTCAACCCCATGTAAGTTATAGGGCAGGAACAGCACAGTTTTCAAAACGTGTTTTTCAGCCCGAAATAAACGCGTTTTCTCAGCCCTTAGAATCACAGTGTAACTGCCTGGCTTAGTAGAGCACACTGAGTCAGCCCTTAACCCCAGTGGGCAGAAATTGTCACAACGTGTTTTTCAGCAGAAATAAACACGTTTTGGCAACTTTGGTCACCCCCATGTAAGTTATAGGGCAGGAACAGCACAGTTTTCAAAACGTGTTTTTCAGCCCGAAATAAACGCGTTTTCTCAGCCCTTAGAATCACAGTGTAACTGCCTGGCTCAGAAGAGCACACTGAGTCAGCCCTTAACCCCAGTGTGCAGAAATTGTCACAACTTGTTTTACTGCTGAAATAAACACGTTTTGGCAACTTTGGTCACCCCCATGTAAGTTATAGGGCAGGAACAGCACAGTTTTCAAAACGTGTTTTTCAGCCCGAAATAAACGCGTTTTCTCAACCCTTGGAATCGCAGTGTAACTGCCTGGGTCAGAAGAGCCCACTGAGTCAGCCCTTAACCCCAGTGATCAGAAATTGTCAAAACGTGTTTTTCAACTCAAATAAACACGTTTTGGCAACTTTGGTCAACCCCATGTAAGTTATAGGGCAGGAACAGCACAGTTTTCAAAACGTGTTTTTCAGCCCGAAATAAACGCGTTTTCTCAGCCCTTAGAATCACAGTGTAACTGCCTGGCTTAGTAGAGCACACTGAGTCAGCCCTTAACCCCAGTGGGCAGAAATTGTCACAACGTGCTTTTCAGCAGAAATAAACACGTTTTGGCAACTTTGGTCACCCCCATGTAAGTTATAGGGCAGGAACAGCACAGTTTTCAAAACGTGTTTTTCAGCCCGAAATAAACGCGTTTTCTCAGCCCTTAGAATCACAGTGTAACTGCCTGGCTCAGAAGAGCACACTGAGTAAGCCCTTAACCCCAGTGTGCAGAAATTGTCACAACTTGTTTTTCTGCTGAAATAAACACGTTTTGGCAACTTTGGTCACCCCCATGTAAGTTATAGGGCAGGAACAGCACAGTTTTCAAAACGTGTTTTTCAGCCCGAAATAAACGCGTTTTCTCAACCCTTGGAATCGCAGTGAACTGCCTGGCTCAGAAGAGCCCACTGAGTCAGCCCTTAACCCCAGTGATCAGAAATTTTCAAAACGTGTTTTTCAGCAGAAATAAACACGTTTTGGCAACTTTGGTCAACCCCATGTAAGTTATAGGGCAGGAACAGCACAGTTTTCAAAACGTGTTTTTCAGCCAAAATAAACGCGTTTTCTCAGCCCTTGGAATCGCACTGTAACTGCCTGGCTCCGAAGAGCCCACTGAGTCAGCCCTTTACCCCAATGATCAGAAATTGTCAAAAAGTGTTTTTCAACACAAATAAACACGTTTTGGCAACTTTGGTCAACCCCATCTAAGTTATAGGGCAGGAACAGCACAGTTTTCAAAACATGTTTTTCAGCCCGAAATAAACGCGTTTTCTCAGCCCTTAGAATCACAGTGTAACTGCCTGGCTTAGTAGAGCCACTGAGTCAGCCCTTAACCCCAGTGGGCAGAAATTGTCACAACGTGTTTTTCAGCAGAAATAAACACGTTTTGGCAACTTTGGTCACCCCCATGTAAGTTATAGGGCAGGAACAGCACAGTTTTCAAAACGTGTTTTTCAGCCCGAAATAAACGCGTTTTCTCAGCCCTTAGAATCACAGTGTAACTGCCTGGCTCAGAAGAGCACACTGAGTCAGCCCTTAACCCCAGTGTGCAGAAATTGTCACAACTTGTTTTTCTGCTGAAATAAACACGTTTTGGCAACGTTGGACACCCCCATGTAAGTTATAGGGCAGGAACAGCACAGTTTTCAAAACGTGTTTTTCAGCCCGAAATAAACGCGTTTTCTCAACCCTTGGAATCGCAGTGTAACTGCCTGGGTCAGAAGAGCCCACTGAGTCTGCCCTTAACCCCAGTGATCAGAAATTGTCAAAACGTGTTTTTCAACTCAAATAAACACGTTTTGGCAACTTTGGTCAACCCCATGTAAGTTATAGGGCAGGAACAGCACAGTTTTCAAAACGTGTTTTTCAGCCCGAAATAAACGCGTTTTCTCAGCCCTTAGAATCACAGTGTAACTGCCTGGCTTAGTAGAGCACACTGAGTCAGCCCTTAACCCCAGTGGGCAGAAATTGTCACAACGTGTTTTTCAGCAGAAATAAACACGTTTTGGCAACTTTGGTCACCCCCATGTAAGTTATAGGGCAGGAACAGCACAGTTTTCAAAACGTGTTTTTCAGCCCGAAATAAACGCGTTTTCTCAGCCCTTAGAATCACAGTGTAACTGCCTGGCTCAGAAGAGCACACTGAGTCAGCCCTTAACCCCAGTGTGCAGAAATTGTCACAACTTGTTTTACTGCTGAAATAAACACGTTTTGGCAACTTTGGTCACCCCCATGTAAGTTATAGGGCAGGAACAGCACAGTTTTCAAAACGTGTTTTTCAGCCCGAAATAAACGCGTTTTCTCAACCCTTGGAATCGCAGTGTAACTGCCTGGGTCAGAAGAGCCCACTGAGTCAGCCCTTAACCCCAGTGATCAGAAATTGTCAAAACGTGTTTTTCAACTCAAATAAACACGTTTTGGCAACTTTGGTCAACCCCATGTAAGTTATAGGGCAGGAACAGCACAGTTTTCAAAACGTGTTTTTCAGCCCGAAATAAACGCGTTTTCTCAGCCCTTAGAATCACAGTGTAACTGCCTGGCTTAGTAGAGCACACTGAGTCAGCCCTTAACCCCAGTGGGCAGAAATTGTCACAACGTGCTTTTCAGCAGAAATAAACACGTTTTGGCAACTTTGGTCACCCCCATGTAAGTTATAGGGCAGGAACAGCACAGTTTTCAAAACGTGTTTTTCAGCCCGAAATAAACGCGTTTTCTCAGCCCTTAGAATCACAGTGTAACTGCCTGGCTCAGAAGAGCACACTGAGTCAGCCCTTAACCCCAGTGTGCAGAAATTGTCACAACTTGTTTTTCTGCTGAAATAAACACGTTTTGGCAACTTTGGTCACCCCCATGTAAGTTATAGGGCAGGAACAGCACAGTTTTCAAAACGTGTTTTTCAGCCCGAAATAAACGCGTTTTCTCAGCCCTTAGAATCACAGTGTAACTGCCTGGCTCAGAAGAGCACACTGAGTCAGCCCTTAACCCCAGTGTGCAGAAATTGTCACAACTTGTTTTTCTGCTGAAATAAACACGTTTTGGCAACTTTGGTCAACCCCATGTAAGTTATAGGGCAGGAACAGCACAGTTTTCAAAACGTGTTTTTCAGCCAAAATAAACGCGTTTTCTCAGCCCTTGGAATCGCACTGTAACTGCCTGGCTCCGAAGAGCCCACTGAGTCAGCCCTTAACCCCAGTGATCAGAATTTGTCAAAACGTGTTTTTCAGCAGAAATAAACACGTTTTGGCAACTTTGGTCACCCCCATGTAAGTTATAGGGCAGGAACAGCACAGTTTTCAAAACGTGTTTTTCAGCCCGAAATAAACGCGTTTTCTCAGCCCTTAGAATCACAGTGTAACTGCCTGGCTCAGAAGAGCACACTGAGTGAGCCCTTAACCCCAGTGTGCAGAAATTGTCACAACTTGTTTTACTGCTGAAATAAACACGTTTTGGCAACTTTGGTCACCCCCATGTAAGTTATAGGGCAGGAACAGCACAGTTTTCAAAACGTGTTTTTCAGCCCGAAATAAACGCGTTTTCTCAACCCTTGGAATCGCAGTGTAACTGCCTGGGTCAGAGAAGACCACTGAGTCAGCCCTTAACCCCAGTGATCAGAAATTGTCAAAACGTGTTTTTCAACTCAAATAAACACGTTTTGGCAACTTTGGTCAACCCCATGTAAGTTATAGGGCAGGAACAGCACAGTTTTCAAAACGTGTTTTTCAGCCCGAAATAAACGCGTTTTCTCAACCCTTGGAATCGCAGTGTAACTGCCTGGCTCAGAAGAGCCCACTGAGTCAGCCCTTAACCCCAATGATCAGAAATTGTAAAAACGTGTTTTTCAGCTGAAATAAACACGTTTTGGCAACTTTGGTCACCCCCATGTAAGTTATAGGGCAGGAACAGCACAGTTTTCAAAACGTGTTTTTCAGCATGAAATAAATGCGTTTTCTCAGCCCTTAGATTGACAGTGTAACTGCCTGGCTCAGAAGAGCACACTGAGTCAGCCCTTAACCCCAGTGTGCAGAAATTTTCACAACGTGTTTTTCAGCTGAAATAAACACGTTTTGGCAACTTTGGTCACCCCCATGTAAGTTATTGGGCAGGAACAGCACAGTTTATAAAACGTGTTTTTCAGCCCGAAATAAACGCGTTTTCTCAGCCATTGGAATCGCAATGTAACTGCCTGGCTCAGAAGAGCCCACTGAGTCAGCCCTTAACCCCACCGATCAGAAATTGTCAAAACTTGTTTTTCAGCACAATCAAACACGTTTTGGCAACTTTGGTCAACCCCATTTAAGTTATAGGGCAGGAACAGCACAGTTTTCAAAACGTGTTTTTCAGCCCGAAATAAACGCGTTTTCTCAGCCCTTAGAATCACAGTGTAACTGCCTGGCTCAGAAGAGCCCACTGAGTCAGCCCTTAACCCCAATGATCAGAAATTGTCAAAACGTGTTTTTCAACACAAATAAACACGTTTTGGCAACTTTGGTCACCCCCATGTAAGTTATAGGGCAGGAACAGCACAGTTTTCAAAATGTGTTTTTCAGCCTTAAATAAACGCGTTTTCTCAGCCCTTAGAATCACAGTGTAACTGCCTGGCTCAGTTGAGCACAATGAGTCAGCCCTTAACCCCAGTGTGCAGAAATTGTCAAAACGTGTTTTTCAGCAGAAATAAACATGTTTTGGCAACTTTGGTAACCCTATGTAACTTATAGGGCAGGAACAGCACACTTTTCAAAACGTGTTTTTCAGCCCGAAATAAACGCGTTTTCTCAGCCCTTAGAATCACAGTGTAACTGTCTGGCTCAGATGAGCCCACTGAGTCAGCCCTTAACCCCAATGATCAGAAATAGTCAAAACGTGTTTTTCAACACAAATAAACACGTTTTGGCAACTTTGGTCAACCCCATGTAAGTTATAGGGCAGGAACAGCACAGTTTTCAAAACGTGTTTTTCAGCCCGAAATAAACACGTTTTCTCAGCCCTTGGAATCGCAGTGTAACTGCCTGGCTCCGAAGAGCCCACTGAGTCAGCCCTTAACCCCAGTGATCAGAAATTGTCAAAACGTGTTTTTCAACAGAAATAAACACGTTTTGGCAACTTTGGTCACCCCCATGTAAGTTATAGGGCAGGAACAGCACAGTTTTCAAAACGTGTTTTTCAGCCCGAAATAAACGCGTTTTCTCAGCCCTTAGAATCGCAGTGTAACTGCCTGGCTCAGAAGAGCACTCTGAGTCAGCCCTTAACCCCAATGATCAGAAATTGTCAAAACATGTTTTTCAGTATAAATAAACACGTTTTGGAAACTTTGGTCACCCCAATGTAAGTTATAGGGTAGGAACAGCACAGTTTTCAAAACGTGTTTTTCAGTCCGAAATAAACGCGTTTTCTCATCCCTTAGAATCACAGTGTAACTGCCTGGCTCAGAAGAGCACACTGAGTCAGCCCTTAACCCCAGGGGGCAGAAATTGTCACAACGTGTTTTTCAGCTGAAATAAACATGTTTTGGCAACTTTGGTAACCCCCATGTAACTTATAGGGCAGGAACAGCACACTTTTCAAAACGTGCTTTTCAGCCCGAAATAAACGCGTTTTCTCAGCCCTTAGAATCGCAGTGTAACTGCCTGGCTCAGAAGAGCACACTGAGTCAGCCCTTAACCCCAGTGTGCAGATATTGTCAAAACGTGTTTTTCAGCAGAAATAAACACGTTTTGGCAATTTTGGTAACCCTATGTAACTTATAGGGCAGGAACAGCACACTTTTCAAAACGTGTTTTTCAGCCCGAAATAAACGCGTTTTCTCAGCCCTTGGAATTACAGTGTAACTGCCTGGCTCAGAAGTGCACACTGAGTCAGCCCTTAACCCTAGTGTGCATAAGTTGTCAAAACCTGTTTTTCAGCAGAAATAAACACGTTTTGGCAACTTTGGTCACCCCCATGAAACTTATAGGGCAAGAACAGCACAGTTTTAAAAACGTATTTTTCAGCCCGAAATAAACGCGTTTTCTCAGCCCCTTGAATCACAGTGTAACTGCGTGGCTCAGAAGAGCCCACTGAGTCAGCCCTTAACCCCAGTGTGCAGAAGTTGTCAAAACGTGTTTTTCAACAGAAATAAACACGTTTTGGCAACTTTGGTCACCCCCATGTAACTTATAGGGCAGGAACAGCACACTTTAAAAAACGTGTTTTTCAGCCCTATATAAACGCTTTTTCCAGCCCTTGGAATCACAGAGTAACTGCGTGGCTCTGAAGAGCCCACTGAGTCAGCCCTTAACCCCAGTGGGCAGAAGTTGTCAAAACGTGTTTTTCAGCACAAATAAACACGTTTTGGCACCTTTGGTCACCCCCATGTAAGTTATAGGGCAGGAACAGCACACTTTTCAAAACGTGTTTTTCAGCCCGAAATGAACGCGTTTTCTCAGCCCTTGGAATCACAGTGTAACTGCCTGGCTCAGAAGTGCACACTGAGTCAGCCCTTAACCCTAGTGTGCATAAGTTGTCAAAACGTGTTTTTCAGCAGAAATAAACACGTTTTGGCAACTTTGGTCACCCCCATGTAACTTATAGGGCAGGAACAGCACAGTTTTCAAAACGTGTTTTTCAGCCCGAAATAAACGCGTTTTCTCAGCCCTTAGAATCACAGTGTAACTGCCTGGCTCAGAAGAGCACACTGAGTGAGCCCTTAACCCCAGTGTGCAGAAATTGTCACAACTTGTTTTACTGCTGAAATAAACACGTTTTGGCAACTTTGGTCACCCCCATGTAAGTTATAGGGCAGGAACAGCACAGTTTTCAAAACGTGTTTTTCAGCCCGAAAAAAACGCGTTTTCTCAACCCTTGGAATCGCAGTGTAACTGCCTGGGTCAGAAGAGCCCACTGAGTCAGCCCTTAACCCCAGTGATCAGAAATTGTCAAAACGTGTTTTTCAACTCAAATAAACACGTTTTGGCAACTTTGGTCAACCCCATGTAAGTTATAGGGCAGGAACAGCACAGTTTTCAAAACGTGTTTTTCAGCCCGAAATAAACGCGTTTTCTCAACCCTTGGAATCGCAGTGTAACTGCCTGGCTCAGAAGAGCCCACTGAGTCAGCCCTTAACCCCAATGATCAGAAATTGTAAAAACGTGTTTTTCAGCTGAAATAAACACGTTTTGGCAACTTTGGTCACCCCCATGTAAGTTATAGGGCAGGAACAGCACAGTTTTCAAAACGTGTTTTTCAGCATGAAATAAATGCGTTTTCTCAGCCCTTAGATTGACAGTGTAACTGCCTGGCTCAGAAGAGCACACTGAGTCAGCCCTTAACCCCAGTGTGCAGAAATTTTCACAACGTGTTTTTCAGCTGAAATAAACACGTTTTGGCAACTTTGGTCACCCCCATGTAAGTTATTGGGCAGGAACAGCACAGTTTATAAAACGTGTTTTTCAGCCCGAAATAAACGCGTTTTCTCAGCCATTGGAATCGCAATGTAACTGCCTGGCTCAGAAGAGCCCACTGAGTCAGCCCTTAACCCCACCGATCAGAAATTGTCAAAACTTGTTTTTCAGCACAAACAAACACGTTTTGGCAACTTTGGTCAACCCCATTTAAGTTATAGGGCAGGAACAGCACAGTTTTCAAAACGTGTTTTTCAGCCCGAAATAAACGCGTTTTCTCAGCCCTTAGAATCACAGTGTAACTGCCTGGCTCAGAAGAGCCCACTGAGTCAGCCCTTAACCCCAGTGTGCAGAAATTGTCAAAACGTGTTTTTCAGCAGAAATAAACACGTTTTGGCAACATTGGTAACCCTATGTAACTTATACGGCAGGAACAGCACACTTTTCAAAACGTGTTTTTCAGCCCGAAATAAACGAGTTTTCTCAGCCCTTAGAATCGCAGTGTAACTGCCTGGCTCAGAAGAGCACACTTAGTCAGCCCTTAACCCCAGTCTGCAGAAGTTGTCAAAACGTGTTTTTCAGCAGAAATAAACACGTTTTGGAAACTTTGGTCACCCCCATGTAAGTTATAGGGCAGGAACAGCACAGTTTTCAAAACCTGTTTTTCAGCCCGAAATAAACGCGTTTTCTCAGCCCTTAGAATCGCAGTGTAACTCCCTGGCTCAGAAGAGCACACTGAGTCAGCCCTTAACCCCAGTGTGCAGAAATTGTCAAAACGTGTTTTTCAGCAGAAATAAACACGTTTTGGCAACTTTGGTAACCCTATGTAACTTATAGGGCAGGAACAGCACACTTTTCAAAACGTGTTTTTCAGCCCTAAATAAACGCGTTTTCCAGCCCTTGGAATCACAGAGTAACTGCGTGGCTCTGAAGAGCCCACTGAGTCAGCCCTTAACCCCAGTGGGCAGAAGTTGTCAAAACGTGTTTTTCAGCAGAAATAAACACGTTTTGGCAACTTTGGTCACCCCCATGTAACTTATAGGGCAATAACAGCACACTTTTCAAAACGTATTTTTCAACCCGAAATAAACGCGTTTTCTCAGCCCTTTGAATCACAGTGTAACTGCCTAGCTGAGAAGAGCCCACTGAGTCAGCCCTTAACCCCAGTGGGCAGAAGTTGTCAAAACGTGTTTTTCAGCAGAAATAAACACGTTTTGGCAACTTTGGTCACCCCCATGTAAGTTATAGGTCAGGAACAGCACACTTTTCAAAACGTGTTTTTCAGCCCGAAATAAACGCGTTTTCTCAGCCCTTTGAATCACAGTGTAACTGCCTGGCTCAGAAGAGCCCACTGAGTCAGCCCTTAACCCTAGTGTGCAGAAGTTGTCAAAACGTGTTTTTCAACAGAAATAAACACATTTTGGCAAGTTTGGTCACTCCTATGTAACTTATACGGCATGAACAGCACAGTTTTCAAAACATGTTTTTCAGCCCTAAATAAATGCGTTTTCCAGCCCTTGGAATCACAGAGTAACTGCCTGGCTCTGAAGAGCCCACTTAGTCAGCCCTTAACCCCAGTGGGCAGAAGTTGTCAAAACGTGTTTTTCAGCACAAATAAACACGTTTTGGGAACTTTGGTCACCCTCATGTAAGTTATAGGGCAGGTACAGCACAGTTTTCAAAACCTATTTTTCAGCCCAAAATAAACGCGTTTACTCAGCCCTTAGAATCGCAGTGTAACTGCCTGGCTCAGAAGTGCACACTGAGTCAGCCCTTAACCCTAGTGTGCATAAATTGTCAAAACGTGTTTTTCAGCAGAAATAAACACGTTTTGGCAACTTTGGTCACCCCCATGAAACTTATAGGGCAAGAACAGTACACTTTTCAAAACGTATTTTTCAGCCCGAAATAAACGCGTTTTCTCAGCTCTTAGAATCGCAGTGTAACTGCCTGGCTCAGAAGAGCCCACTGAGTCAGCCCTTAACCCCAGTGTGCAGAAATTGTCAAAACGTGTTTTTCAGCAGAAATAAACACGTTTTTGCAACTTTGGTCACCCCCATGTAAGTTATAGGGCAGGAACAGCACACTTTTCAAAACGTGTTTTTCAGCCCGAAAAAAACGAGTTTTCTCAGCCCTTTGAATCGCAGTGTAACTGCCTGGCTCAGAAGAGCACACTGAGTCAGCCCTTAACCCCAGTGTACATAAGTTGTAAAAACGTGTTTTTCAGCAGAAATAAACACGTTTTGGCAACTTTGGTAACCCTATGTAACTTATAGGGCAGGAACAGCAGACTTTTCAAAACGTGTTTTTCAGCCCTAAATAAACGCGTTTTCCAGCCCTTGGAATCACAGAGTAACTGCGTGGCTCTGAAGAGCCCACAGAGTCAGCCCTTAACCCCAGTGGGCAGAAGTTGTCAAAACGTGTTTTTCAGCAGAAATAAACACGTTTTGGCACCTTTGGTCACCCCCATGTAAGTTATAGGGCAGGAACAGCACACTTTTCAAAACGTGTTTTTCAGCCCGAAATGAACGCGTTTTCTCAGCCCTTGGAATCACAGTGTAACTGCCTGGCTCAGAAGTGCACACTGAGTCAGCCCTTAACCCTAGTGTGCATAAGTTGTCAAAACGTGTTTTTCAGCAGAAATAAACACGTTTTGGCAACTTTGGTCACCCCCATGTAACTTATAGGGCAGGAACAGCACAGTTTTCAAAACGTGTTTTTCAGCCCGAAATAAACGCTTTTTCTCAGCTCTTAGAATCGCAGTGTAACTGCCTGGCTCAGAAGAGCACACTGAGTCAGCCTTTAACCCCAGTGTACATAAGTTGTCAAAACGTGTTTTTCAGCAGAAATAAACACGTTTTGGCAACTTTGGTAACCCTATGTAAGTTATAGGGCAGGAACAGCACACTTTTCAAAACGTTTTTTTCAGCCCGAAATAAACGCGTTTTCTCAGCCCTTAGAATCGCAGTGTAACTGCCTGGCTCAGAAGAGCACACTGAGTCAGCCTTTAACCCCAGTGTACATAAGTTGTCAAAACGTGTTTTTCAGCAGAAATATACACGTTTTGGCAACTTTGGTCACCCCCATGTAAGTTATAGGTCAGGAACAGCACACTTTTCAAAACGTGTTTTTCAGCCCGAAATAAACGCGTTTTCTCAGCCCTTTGAATCACAGTGTAACTGCCTGGCTCAGAAGAGCACACTGAGTCAGCCCTTAACCCCAGTGTGCAGAAATTGTCAAAACGTGTTTTTCAGCACAAATAAACACGTTTTGGCAACTTTGGTAACCCTATGTAACTTATAGGGCAGGAACAGCACACTTTTCAAAACGTGTTTTTCAGCCCTAAATAAACGCATTTTCCAACCCTTGGAATCACAGAGTAACTGCGTGGCTCTGAAGAGCCCAGTGAGTCAGCTCTTCGCCCCACTGTGCAGAAGTTGTCAAACCGTGTTTTTTACCCCGAAATAAACGTGTTTTTCAATCTGGAGCATCCCAGTGTAACTGCTGGGCTCAGAAGAGCACACTGAGTCAGCTCTTCGCTACACTGTGCAGAAGTTGTCAAAACGTGTTTTTCAGCCGAGATAAACGCGTTTTTCAATCTGGAGCATCCCAGTGTAACTGATGGGCTCAGAAGAGCACACTGAGACAGCTCTTGGCCCCACTGTGCAGAAGTTGTCAAAACGTGTTTTTTCAGCCCGAGATAAACGCGTTTTTCAGTCTGGAGCATCCCAATGTAACTGCTGGGCTCAGAACAGCACACCGAGTCAGCTCTTCGCCCTACTGTGCAGAAGTTGTCAAAACGTGTCTTTCAGCCCGAGAAAAATGCGTTTTTCAATCTGGAGCATCCCAAAGTAACTGCTGGGCTCAGAAGAGCACACTGAGTCAGCTCTTAGCCCCACTGTGCAGAAGTTGTCAAAACGTGTTTTTCATCCCGAGATAAACGCGTTTTTCAATCTGGAGCATCCAAATGTAACTGCTAGGCTCAGAAGGGCACACTGAGACAGCTCTTAGCCCCACTGTGCAGAAGTTGTCAAAACGTGTTTTTTAGCTCGAGATAAACGCGTTTTTCAATCTGGAGCATCCCAATGTAACTGCTAGGCTCAGAAGAGCACAATGAGACAGCTCTTAGCCCCACTGTGCAGAAGTTGTCAAAACGTGTTTTTCAGCCCGAGATAAATGCGTTTTTCAATCTGGAGCATCCCAATGTAACTGCTGGGCTCAGAAGAGCACACTGAGACAGCTCTTGGCCCCACTGTGCAGAAGTTGTCAAAACGTGTTTTTTTCAGCCCGAGATAAACGCGTTTTTCAATCTGGTGCATCCCAATGTAACTGCTGGACTCAGAAGAGCACACTGAGACAGCTCTTAGCCCCACTGTGCAGAAGTTGTCAAAACATGTTTTTCAGGCCGAGATAAACGCGTTTTTCAATCTGGAGCATCCCAATGTAACTTCTGGGCTCAGAAGAGCACACTGAGTCAGCTCTTAGCCCCACTGTGCAGAAGTTCTCAAAACATGTTTTTCAGCCCGAGATAAACGCGTTTTTCAATCTGGAGCATCCCAATGTAACTGTTGGGCTCAGAAGAGCACACTGCGTCAGCTCTTCGCCCCACTGTGCAGAAGTTGTCAAAACGTGTTTTTCAGCATGAGATAAAAGCGTTTTTCAATCTTTAGCATCCCAATGTAACTGCTGGACTCAGAAGAGCACACTGAGTCAGCTCTTAGCCCCACTCTGTAGAAGTTGTCAAAACGTGTCTTTCAGCCCGAGAAAAATGCGTTTTTCAATCTGGAGCATCCCCAAGTAAATGCTGGGCTCAGAAGAGCACACTGAGTCAGCTCTTAGCCCCACTGTGCAGAGGTTGTCAAAACGTCTTTTTCAGCCCGAGATAAACGCGTTTTTCAATCTGGAGCATCCCTATGTAAGTGCTAGGCTCAGAAGAACACACTGAGACAGCTCTTAGCCCCACTGTGCAGAAGTTGTCAAAACGTGTTTTTCAGGCCGAGATAAACGCGTTTTTCAATCTGGAGCATCCCAATGTAACTTCTGGGCTCAGAAGAGCACACTGAGTCAGCTCTTAGCCCTAATGTGAAGAAGTTCTCAAAACGTGTTTTTCAACCCGAGATAAACGCTTTTTTCAATCTGGAGCATCCCAATGTAACTGCTGGGCTCAGAAGAGCACACTGAGTCAGCTCTTAGCCACACTGTGAAGAACTTGTCAAAACGTCTTTTTCAGCCCGAAATAAACGAGTTTTTCAATCTAGAGCATCCCAATGTAACTGCTGGGCTCAGAAGAGCACACTGAGTCAGCTCTTTGCCCCACTATGCAGAAGTTGTCCAAACGTGTTTTTCAGCCCGAGATAAATGTGTTTTTCAATCTGGTGCATCCCAATGTAACTGCTGGACTCAGAAGAGCACACTGAGTCAGCTCTTAGCCCCACTGTGCAGAAGTTGTCAAAACGTGTCTTTCAGCCCGAGAAAAATGCGTTTTTCAATCTGAAGCATCCCAATGTAACTGCTGGTCTCAGAAGAGCACACTGAGACAGCTCTTAGCCCCACTGTGCAGAAGTTGTCAAAACGTGTTTTTCAGGCCGAGATAAACGCGTTTTTCAATCTGGAGCATCCCAATGTAACTTCTGGGCTCAGAAGAGCACACTGAGTCAGCTCTTAGCCCCACTGTGAAGAAGTTGTCAAAATGTCTTTTTCAGCCCGAGATAAATGTGTTTTTCAATCTGGTGCATCCCAATGTAACTGCTGGACTCAGAAGAGCACACTGAGTCAGCTCTTAGCCCCACTGTGTAGAAGTTGTCAAAACGTGTCTTTAAGCCCGTGAAAAATGCGTTTTTCAATCTTTAGCATCCCAACGTAACTGCTGGGCTCAGAAGAGCACACTGAGTCAGCTCTTAGCCCCACTGTGAAGAAGTTCTCAAAACGTGTTTTT
Organism: Atractosteus spatula; assembly: GCF_055471065.1. NCBI lineage: Eukaryota > Metazoa > Chordata > Actinopteri > Semionotiformes > Lepisosteidae > Atractosteus > Atractosteus spatula. The sequence goes on from NC_142725.1 coordinate 1,976,757, forward strand.
CAACCCGAGATAAACGCTTTTTTCAATCTGGAGCATCCCAATGTAACTGCTGGGCTCAGAAGAGCACACTGAGTCAGCTCTTAGCCCCACTGTGAAGAAGTTGTCAAAATGTCTTTTTCAGCCCGAAATAAACGCGTTTTTCAATCTAGAGCATCCCAATGTAACTGCTGGGCTCAGAAGAGCACACTGAGTCAGCTCTTTGCCCCACTATGCAGAAGTTGTCCAAACGTGTTTTTCAGCCCGAGATAAATGTGTTTTTCAATCTGGTGCATCCCAATGTAACTGCTGGACTCAGAAGAGCACACTGAGTCAGCTCTTAGCCCCACTGTGCAGAAGTTGTCAAAACGTGTCTTTCAGCCCGTGAAAAATGCGTTTTTCAATCTGGAGCATCCCAATGTAACTGCTGGTCTCAGAAGAGCACACTGAGACAGCTCTTAGCCCCACTGTGCAGAAGTTGTCAAAACCTGTTTTTCAGGCCGAGATAAACGCGTTTTTCAATCTGGAGCATCCCAATGTAACTTCTGGGCTCAGAAGAGCACACTGAGTCAGCTCTTAGCCCCACTGTGAAGAAGTTGTCAAAATGTCTTTTTCAGCCCGAGATAAATGTGTTTTTCAATCTGGTGCATCCCAATGTAACTGCTGGACTCAGAAGAGTGCACTGAGTCAGCTCTTAGCCCCACTGTGTAGAAGTTGTCAAAACGTGTCTTTCAGCCCGAGAAAAATGCGTTTTTCAATCTGGAGCATCCCAAAGTAAATGCTGGGCTCAGAAGAGCACACTGATTCCGCTCTTAGCCCCACTGTGCAGAGGTTGTCAAAACGTGTTTTTCAGCCCAAGATAAACGCGTTTTTCAATCTGGAGCATCCCTATGTAACTGCTAGGCTCAGAAGAGCACACTGAGTCAGCTCTTCGCCCCACTGTGCAGAAGTTGTCAAAACGTGTTTTTCAGGCCGAGATAAACGCGTTTTTCAATCTGGAGCATCCCAATGTAATTTCTGGGCTCAGAAGAGCACACTGAGTCAGCTCTTAGCCCCACTGTGAAGAAGTTGTCAAAATGTCTTTTTCAGCCCAAGATAAACGCGTTTTTCAGTCTGGAGCATCCCAATGTAACTGCTGGGCTCAGAAGAGCACACTGAGACAGCTCTTAGCCCCACTGTGAAGAAGTTGTCAAAACGTCTTTTTCAGACCGAGATAAACGCGTTTTTCAATCTGGAGCATCCCAATGTAGCTGCTGGGCTCAGAAGAGCACACTGAGTCAGCTCTTCGCCCCACTATGCAGAAGTTGTCCATACGTGTTTTTGAGCCCGAGATAAACATGTTTTTCAGTCTGGAGCATCCCAATGTAACTGCTGGGCTCAGAAGAGCACACTGAGTCAGCTCTTAGCCCCACTGTGCAGAAGTCGTCAAAACGTGTTTTTCAGCACGAGATGAACGCGTTTTTCAATCTTTAGCATCCCAATGTAACTGCTGGGCTCAGAAGGGCACACTGAGTCAGCTCTTAGCCCCACTGTGCAGAAGTTCTCAAAACATGTTTTTCAGCCCGAGATAAACGCGTTTTTCAATCTGGAGTATCCCAATGTAACTGTTGGGCTCAGAAGAGCACACTGAGTCAGCTCTTAGCCCCACTGTGAAGAAGTTGTCAAAACGTCTTTTTCAGCCCGAAATAAACGCGTTTTTCAATCTAGAGCATCCCAATGTAACTGCTGGGCTCAGAAGAGCAAACTGAGTCAGCTCTTTGCCCCACTATGCAGAAGTTGTCCAAACGTGTTTTTGAGCCCGAGATAAACGCGTTTTTCATTCTGGAGCATCCCAATGTAACTGCTGGACTCAGAAGAGCACACTGAGTCAGCTCTTAGCCCCACTGTGTAGAAGTTGTCAAAACGTGTCTTTCAGCCCGAGAAAAATGCGTTTTTCAAGCTGGAGCATCCCAAAGTAAATGCTGGGCTCAGAAGAGCACACTGAGTCAGCTCTTAGCCCCACTGTGCAGAGGTTGTCAAAACGTGTTTTTCAGCCGGAGATAAACACGTTTTTCAATCTGGAACATCCCTATGTAACTGCTAGGCTCAGAAGAACACACTGAGACAGCTCTTAGACCCACTGTGCAGAAGTTGTCCAAACGTGTTTTTGAGCCCGAGATAAACGCTTTTTTCAATCTGGAGCATCCCAATGTAACTGCTGGGCTCAGAAGAGCACACTGAGTCAGCTCTTAGCCCCACTGTGAAGAAGTTGTCAAAACGTCTTTTTCAGCTCGAGATAAATGCGTTTTTCAATCTGGTGCATCCCAATGTAACTGCTGGGCTCAGAAGAGCACACTGAGTCAGCTCTTAGCCCTAATGTGAAGAAGTTCTCAAAACGTGTTTTTCAACCCGAGATAAACGCTTTTTTCAATCTGGAGCATCCCAATGTAACTGCTGGGCTCAGAAGAGCACACTGAGTCAGCTCTTAGCCCCACTGTGAAGAACTTGTCAAAACGTCTTTTTCAGCCCGAAATAAACGCGTTTTTCAATCTAGAGCATCCCAATGTAACTGCTGGGCTCAGAAGAGCACACTGAGTCAGCTCTTTGCCCCACTATGCAGAAGTTGTCCAAACGTGTTTTTCAGCCCGAGATAAATGTGTTTTTCAATCTGGTGCATCCCAATGTAACTGCTGGACTCAGAAGAGCACACTGAGTCAGCTCTTAGCCCCACAGTGCAGAAGTTGTCAAAACGTGTCTTTCAGCCCGAGAAAAATGCGTTTTTCAATCTGAAGCATCCCAATGTAACTGCTGGTCTCAGAAGAGCACACTGAGACAGCTCTTAGCCCCACTGTGCAGAAGTTGTCAAAACGTGTTTTTCAGGCCGAGATAAACGCGTTTTTCAATCTGGAGCATCCCAATGTAACTTCTGGGCTCAGAAGAGCACACTGAGTCAGCTCTTAGCCCCACTGTGAAGAAGTTGTCAAAATGTCTTTTTCAGCCCGAGATAAATGTGTTTTTCAATCTGGTGTATCCCAATGTAACTGCTGGACTCAGAAGAGCACACTGAGTCAGCTCTTAGCCCCACTGTGTAGAAGTTGTCAAAACGTGTCTTTAAGCCCGTGAAAAATGCGTTTTTCAATCTGGAGCATCCCAAAGTAAATGCTGGGCTCAGAAGAGCACACTGATTCAGCTCTTAGCCCCACTGTGCAGAGGTTGTCAAAACGTGTTTTTCAGCCCGAGATAAACGCGTTTTTCAATCTGGAGCATCCCTATGTAACTGCTAGGCTCAGAAGAACACACTGAGACAGCTCTTAGCCCCACTGTGCAGAACTTGTCAAAACGTGTTTTTCAGGCCGAGATAAAAGCGTTTTTCAATCTGGAGCATCCTAATGGAACTGCTGGTCTCAGAAGAGAACACTGAGTCAGCTCTTAGCCCCACTGTGCAGAAGTTGTCAAAACGTTTTTTTCAGCCCGAGATAAACGCGTTTTTCAATCTGGAGCATCCCAATGTAACTGCTGCGCTCAGAAGAGCACACTGAGTCAGCTCTTCGCCCCACTGTGCAGAAGTTGTCAAAACGAATCTTTCAGCCCGAGAAAAATGCGTTTTTCAATCTGGAGCATCCCAATGTAACTGCTGGGCTCAGAAGAGCACACTGAGTCAGCTCTTAGCCCCACTGTGAAGAAGTTGTCAAAACATCTTTTTCAGACCGAGATAAACGCGTTTTTCAATCTGGAGCATCCCAATGTAACTGCTGGGCTCAGAAGAGCACACTGAGTCAGCTCTTCGCCCCACTGTGCAGAGGTTGTCAAAACGTGTTTTTCAGCCCGAGATAAACGCGTTTTTCAATCTGGAGCATCCCTATGTAACTGCTAGGCTCAGAAGAACACACTGAGACAGCTCTTAGCCCCACTGTGCAGAAGTTGTCAAAACGTGTTTTTCAGGAAGAGATAAACGCGTTTTTCCATCTGGAGCATCCCAATGTAACTTCTGGGCTCAGAAGAGCACACTGAGTCAGCTCTTAGCCCCACTGTGAAGAAGTTGTCAAAACGTCTTTTTCAGCCCGAAATAAACGCGTTTTTCAATCTAGAGCATCCCAATGTAACTGCTGGGCTCAGAAGAGCAAACTGAGTCAGCTCTTTGCCCCACTATGCAGAAGTTGTCCAAACGTGTTTTTGAGCCCGAGATAAACGCGTTTTTCATTCTGGAGCATCCCAATGTAACTGCTGGACTCAGAAGAGCACACTGAGACAGCTCTTAGCCCCACTGTGCAGAAGTTGTCAAAACGTGTTTTTCAGGCCGAGATAAACGCGTTTTTCAATCTAGAGCATCCCAATGTAACTGCTGGGCTCAGAAGAGCAAACTGAGTCAGCTCTTTGCCCCACTATGCAGAGGTTGTCAAAACGTGTTTTTCAGCCCGAGATAAACGCGTTTTTCAATCTGGAGCATCCCTATGTAACTGCTAGGCTCAGAAGAACACACTGAGACAGCTCTTAGCCCCGCTGTGCAGAAGTTGTCAAAACGTGTTTTTCAGGCCGAGATAAACGCGTTTTTCAATCTGGAGCATCCTAATGGAACTGCTGGACTCAGAAGAGCACACTGAGTCAGCTCTTAGCCCCACTGTGTAGAAGTTGTCAAAACGTGTCTTTCAGGCCGAGAAAAATGCGTTTTTCAATCTGGAGCATCCCAAAGTAAATGCTGGGCTCAGAAGAGCACACTGAGTCAGCTCTTAGCCCCACTGTGCAGAGGTTGTCAAAACGTGTTTTTCAGCCCGAGATAAACGCGTTTTTCAATCTGGAGCATCCCTATGTAACTGCTAGGCTCAGAACAACACACTGAGACAGCTCTTAGCCCCACTGTGCAGAAGTTGTCAAAACATGTTTTTCAGGCCGAGATAAACGCGTTTTTCAATCTGGAGCATCCCAATGTAACTTCTGGGCTCAGAAGAGCACACTGAGTCAGCTCTTAGCCCCACTGTGAAGAAGTTGTCAAAACGTCTTTTTCAGCTCGAGATAAACGCGTTTTTCAATCTGGAGCATCCCAATGTAGCTGCTGGGCTCAGAAGAGCACACTGAGTCAGCCTTTCGCCCCACTATGCAGAAGTTGTCCAAACGTGTTTTTGAGCCCGAGATAAACATGTTTTTAATTCCGGAGCATCCCAATGTAACTGCTGGGCTCAGAAGAGCACACTGAGTCAGCTCTTAGCCCCACTGTGTAGAAGTTGTCAAAACGTGTCTTTCAGCCCGAGAAAAATGCGTTTTTCAATCTGGAGCATCCCAAAGTAAATGCTGGGCTCAGAAGAGCACACTGATTCAGCTCTTAGCCCCACTGTGCAGAGGTTGTCAAAACGTGTTTTTCAGCCCGAGATAAACGCGTTTTTCAATCTGGAGCATCCCTATGTAACTGCTAGGCTCAGAAGAGCACACTGATTCAGCTCTTAGCCCCACTGTGCAGAGGTTGTCAAAACGTCTTTTTCAGCTCGAGATAAACGCGTTTTTCAATCTGGAGCATCCCTATGTAACTGCTAGGCTCAGAACAACACACTGAGACAGCTCTTAGCCCCACTGTGCAGAAGTTGTCAAAACGTGTTTTTCAGCTCGAGATAAACGCGTTTTTCAATCTGGAGCATCCCAATGTAACTTCTGGGCTCAGAAGAGCACACTGAGTCAGCTCTTAGCCCCACTGTGAAGAAGTTGTCAAAATGTCTTTTTCAGCCCGAGATAAACGCGTTTTTCAGTCTGGAGCATCCCAATGTAACTGCTGGGCTCAGAAGAGCACACTGAGTCAGCTCTTAGCCCCACTGTGAAGAAGTTGTCAAAACGTCTTTTTCAGACCGAGTTAAACGCGTTTTTCAATCTGGAGCATCCCAATGTAGCTGCTGGGCTCAGAAGAGCACACTGAGTCAGCTCTTCGCCCCACTATGCAGAAGTTGTCCAAACGTGTTTTTGAGCCCGAGATAAACATGTTTTTCAGTCTGGAGCATCCCAATGTAACTGCTGGGCTCAGAAGAGCACACTGAGTCAGCTCTTAGCCCCACTGTGCAGAAGTTGTCAAAACGTGTTTTTCAGCACGAGATGAACGCGTTTTTCAATCTTTAGCATCCCAATGTAACTGCTGGGCTCAGAAGAGCACACTGAGTCAGCTCTTAGCCCCACTGTGAAGAAGTTGTCAAAACGTCTTTTTCAGCCCGAAATAAACGCGTTTTTCAATCTAGAGCATCCCAATGTAACTGCTGGGCTCAGAAGAGCAAACTGAGTCAGCTCTTAGCCCCACTATGCAGAAGTTGTCCAAACGTGTTTTTGAGCCCGAGATAAACGCGTTTTTCATTCTGGAGCATCCCAATGTAGCTGCTGGGCTCAGAAGAGCACACTGAGTCAGCTCTTCGCCCCACTATGCAGAAGTTGTCCAAACGTGTTTTTGAGCCCGAGATAAACATGTTTTTCAGTCTGGAGCATCCCAATGTAACTGCTGGGCTCAGAAGAGCACACTGAGTCAGCTCTTAGCCCCACTGTGAAGAAGTTGTCAAAACGTCTTTTTCATACCGAGTTAAACGCGTTTTTCAATCTGGAGCATCCCAATGTAGCTGCTGGGCTCAGAAGAGCACACTGAGTCAGCTCTTAGCCCCACTGTGAAGAAGTTGTCAAAACGTCTTTTTCAGCTCGAGATAAACGCGTTTTTCAATCTGGAGCATCCCAATGTAGCTGCTGGGCTCAGAAGAGCACACTGAGTCAGCTCTTCGCCCCACTATGCAGAAGTTGTCCAAACGTGTTTTTGAGCCCGAGATAAACATGTTTTTAATTCCGGAGCATCCCAATGTAACTGCTGGGCTCAGAAGAGCACACTGAGTCAGCACTTAGCCCCACTGTGAAGAAGTTCTCAAAACGTGTTTTTCAACCCGAGATAAACGCTTTTTTCAATCTGGAGCATCCCAATGTAACTGCTGGGCTCAGTAGAGCACACTGAGTCAGCTCTTAGCCCCACTGTGAAGAAGTTGTCAAAACGTCTTTTTCAGCCCGAAATAAACGCGTTTTTCAATCTAGAGCATCCCAATGTAACTGCTGGGCTCAGAAGCGCACACTGAGTCAGCTCTTTGCCCCACTATGCAGAAGTTGTCCAAACGTGATTTTCAGCCCGAGATAAATGTGTTTTTCAAACTGGTGCATCCCAATGTAACTGCTGGACTCAGAAGAGCACACTGAGTCAGCTCTTAGCCCCACTGTGCAGAAGTTGTCAAAACGTGTCTTTCAGCCCGAGAAAAATGCGTTTTTCAATCTGGAGCATCCCAATGTAACTGCTGGTCTCAGAAGAGCACACTGAGACAGCTCTTAGCCCCACTGTGCAGAAGTTGTCAAAACGTGTTTTTCAGGCCGAGATAAACGCGTTTTTCAATCTGGAGCATCCCAATGTAACTTCTGGGCTCAGAAGAGCACACTGAGTCAGCTCTTAGCCCCACTGTGAAGAAGTTGTCAAAATGTCTTTTTCAGCCCGAGATAAATGTGTTTTTCAATCTGGTGCATCCCAATGTAACTGCTGGACTCAGAAGAGCACACTGAGTCAGCTCTTAGCCCCACTGTGTAGAAGTTGTCAAAACGTGTCTTTCAGCCCGAGAAAAATGCGTTTTTCAATCTGGAGCATCCCAAAGTAAATGCTGGGCTCAGAAGAGCACACTGAGTCAGCTCTTCGCCCCACTATGCAGAAGTTGTCCAAACGTGTTTTTGAGCCCGAGATAAACATGTTTTTCAGTCTGGAGCATCCCAATGTAACTGCTGGGATCAGAAGAGCACACTGAGTCAGCTCTTAGCCCCACTGTGCAGAAGTTGTCAAAACGTGTTTTTCAGCACGAGATGAACGCGTTTTTCAATCTTTAGCATCCCAATGTAACTGCTGGGCTCAGAAGAGCACACTGAGTCAGCTCTTAGCCCCACTGTGCAGAAGTTGTCAAAACGTGTTTTTCAGCACGAGATGAACGCGTTTTTCAATCTTTAGCATCCCAATGTAACTGCTGGGCTCAGAAGAGCACACTGAGTCAGCTCTTCGCCCCACTGTGCAGAAGTTGTCAAAACATCTTTTTCAGCCCGAAATAAACGCGTTTTTCAATCTAGAGCATCCCAATGTAACTGCTGGGCTCAGAAGAGCAAACTGAGTCAGCTCTTTGCCCCACTATGCAGAAGTTGTCCAAACGTGTTTTTGAGCCCGAGATAAACGCGTTTTTCATTCTGGAGCATCCCAATGTAGCTGCTGGGCTCAGAAGAGCACACTGAGTCAGCTCTTCGCCCCACTATGCAGAAGTTGTCCAAACGTGTTTTTGAGCCCGAGATAAACATGTTTTTCAGTCTGGAGCATCCCAATGTAGCTGCTGGGCTCAGAAGAGCACACTGAGTCAGCTCTTAGCCCCACTGTGAAGAAGTTGTCAAAACGTCTTTTTCAGACCGAGTTAAACGCGTTTTTCAATCTGGAGCATCCCAATGTAGCTGCTGGGCTCAGAAGAGCACACTGAGTCAGCTCTTAGCCCCACTGTGAAGAAGTTGTCAAAACGTCTTTTTCAGCTCGAGATAAACGCGTTTTTCAATCTGGAGCATCCCAATGTAGCTGCTGGGCTCAGAAGAGCACACTGAGTCAGCTCTTCGCCCCACTATGCAGAAGTTGTCCAAACGTGTTTTTGAGCCCTAGATAAACATGTTTTTAATTCCGGAGCATCCCAATGTAGCTGCTGGGCTCAGAAGAGCACACTGAGTCAGCTCTTAGCCCCACTGTGAAGAAGTTCTCAAAACGTGTTTTTCAACCCGAGATAAACGCTTTTTTCAATCTGGAGCATCCCAATGTAACTGCTGGGCTCAGTAGAGCACACTGAGTCAGCTCTTAGCCCCACTGTGAAGAAGTTGTCAAAACGTCTTTTTCAGCCCGAAATAAACGCGTTTTTCAATCTAGAGCATCCCAATGTAACTGCTGGGCTCAGAAGAGCACACTGAGTCAGCTCTTTGCCCCACTATGCAGAAGTTGTCCAAACGTGATTTTCAGCCCGAGATAAATGTGTTTTTCAAACTGGTGCATCCCAATGTAACTGCTGGACTCAGAAGAGCACACTGAGTCAGCTCTTAGCCCCACTGTGCAGAAGTTGTCAAAACGTGTCTTTCAGCCCGAGAAAAATGCGTTTTTCAATCTGGAGCATCCCAAAGTAAATGCTGGGCTCAGAAGAGCACACTGAGTCAGCTCTTCGCCCCACTATGCAGAAGTTGTCCAAACTTGTTTTTGAGCCCGAGATAAACATGTTTTTCAGTCTGGAGCATCCCAATGTAACTGCTGGGATCAGAAGAGCACACTGAGTCAGCTCTTAGCCCCACTGTGCAGAAGTTGTCAAAACGTGTTTTTCAGCACGAGATGAACGCGTTTTTCAATCTTTAGCATCCCAATGTAACTGCTGGGCTCAGAAGAGCACACTGAGTCAGCTCTTAGCCCCACTGTGAAGAAGTTGTCAAAACGTCTTTTTCAGCCCGAAATAAACGCATTTTTCAATCTAGAGCATCCCAATGTAACTGCTGGGCTCAGAAGAGCAAACTGAGTCAGCTCTTTGCCCCACTATGCAGAGGCTGTCAAAACGTGTTTTTCAGCCCGAGATAAACGCGTTTTTCAATCTGGAGCATCCCTATGTAACTGCTAGGCTCAGAAGAACACACTGAAACAGCTCTTAGCCCCGCTGTGCAGAAGTTGTCAAAACGTGTTTTTCAGGCCGAGATAAACGCGTTTTTCAATCTGGAGCATCCTAATGGAACTGCTGGACTCAGAAGAGCACACTGAGTCAGCTCTTAGCCCCACTGTGTAGAAGTTGTCAAAACGTGTCTTTCAGGCCGAGAAAAATGCGTTTTTCAATCTGGAGCATCCCAAAGTAAATGCTGGGCTCAGAAGAGCACACTGAGTCAGCTCTTAGCCCCACTGTGCAGAGGTTGTCAAAACGTGTTTTTCAGCCCGAGATAAACGCGTTTTTCAATCTGGAGCATCCCAATGTAACTTCTGGGCTCAGAAGAGCACACTGAGTCAGCTCTTAGCCCCACTGTGAAGAAGTTGTCAAAACGTCTTTTTCAGCTCGAGATAAACGCGTTTTTCAATCTGGAGCATCCCAATGTAGCTGCTGGGCTCAGAAGAGCACACTGAGTCAGCCTTTCGCCCCACTATGCAGAAGTTGTCCAAATGTGTTTTTGAGCCCGAGATAAACATGTTTTTAATTCCGGAGCATCCCAATGTAACTGCTGGGCTCAGAAGAGCACACTGAGTCAGCTCTTAGCCCCACTGTGTAGAAGTTGTCAAAACGTGTCTTTCAGCCCGAGAAAAATGCGTTTTTCAATCTGGAGCATCCTAAAGTAAATGCTGGGCTCAGAAGAGCACACTGATTCAGCTCTTAGCCCCACTGTGCAGAGGTTGTCAAAACGTGTTTTTCAGCCCGAGATAAACGCGTTTTTCAATCTGGAGCATCCCTATGTAACTGCTAGGCTCAGAAGAGCACACTGAGTCAGCTCTTCGCCCCACTGTGCAGAAGTTGTCAAAACGTCTTTTTCAGCTCGAGATAAACGCGTTTTTCAATCTGGAGCATCCCTATGTAACTGCTAGGCTCAGAACAACACAATGAGACAGCTCTTAGCCCCACTGTGCAGAAGTTGTCAAAACGTGTTTTTCAGCTCGAGATAAACGCGTTTTTCAGTCTGGAGCATCCCAATGTAACTGCTGGGCTCAGAAGAGCACACTGAGTCAGCTCTTAGCCCCACTGTGAAGAAGTTGTCAAAATGTCTTTTTCAGACCGAGTTAAACGCGTTTTTCAATCTGGAGCATCCCAATGTAGCTGCTGGGCTCAGAAGAGCACACTGAGTCAGCTCTTCGCCCCACTATGCAGAAGTTGTCCAAACGTGTTTTTGAGCCCGAGATAAACATGTTTTTCAGTCTGGAGCATCCCAATATAACTGCTGGGCTCAGAAGAGCACACTGAGTCAGCTCTTAGCCCCACTGTGAAGAAGTTGTCAAAACTTCTTTTTCAGACCGAGTTAAACGCGTTTTTCAATCTGGAGCATCCCAATGTAGCTGCTGGGCTCAGAAGAGCACACTGAGTCAGCTCTTCGCCCCACTATGCAGAAGTTGTCCAAACGTGTTTTTGAGCCCGAGATAAACATGTTTTTCAGTTTGGAGCATCCCAATGTAACTGCTGGGCTCAGAAGAGCACACTGAGTCAGCTCTTAGCCCCACTGTACAGAAGTTGTCAAAACGTGTTTTTCAGCACGAGATGAACGCGTTTTTCAATCTTTAGCATCCCAATGTAACTGCTGGGCTCAGAAGAGCACACTGAGTCAGCTCTTACCCCCACTGTGAAGAAGTTGTCAAAACGTCTTTTTCAGGCCGAAATAAACGCGTTTTTCAATCTAGAGCATCCCAATGTAACTGCTGGGCTCAGAAGAGCAAACTGAGTCAGCTCTTTGCCCCACTATGCAGAAGTTGTCCAAACGTGTTTTTGAGCCCGAGATAAACGCGTTTTTCATTCTGGAGCATCCCAATGTAACTGCTGGACTCAGAAGAGCACACTGAGTCAGCTCTTAGCCCCACTGTGTAGAAGTTGTCAAAACGTGTCTTTCAGCCCGAGAAAAATGCGTTTTTCAATCTGGAGCATCCCAATGTAACTGCTGGGCTCAGAAGAGCACACTGAGTCAGCCTTTCGCCCCACTATGCAGAAGTTGTCCAGACGTGTTTTTGAGCCCGAGATAAACATGTTTTTAATTCCGGAGCATCCCAATGTAACTGCTGGGCTCAGAAGAGCACACTGAGTCAGCTCTTAGCCCCACTGTGTAGAATTTGTCAAAACGTGTCTTTCAGCCCGAGAAAAATGCGTTTTTAAATCTGGAGCATCCCAAAGTAAATGCTGGGCTCAGAAGAGCACACTGATTCAGCTCTTAGCCCCACTGTGCAGAGGTTGTCAAAACGTGTTTTTCAGCCCGAGATAAACGCGTTTTTCAATCTGGAGCATCCCTATGTAACTGCTAGGCTCAGAAGAGCACACTGAGTCAGCTCTTAGCCCCACTGTGCAGAAGTTGACAAAACGTGTTTTTCAGAATGAGATAAACGCGTTTTTCAATCTGTAGCATCCCAATGTAACTGCTGGGCTCAGAAGAGCACACTGAGTCAGCTCTTAGCCCCACTGTGAAGAAGTTCTCAAAACGTGTTTTTCAACCCGAGATAAACGCTTTTTTCAATCTGGAGCATCCCAATGTAACTGCTGGGCTCAGAAGAGCACACTGAGTCAGCTCTTAGCCCCACTGTACAGAAGTTGTCAAAACGTGTTTTTCAGCACGAGATGAACGCGTTTTTCAATCTTTAGCATCCCAATGTAACTGCTGGGCTCAGAAGAGCACACTGAGTCAGCTCTTAGCCCCACTGTGAAGAAGTTCTCAAAACGTGTTTTTCAACCCGAGATAAACGCTTTTTTCAATCTGGAGCATCCCAATGTAACTGCTGGGCTCAGTAGAGCACACTGAGTCAGCTCTTAGCCCCACTGTGAAGAAGTTGTCAAAACGTCTTTTTCAGCCCGAAATAAACGCGTTTTTCAATCTAGAGCATCCCAATGTAACTGCTGGGCTCAGAAGAGCACACTGAGTCAGCTCTTTGCCCCACTATGCAGAAGTTGTCAAAACGTGTTTTTCAGGCCGAGATAAACGCGTTTTTCAATCTGGAGCATCCCAATGTAACTTCTGGGCTCAGAAGAGCACACTGAGTCAGCTCTTAGCCCCACTGTGAAGAAGTTGTCAAAATGTCTTTTTCAGCCCGAGATAAATGTGTTTTTCAATCTGGTGCATCCCAATGTAACTGCTGGACTCAGAAGAGCACACTGAGTCAGCTCTTAGCCCCACTGTGTAGAAGTTGTCAAAACGTGTCTTTCAGCCCGAGAAAAATGCGTTTTTCAATCTGGAGCATCCCAAAGTAAATGCTGGGCTCAGAAGAGCACACTGAGTCAGCTCTTCGCCCCACTATGCAGAAGTTGTCCAAACGTGTTTTTGAGCCCGAGATAAACATGTTTTTCAGTCTGGAGCATCCCAATGTAACTGCTGGGATCAGAAGAGCACACTGAGTCAGCTCTTAGCCCCACTGTGCAGAAGTTGTCAAAACGTGTTTTTCAGCACGAGATGAACGCGTTTTTCAATCTTTAGCATCCCAATGTAACTGCTGGGCTCAGAAGAGCACACTGAGTCAGCTCTTAGCCCCACTGTGAAGAAGTTGTCAAAACGTCTTTTTCAGCCCGAAATAAACGCGTTTTTCAATCTAGAGCATCCCAATGTAACTGCTGGGCTCAGAAGAGCAAACTGAGTCAGCTCTTTGCCCCACTATGCAGAAGTTGTCCAAACGTGTTTTTGAGCCCGAGATAAACGCGTTTTTCATTCTGGAGCATCCCAATGTAACTGCTGGACTCAGAAGAGCACACTGAGACAGCTCTTAGCCCCACTGTGCAGAAGTTGTCAAAACGTGTTTTTCAGGCCGAGATAAACGCGTTTTTCAATCTAGAGCATCCCAATGTAACTGCTGGGCTCAGAAGAGCAAACTGAGTCAGCTCTTTGCCCCACTATGCAGAGGCTGTCAAAACGTGTTTTTCAGCCCGAGATAAACGCGTTTTTCAATCTGGAGCATCCCTATGTAACTGCTAGGCTCAGAACAACACACTGAAACAGCTCTTAGCCCCGCTGTGCAGAAGTTGTCAAAACGTGTTTTTCAGGCCGAGATAAACGCGTTTTTCAATCTGGAGCATCCTAATGGAACTGCTGGACTCAGAAGAGCACACTGAGTCAGCTCTTAGCCCCACTGTGTAGAAGTTGTCAAAACGTGTCTTTCAGGCCGAGAAAAATGCGTTTTTCAATCTGGAGCATCCCAAAGTAAATGATGGGCTCAGAAGAGCACACTGAGTCAGCTCTTAGCCCCACTGTGCAGAGGTTGTCAAAACGTGTTTTTCAGCCCGTGATAAACGCGTTTTTCAATCTGGAGCATCCCAATGTAACTTCTGGGCTCAGAAGAGCACACTGAGTCAGCTCTTAGCCCCACTGTGAAGAAGTTGTCAAAACGTCTTTTTCAGCTCGAGATAAACGCGTTTTTCAATCTGGAGCATCCCAATGTAGCTGCTCGGCTCAGAAGAGCACACTGAGTCAGCCTTTCGCCCCACTATGCAGAAGTTGCCCAAACGTGTTTTTGAGCCCGAGATAAACATGTTTTTAATTCCGGAGCATCCCAATGTAACTGCTGGGCTCAGAAGAGCACACTGAGTCAGCTCTTAGCCCCACTGTGTAGAAGTTTTCAAAACGTGTCTTTCAGCCCGAGAAAAATGCGTTTTTCAATCTGGAGCATCCCAAAGTAAATGCTGGGCTCAGAAGAGCACACTGATTCAGCTCTTAGCCCCACTGTGCAGAGGTTGTCAAAACGTGTTTTTCAGCTCGAGATAAACGCGTTTTTCAATCTGGAGCATCCCAATGTAACTGCTGGGCTCAGAAGAGCACACTGAGTCAGCTCTTAGCCCCACTGTGAAGAAGTTGTCAAAATGTCTTTTTCAGCCCGAGATAAACGCGTTTTTCAGTCTGGAGCATCCCAATGTAACTGCTGGGCTCAGAAGAGCACACTGAGTCAGCTCTTAGCCCCACTGTGAAGAAGTTGTCAAAACGTCTTTTTCAGACCGAGTTAAACGCGTTTTTCAATCTGGAGCATCCCAATGTAACTGCTGGGCTCAGAAGAGCACACTGAGTCAGCTCTTAGCCCCACTGTGAAGAAGTTGTCAAAATGTCTTTTTCAGCCCGAGATAAACGCGTTTTTCAGTCTGGAGCATCCCAATGTAACTGCTGGGCTCAGAAGAGCACACTGAGTCAGCTCTTAGCCCCACTGTGAAGAAGTTGTCAAAACGTCTTTTTCAGACCGAGTTAAACGCGTTTTTCAATCTGGAGCATCCCAATGTAGCTGCTGGGCTCAGAAGAGCACACTGAGTCAGCTCTTCGCCCCACTATGCAGAAGTTGTCCAAACGTGTTTTTGAGCCCGAGATAAACATGTTTTTCAGTCTGGAGCATCCCAATGTAACTGCTGGGCTCAGAAGAGCACACTGAGTCAGCTCTTAGCCCCACTGTGCAGAAGTTGTCAAAACGTGTTTTTCAGCACGAGATGAACGCGTTTTTCAATCTTTAGCATCCCAATGTAACTGCTGGGCTCAGAAGAGCACACTGAGTCAGCTCTTAGCCCCACTGTGAAGAAGTTGTCAAAACGTCTTTTTCAGCCCGAAATAAACGCGTTTTTCAATCTAGAGCATCCCAATGTAACTGCTGGGCTCAGAAGAGCAAACTGAGTCAGCTCTTTGCCCCACTATGCAGAAGTTGTCCAAACGTGTTTTTGAGCCCGAGATAAACGCGTTTTTCATTCTGGAGCATCCCAATGTAGCTGCTGGGCTCAGAAGAGCACACTGAGTCAGCTCTTCGCCCCACTATGCAGAAGTTGTCCAAACGTGTTTTTGAGCCCGAGATAAACATGTTTTTCAGTCTGGAGCATCCCAATGTAACTGCTGGGCTCAGAAGAGCACACTGAGTCAGCTGTTAGCCCCACTGTGAAGAAGTTGTCAAAACGTCTTTTTCAGACCGAGTTAAACGCGTTTTTCAATCTGGAGCATCCCAATGTAGCTGCTGGGCTCAGAAGAGCACACTGAGTCAGCTCTTCGCCCCACTATGCAGAAGTTGTCCAAACGTGTTTTTGAGCCCGAGATAAACATGTTTTTCAGTTTGGAGCATCCCAATGTAACTGCTGGGCTCAGAAGAGCACACTGAGTCAGCTCTTAGCCCCACTGTACAGAAGTTGTCAAAACGTGTTTTTCAGCACGAGATGAACGCGTTTTTCAATCTTTAGCATCCCAATGTAACTGCTGGGCTCAGAAGAGCACACTGAGTCAGCTCTTACCCCGACTGTGAAGAAGTTGTCAAAACGTCTTTTTCAGCCCGAAATAAACGCGTTTTTCAATCTAGAGCATCCCAATGTAACTGCTGGGCTCAGAAGAGCAAACTGAGTCAGCTCTTTGCCCCACTATGCAGAAGTTGTCCAAACGTGTTTTTGAGCCCGAGATAAACGCGTTTTTCATTCTGGAGCATCCCAATGTAACTGCTGGACTCAGAAGAGCACACTGAGTCAGCTCTTAGCCCCACTGTGTAGAAGTTGTCAAAACGTGTCTTTCAGCCCGAGAAAAATGCGTTTTTCAATCTGGAGCATCCCAATGTAACTGCTGGGCTCAGAAGAGCACACTGAGTCAGCCTTTCGCCCCACTATGCAGAAGTTGTCCAAACGTGTTTTTGAGCCCGAGATAAACATGTTTTTAATTCCGGAGCATCCCAATGTAACTGCTGGGCTCAGAAGAGCACACTGAGTCAGCTCTTAGCCCCACTGTGTAGAAGTTGTCAAAACGTGTCTTTCAGCCCGAGAAAAATGCGTTTTTCAATCTGGAGCATCCCAAAGTAAATGCTGGGCTCAGAAGAGCACACTGATTCAGCTCTTACCCCACTGTGCAGAGGTTGTCAAAACGTGTTTTTCAGCCCGAGATAAACGCGTTTTTCAATCTGGAGCATCCCTATGTAACTGCTAGGCTCAGAAGAGCACACTGAGTCAGCTCTTAGCCCCACTGTGCAGAAGTTGACAAAACGTGTTTTTCAGCATGAGATAAACGCGTTTTTCAATCTGTAGCATCCCAATGTAACTGCTGGGCTCAGAAGAGCACACTGAGTCAGCTCTTAGCCCCACTGTGAAGAAGTTCTCAAAACGTGTTTTTCAACCCGAGATAAACGCTTTTTTCAATCTGGAGCATCCCAATGTAACTGCTGGACTCAGAAGAGCACACTGAGTCAGCTCTTAGCCCCACTGTGTAGAAGTTGTCAAAACGTGTCTTTCAGCCCGAGAAAAATGCGTTTTTCAATCTGGAGCATCCCAAAGTAAATGCTGGGCTCAGAAGAGCACACTGAGTAAGCTCTTAGCCCCACTGTGCAGAGGTTGTCAAAACGTGTTTTTCAGCCCGAGATAAACGCGTTTTTCAATCTGGAGCATCCCTATGTAACTGCTAGGCTCAGAACAACACACTGAGACAGCTCTTAGCCCCACTGTGCAGAAGTTGTCAAAACATGTTTTTCAGGCCGAGATAAACGCGTTTTTCAATCTGGAGCATCCCAATGTAACTTCTGGGCTCAGAACAGCACACTGAGTCAGCTCTTAGCCCCACTGTGAAGAAGTTGTCAAAACGTCTTTTTGAGCTCGAGATAAACGCGTTTTTCAATCTGGAGCATCCCAATGTAGCTGCTGGGCTCAGAAGAGCACACTGAGTCAGCCTTTCGCCCCACTATGCAGAAGTTGCCCAAACGTGTTTTTGAGCCCGAGATAAACATGTTTTTAATTCCGGAGCATCCCAAAGTAAATGCTGGGCTCAGAAGAGCACACTGATTCAGCTCTTAGCCCCACTGTGCAGAGGTTGTCAAAACGTGTTTTTCAGCCCGAGATAAACGCGTTTTTCAATCTGGAGCATCCCTATGTAACTGCTAGGCTCAGAAGAGCACACTGAGTCAGCTCTTCGCCCCATTGTGCAGAAGTTGTCAAAACGTCTTTTTCAGCTCGAGATAAACGCGTTTTTCAATCTGGAGCATCCCTATGTAACTGCTAGGCTCAGAACAACACACTGAGACAGCTCTTAGCCCCACTGTGCAGAAGTTGTCAAAACGTGTTTTTCAGCTCAAGATAAACGCGTTTTTCAATCTGGAGCATCCCAATGTAACTTCTGGGCTCAGAAGAGCACACTGAGTCAGCTCTTAGCCCCACTGTGAAGAAGTTGTCAAAATGTCTTTTTCAGCCCGAGATAAACGCGTTTTTCAGTCTGGAGCATCCCAATGTAACTGCTGGGCTCAGAAGAGCACACTGAGTCAGCTCTTAGCCCCACTGTGAAGAAGTTGTCAAAACGTCTTTTTCAGACCGAGTTAAACGCGTTTTTCAATCTGGAGCATCCCAATGTAGCTGCTGGGCTCAGAAGAGCACACTGAGTCAGCTCTTCGCCCCACTATGCAGAAGTTGTCCAAACGTGTTTTTGAGCCCGAGATAAACATGTTTTTCAGTCTGGAGCATCCCAATGTAACTGCTGGGCTCAGAAGAGCACACTGAGTCAGCTCTTAGCCCCACTGTGCAGAAGTTGTCAAAACGTGTTTTTCAGCACGAGATGAACGCGTTTTTCAATCTTTAGCATCCCAATGTAACTGCTGGGCTCAGAAGAGCACACTGAGTCAGCTCTTAGCCCCACTGTGAAGAAGTTGTCAAAACGTCTTTTTCAGACCGAGTTAAACGCGTTTTTCAATCTGGAGCATCCCAATGTAGCTGCTGGGCTCAGTAGAGCACACTGAGTCAGCTCTTAGCCCCACTGTGAAGAAGTTGTCAAAACGTCTTTTTCAGCCCGAAATAAACGCGTTTTTCAATCTAGAGCATCCCAATGTAACTGCTGGGCTCAGAAGAGCACACTGAGTCAGCTCTTTGCCCCACTATGCAGAAGTTGTCAAAACGTGTTTTTCAGGCCGAGATAAACGCGTTTTTCAATCTGGAGCATCCCAATGTAACTTCTGGGCTCAGAAGAGCACACTGAGTCAGCTCTTAGCCCCACTGTGAAGAAGTTGTCAAAATGTCTTTTTCAGCCCGAGATAAATGTGTTTTTCAATCTGGTGCATCCCAATGTAACTGCTGGACTCAGAAGAGCACACTGAGTCAGCTCTTAGCCCCACTGTGTAGAAGTTGTCAAAACGTGTCTTTCAGCCCGAGAAAAATGCGTTTTTCAATCTGGAGCATCCCAAAGTAAATGCTGGGCTCAGAAGAGCACACTGAGTCAGCTCTTCGCCCCACTATGCAGAAGTTGTCCAAACGTGTTTTTGAGCCCGAGATAAACATGTTTTTCAGTCTGGAGCATCCCAATGTAACTGCTGGGATCAGAAGAGCACACTGAGTCAGCTCTTAGCCCCACTGTGCAGAAGTTGTCAAAACGTGTTTTTCAGCACGAGATGAACGCGTTTTTCAATCTTTAGCATCCCAATGTAACTGCTGGGCTCAGAAGAGCACACTGAGTCAGCTCTTAGCCCCACTGTGAAGAAGTTGTCAAAACGTCTTTTTCAGCCCGAAATAAACGCGTTTTTCAATCTAGAGCATCCCAATGTAACTGCTGGGCTCAGAAGAGCAAACTGAGTCAGCTCTTTGCCCCACTATGCAGAAGTTGTCCAAACGTGTTTTTGAGCCCGAGATAAACGCGTTTTTCATTCTGGAGCATCCCAATGTAACTGCTGGACTCAGAAGAGCACACTGAGACAGCTCTTAGCCCCACTGTGCAGAAGTTGTCAAAACGTGTTTTTCAGGCCGAGATAAACGCGTTTTTCAATCTAGAGCATCCCAATGTAACTGCTGGGCTCAGAAGAGCAAACTGAGTCAGCTCTTTGCCCCACTATGCAGAGGCTGTCAAAACGTGTTTTTCAGCCCGAGATAAACGCGTTTTTCAATCTGGAGCATCCCTATGTAACTGCTAGGCTCAGAACAACACACTGAAACAGCTCTTAGCCCCGCTGTGCAGAAGTTGTCAAAACGTGTTTTTCAGGCCGAGATAAACGCGTTTTTCAATCTGGAGCATCCTAATGGAACTGCTGGACTCAGAAGAGCACACTGAGTCAGCTCTTAGCCCCACTGTGTAGAAGTTGTCAAAACGTGTCTTTCAGGCCGAGAAAAATGCGTTTTTCAATCTGGAGCATCCCAAAGTAAATGCTGGGCTCAGAAGAGCACACTGAGTCAGCTCTTAGCCCCACTGTGCAGAGGTTGTCAAAACGTGTTTTTCAGCCCGAGATAAACGCGTTTTTCAATCTGGAGCATCCCAATGTAACTTCTGGGCTCAGAAGAGCACACTGAGTCAGCTCTTAGCCCCACTGTGAAGAAGTTGTCAAAACGTCTTTTTCAGCTCGAGATAAACGCGTTTTTCAATCTGGAGCATCCCAATGTAGCTGCTCGGCTCAGAAGAGCACACTGAGTCAGCCTTTCGCCCCACTATGCAGAAGTTGCCCAAACGTGTTTTTGAGCCCGAGATAAACATGTTTTTAATTCCGGAGCATCCCAATGTAACTGCTGGGCTCAGAAGAGCACACTGAGTCAGCTCTTAGCCCCACTGTGTAGAAGTTGTCAAAACGTGTCTTTCAGCCCGAGAAAAATGCGTTTTTCAATCTGGAGCATCCCAAAGTAAATGCTGGGCTCAGAAGAGCACACTGATTCAGCTCTTAGCCCCACTGTGCAGAGGTTGTCAAAACTTGTTTTTCAGCCCGAGATAAACGCGTTTTTCAATCTGGAGCATCCCTATGTAACTGCTAGGCTCAGAAGAGCACACTGAGTCAGCTCTTCGCCCCACTGTGCAGAAGTTGTCAAAACGTCTTTTTCAGCTCGAGATAAACGCGTTTTTCAATCTGGAGCATCCCTATGTAACTGCTAGGCTCAGAACAACACACTGAGACAGCTCTTAGCCCCACTGTGCAGAAGTTGTCAAAACGTGTTTTTCAGCTCGAGATAAACGCGTTTTTCAATCTGGAGCATCCCAATGTAACTGCTGGGCTCAGAAGAGCACACTGAGTCAGCTCTTAGCCCCACTGTGAAGAAGTTGTCAAAATGTCTTTTTCAGCCCGAGATAAACGCGTTTTTCAGTCTGGAGCATCCCAATGTAACTGCTGGGCTCAGAAGAGCACACTGAGTCAGCTCTTAGCCCCACTGTGAAGAAGTTGTCAAAACGTCTTTTTCAGACCGAGTTAAACGCGTTTTTCAATCTGGAGCATCCCAATGTAGCTGCTGGGCTCAGAAGAGCACACTGAGTCAGCTCTTCGCCCCACTATGCAGAAGTTGTCCAAACGTGTTTTTGAGCCCGAGATAAACATGTTTTTCAGTCTGGAGCATCCCAATGTAACTGCTGGGCTCAGAAGAGCACACTGAGTCAGCTCTTAGCCCCACTGTGCAGAAGTTGTCAAAACGTGTTTTTCAGCACGAGATGAACGCGTTTTTCAATCTTTAGCATCCCAATGTAACTGCTGGGCTCAGAAGAGCACACTGAGTCAGCTCTTAGCCCCACTGTGAAGAAGTTGTCAAAACGTCTTTTTCAGCCCGAAATAAACGCGTTTTTCAATCTAGAGCATCCCAATGTAGCTGCTGGGCTCAGAAGAGCACACTGAGTCAGCTCTTCGCCCCACTATGCAGAAGTTGTCCAAACGTGTTTTTGAGCCCGAGATAAACATGTTTTTCAGTTTGGAGCATCCCAATGTAACTGCTGGGCTCAGAAGAGCACACTGAGTCAGCTCTTAGCCCCACTGTACAGAAGTTGTCAAAACGTGTTTTTCAGCACGAGATGAACGCGTTTTTCAATCTTTAGCATCCCAATGTAACTGCTGGGCTCAGAAGAGCACACTGAGTCAGCTCTTACCCCGACTGTGAAGAAGTTG
This sequence comes from Atractosteus spatula, assembly GCF_055471065.1. Classification (NCBI taxonomy): domain Eukaryota; kingdom Metazoa; phylum Chordata; class Actinopteri; order Semionotiformes; family Lepisosteidae; genus Atractosteus; species Atractosteus spatula. The sequence goes on from NC_142725.1 coordinate 1,998,217, forward strand.
TCAAAACGTCTTTTTCAGCCCGAAATAAACGCGTTTTTCAATCTAGAGCATCCCAATGTAACTGCTGGGCTCAGAAGAGCAAACTGAGTCAGCTCTTTGCCCCACTATGCAGAAGTTGTCCAAACGTGTTTTTGAGCCCGAGATAAACGCGTTTTTCATTCTGGAGCATCCCAATGTAACTGCTGGACTCAGAAGAGCACACTGAGTCAGCTCTTAGCCCCACTGTGTAGAAGTTGTCAAAACGTGTCTTTCAGCCCGAGAAAAATGCGTTTTTCAATCTGGAGCATCCCAATGTAACTGCTGGGCTCAGAAGAGCACACTGAGTCAGCCTTTCGCCCCACTATGCAGAAGTTGTCCAAACGTGTTTTTGAGCCCGAGATAAACATGTTTTTAATTCCGGAGCATCCCAATGTAACTGCTGGGCTCAGAAGAGCACACTGAGTCAGCTCTTAGCCCCACTGTGTAGAAGTTGTCAAAACGTGTCTTTCAGCCCGAGAAAAATGCGTTTTTCAATCTGGAGCATCCCAAAGTAAATGCTGGGCTCAGAAGAGCACACTGATTCAGCTCTTACCCCACTGTGCAGAGGTTGTCAAAACGTGTTTTTCAGCCCGAGATAAACGCGTTTTTCAATCTGGAGCATCCCTATGTAACTGCTAGGCTCAGAAGAGCACACTGAGTCAGCTCTTAGCCCCACTGTGCAGAAGTTGACAAAACGTGTTTTTCAGCATGAGATAAACGCGTTTTTCAATCTGTAGCATCCCAATGTAACTGCTGGGCTCAGAAGAGCACACTGAGTCAGCTCTTAGCCCCACTGTGAAGAAGTTCTCAAAACGTGTTTTTCAACCCGAGATAAACGCTTTTTTCAATCTGGAGCATCCCAATGTAACTGCTGGACTCAGAAGAGCACACTGAGTCAGCTCTTAGCCCCACTGTGTAGAAGTTGTCAAAACGTGTCTTTCAGCCCGAGAAAAATGCGTTTTTCAATCTGGAGCATCCCAAAGTAAATGCTGGGCTCAGAAGAGCACACTGAGTCAGCTCTTAGCCCCACTGTGCAGAGGTTGTCAAAACGTGTTTTTCAGCCCGAGATAAACGCGTTTTTCAATCTGGAGCATCCCTATGTAACTGCTAGGCTCAGAACAACACACTGAGACAGCTCTTAGCCCCACTGTGCAGAAGTTGTCAAAACATGTTTTTCAGGCCGAGATAAACGCGTTTTTCAATCTGGAGCATCCCAATGTAACTTCTGGGCTCAGAACAGCACACTGAGTCAGCTCTTAGCCCCACTGTGAAGAAGTTGTCAAAACGTCTTTTTGAGCTCGAGATAAACGCGTTTTTCAATCTGGAGCATCCCAATGTAGCTGCTGGGCTCAGAAGAGCACACTGAGTCAGCCTTTCGCCCCACTATGCAGAAGTTGCCCAAACGTGTTTTTGAGCCCGAGATAAACATGTTTTTAATTCCGGAGCATCCCAATGTAACTGCTGGGCTCAGAAGAGCACACTGAGTCAGCTCTTAGCCCCACTGTGTAGAAGTTGTCAAAACGTGTCTTTCAGCACGAGAAAAATGCGTTTTTCAATCTGGAGCATCCCAAAGTAAATGCTGGGCTCAGAAGAGCACACTGATTCAGCTCTTAGCCCCACTGTGCAGAGGTTGTCAAAACGTGTTTTTCAGCCCGAGATAAACGCGTTTTTCAATCTGGAGCATCCCTATGTAACTGCTAGGCTCAGAAGAGCACACTGAGTCAGCTCTTCGCCCCATTGTGCAGAAGTTGTCAAAACGTCTTTTTCAGCTCGAGATAAACGCGTTTTTCAATCTGGAGCATCCCTATGTAACTGCTAGGCTCAGAACAACACACTGAGACAGCTCTTAGCCCCACTGTGCAGAAGTTGTCAAAACGTGTTTTTCAGCTCAAGATAAACGCGTTTTTCAATCTGGAGCATCCCAATGTAACTTCTGGGCTCAGAAGAGCACACTGAGTCAGCTCTTAGCCCCACTGTGAAGAAGTTGTCAAAATGTCTTTTTCAGCCCGAGATAAACGCGTTTTTCAGTCTGGAGCATCCCAATGTAACTGCTGGGCTCAGAAGAGCACACTGAGTCAGCTCTTAGCCCCACTGTGAAGAAGTTGTCAAAACGTCTTTTTCAGACCGAGTTAAACGCGTTTTTCAATCTGGAGCATCCCAATGTAGCTGCTGGGCTCAGAAGAGCACACTGAGTCAGCTCTTCGCCCCACTGTGAAGAAGTTGTCAAAACGTCTTTTTCAGACCGAGTTAAACGCGTTTTTCAATCTGGAGCATCCCAATGTAGCTGCTGGGCTCAGTAGAGCACACTGAGTCAGCTCTTAGCCCCACTGTGAAGAAGTTGTCAAAACGTCTTTTTCAGCCCGAAATAAACGCGTTTTTCAATCTAGAGCATCCCAATGTAACTGCTGGGCTCAGAAGAGCACACTGAGTCAGCTCTTTGCCCCACTATGCAGAAGTTGTCAAAACGTGTTTTTCAGGCCGAGATAAACGCGTTTTTCAATCTGGAGCATCCCAATGTAACTTCTGGGCTCAGAAGAGCACACTGAGTCAGCTCTTAGCCCCACTGTGAAGAAGTTGTCAAAATGTCTTTTTCAGCCCGAGATAAATGTGTTTTTCAATCTGGTGCATCCCAATGTAACTGCTGGACTCAGAAGAGCACACTGAGTCAGCTCTTAGCCCCACTGTGTAGAAGTTGTCAAAACGTGTCTTTCAGCCCGAGAAAAATGCGTTTTTCAATCTGGAGCATCCCAAAGTAAATGCTGGGCTCAGAAGAGCACACTGAGTCAGCTCTTCGCCCCACTATGCAGAAGTTGTCCAAACGTGTTTTTGAGCCCGAGATAAACATGTTTTTCAGTCTGGAGCATCCCAATGTAACTGCTGGGATCAGAAGAGCACACTGAGTCAGCTCTTAGCCCCACTGTGCAGAAGTTGTCAAAACGTGTTTTTCAGCACGAGATGAACGCGTTTTTCAATCTTTAGCATCCCAATGTAACTGCTGGGCTCAGAAGAGCACACTGAGTCAGCTCTTAGCCCCACTGTGAAGAAGTTGTCAAAACGTCTTTTTCAGCCCGAAATAAACGCGTTTTTCAATCTAGAGCATCCCAATGTAACTGCTGGGCTCAGAAGAGCAAACTGAGTCAGCTCTTTGCCCCACTATGCAGAAGTTGTCCAAACGTGTTTTTGAGCCCGAGATAAACGCGTTTTTCATTCTGGAGCATCCCAATGTAACTGCTGGACTCAGAAGAGCACACTGAGACAGCTCTTAGCCCCACTGTGCAGAAGTTGTCAAAACGTGTTTTTCAGGCCGAGATAAACGCGTTTTTCAATCTAGAGCATCCCAATGTAACTGCTGGGCTCAGAAGAGCAAACTGAGTCAGCTCTTTGCCCCACTATGCAGAGGCTGTCAAAACGTGTTTTTCAGCCCGAGATAAACGCGTTTTTCAATCTGGAGCATCCCTATGTAACTGCTAGGCTCAGAACAACACACTGAAACAGCTCTTAGCCCCGCTGTGCAGAAGTTGTCAAAACGTGTTTTTCAGGCCGAGATAAACGCGTTTTTCAATCTGGAGCATCCTAATGGAACTGCTGGACTCAGAAGAGCACACTGAGTCAGCTCTTAGCCCCACTGTGTAGAAGTTGTCAAAACGTGTCTTTCAGGCCGAGAAAAATGCGTTTTTCAATCTGGAGCATCCCAAAGTAAATGCTGGGCTCAGAAGAGCACACTGAGTCAGCTCTTAGCCCCACTGTGAAGAAGTTGTCAAAACGTCTTTTTCAGCTCGAGATAAACGCGTTTTTCAATCTGGAGCATCCCAATGTAGCTGCTCGGCTCAGAAGAGCACACTGAGTCAGCCTTTCGCCCCACTATGCAGAAGTTGCCCAAACGTGTTTTTGAGCCCGAGATAAACATGTTTTTAATTCCGGAGCATCCCAATGTAACTGCTGGGCTCAGAAGAGCACACTGAGTCAGCTCTTAGCCCCACTGTGTAGAAGTTGTCAAAACGTGTCTTTCAGCCCGAGAAAAATGCGTTTTTCAATCTGGAGCATCCCAAAGTAAATGCTGGGCTCAGAAGAGCACACTGATTCAGCTCTTAGCCCCACTGTGCAGAGGTTGTCAAAACTTGTTTTTCAGCCCGAGATAAACGCGTTTTTCAATCTGGAGCATCCCTATGTAACTGCTAGGCTCAGAAGAGCACACTGAGTCAGCTCTTCGCCCCACTGTGCAGAAGTTGTCAAAACGTCTTTTTCAGCTCGAGATAAACGCGTTTTTCAATCTGGAGCATCCCTATGTAACTGCTAGGCTCAGAACAACACACTGAGACAGCTCTTAGCCCCACTGTGCAGAAGTTGTCAAAACGTGTTTTTCAGCTCGAGATAAACGCGTTTTTGAATCTGGAGCATCCCAATGTAACTGCTGGGCTCAGAAGAGCACACTGAGTCAGCTCTTAGCCCCACTGTGAAGAAGTTGTCAAAATGTCTTTTTCAGCCCGAGATAAACGCGTTTTTCAGTCTGGAGCATCCCAATGTAACTGCTGGGCTCAGAAGAGCACACTGAGTCAGCTCTTAGCCCCACTGTGAAGAAGTTGTCAAAACGTCTTTTTCAGACCGAGTTAAACGCGTTTTTCAATCTGGAGCATCCCAATGTAGCTGCTGGGCTCAGAAGAGCACACTGAGTCAGCTCTTCGCCCCACTATGCAGAAGTTGTCCAAACGTGTTTTTGAGCCCAAGATAAACATGTTTTTCAGTCTGGAGCATCCCAATGTAACTGCTGGGCTCAGAAGAGCACACTGAGTCAGCTCTTAGCCCCACTGTGCAGAAGTTGTCAAAACGTGTTTTTCAGCACGAGATGAACGCGTTTTTCAATCTTTAGCATCCCAATGTAACTGCTGGGCTCAGAAGAGCACACTGAGTCAGCTCTTAGCCCCACTGTGAAGAAGTTGTCAAAACGTCTTTTTCAGCCCGAAATAAACGCGTTTTTCAATCTAGAGCATCCCAATGTAACTGCTGGGCTCAGAAGAGCAAACTGAGTCAGCTCTTTGCCCCACTATGCAGAAGTTGTCCAAACGTGTTTTTGAGCCCGAGATAAACGCGTTTTTCATTCTGGAGCATCCCAATGTAGCTGCTGGGCTCAGAAGAGCACACTGAGTCAGCTCTTCGCCCCACTATGCAGAAGTTGTCCAAACGTGTTTTTGAGCCCGAGATAAACATGTTTTTCAGTCTGGAGCATCCCAATGTAACTGCTGGGCTCAGAAGAGCACACTGAGTCAGCTCTTAGCCCCACTGTGAAGAAGTTGTCAAAACGTCTTTTTCAGACCGAGTTAAACGCGTTTTTCAATCTGGAGCATCCCAATGTAGCTGCTGGGCTCAGAAGAGCACACTGAGTCAGCTCTTCGCCCCACTATGCAGAAGTTGTCCAAACGTGTTTTTGAGCCCGAGATAAACATGTTTTTCAGTTTGGAGCATCCCAATGTAACTGCTGGGCTCAGAAGAGCACACTGAGTCAGCTCTTAGCCCCACTGTACAGAAGTTGTCAAAACGTGTTTTTCAGCACGAGATGAACGCGTTTTTCAATCTTTAGCATCCCAATGTAACTGCTGGGCTCAGAAGAGCACACTGAGTCAGCTCTTACCCCGACTGTGAAGAAGTTGTCAAAACGTCTTTTTCAGCCCGAAATAAACGCGTTTTTCAATCTAGAGCATCCCAATGTAACTGCTGGGCTCAGAAGAGCAAACTGAGTCAGCTCTTTGCCCCACTATGCAGAAGTTGTCCAAACGTGTTTTTGAGCCCGAGATAAACGCGTTTTTCATTCTGGAGCATCCCAATGTAACTGCTGGACTCAGAAGAGCACACTGAGTCAGCTCTTAGCCCCACTGTGTAGAAGTTGTCAAAACGTGTCTTTCAGCCCGAGAAAAATGCGTTTTTCAATCTGGAGCATCCCAATGTAACTGCTGGGCTCAGAAGAGCACACTGAGTCAGCCTTTCGCCCCACTATGCAGAAGTTGTCCAAACGTGTTTTTGAGCCCGAGATAAACATGTTTTTAATTCCGGAGCATCCCAATGTAACTGCTGGGCTCAGAAGAGCACACTGAGTCAGCTCTTAGCCCCACTGTGTAGAAGTTGTCAAAACGTGTCTTTCAGCCCGAGAAAAATGCGTTTTTCAATCTGGAGCATCCCAAAGTAAATGCTGGGCTCAGAAGAGCACACTGATTCAGCTCTTACCCCACTGTGCAGAGGTTGTCAAAACGTGTTTTTCAGCCCGAGATAAACGCGTTTTTCAATCTGGAGCATCCCTATGTAACTGCTAGGCTCAGAAGAGCACACTGAGTCAGCTCTTAGCCCCACTGTGCAGAAGTTGACAAAACGTGTTTTTCAGCATGAGATAAACGCGTTTTTCAATCTGTAGCATCCCAATGTAACTGCTGGGCTCAGAAGAGCACACTGAGTCAGCTCTTAGCCCCACTGTGAAGAAGTTCTCAAAACGTGTTTTTCAACCCGAGATAAACGCTTTTTTCAATCTGGAGCATCCCAATGTAACTGCTGGACTCAGAAGAGCACACTGAGTCAGCTCTTAGCCCCACTGTGTAGAAGTTGTCAAAACGTGTCTTTCAGCCCGAGAAAAATGCGTTTTTCAATCTGGAGCATCCCAAAGTAAATGCTGGGCTCAGAAGAGCACACTGAGTCAGCTCTTAGCCCCACTGTGCAGAGGTTGTCAAAACGTGTTTTTCAGCCCGAGATAAACGCGTTTTTCAATCTGGAGCATCCCTATGTAACTGCTAGGCTCAGAACAACACACTGAGACAGCTCTTAGCCCCACTGTGCAGAAGTTGTCAAAACATGTTTTTCAGGCCGAGATAAACGCGTTTTTCAATCTGGAGCATCCCAATGTAACTTCTGGGCTCAGAACAGCACACTGAGTCAGCTCTTAGCCCCACTGTGAAGAAGTTGTCAAAACGTCTTTTTGAGCTCGAGATAAACGCGTTTTTCAATCTGGAGCATCCCAATGTAGCTGCTGGGCTCAGAAGAGCACACTGAGTCAGCCTTTCGCCCCACTGTGTAGAAGTTGTCAAAACGTGTCTTTCAGCCCGAGAAAAATGCGTTTTTCAATCTGGAGCATCCCAAAGTAAATGCTGGGCTCAGAAGAGCACACTGATTCAGCTCTTAGCCCCACTGTGCAGAGGTTGTCAAAACGTGTTTTTCAGCCCGAGATAAACGCGTTTTTCAATCTGGAGCATCCCTATGTAACTGCTAGGCTCAGAAGAGCACACTGAGTCAGCTCTTCGCCCCATTGTGCAGAAGTTGTCAAAAGTCTTTTTCAGCTCGAGATAAACGCGTTTTTCAATCTGGAGCATCCCTATGTAACTGCTAGGCTCAGAACAACACACTGAGACAGCTCTTAGCCCCACTGTGCAGAAGTTGTCAAAACGTGTTTTTCAGCACGAGATGAACGCGTTTTTCAATCTTTAGCATCCCAATGTAACTGCTGGGCTCAGAAGAGCACACTGAGTCAGCTCTTAGCCCCACTGTGAAGAAGTTGTCAAAACGTCTTTTTCAGACCGAGTTAAACGCGTTTTTCAATCTGGAGCATCCCAATGTAGCTGCTGGGCTCAGAAGAGCACACTGAGTCAGCTCTTCGCCCCACTATGCAGAAGTTGTCCAAACGTGTTTTTGAGCCCGAGATAAACATGTTTTTCAGTTTGGAGCATCCCAATGTAACTGCTGGGCTCAGAAGAGCACACTGAGTCAGCTCTTAGCCCCACTGTACAGAAGTTGTCAAAACGTGTTTTTCAGCACGAGATGAACGCGTTTTTCAATCTTTAGCATCCCAATGTAACTGCTGGGCTCAGAAGAGCACACTGAGTCAGCTCTTACCCCCACTGTGAAGAAGTTGTCAAAACGTCTTTTTCAGCCCGAAATAAACGCGTTTTTCAATCTAGAGCATCCCAATGTAACTGCTGGGCTCAGAAGAGCAAACTGAGTCAGCTCTTTGCCCCACTATGCAGAAGTTGTCCAAACGTGTTTTTGAGCCCGAGATAAACGCGTTTTTCATTCTGGAGCATCCCAATGTAACTGCTGGACTCAGAAGAGCACACTGAGTCAGCTCTTAGCCCCACTGTGTAGAAGTTGTCAAAACGTGTCTTTCAGCCCGAGAAAAATGCGTTTTTCAATCTGGAGCATCCCAATGTAACTGCTGGGCTCAGAAGAGCACACTGAGTCAGCCTTTCGCCCCACTATGCAGAAGTTGTCCAAACGTGTTTTTGAGCCCGAGATAAACATGTTTTTAATTCCGGAGCATCCCAATGTAACTGCTGGGCTCAGAAGAGCACACTGAGTCAGCTCTTAGCCCCACTGTGTAGAAGTTGTCAAAACGTGTCTTTCAGCCCGAGAAAAATGCGTTTTTCAATCTGGAGCATCCCAAAGTAAATGCTGGGCTCAGAAGAGCACACTGATTCAGCTCTTACCCCACTGTGCAGAGGTTGTCAAAACGTGTTTTTCAGCCCGAGATAAACGCGTTTTTCAATCTGGAGCATCCCTATGTAACTGCTAGGCTCAGAAGAGCACACTGAGTCAGCTCTTAGCCCCACTGTGCAGAAGTTGACAAAACGTGTTTTTCAGCATTAGATAAACGCGTTTTTCAATCTGTAGCATCCCAATGTAACTGCTGGGCTCAGAAGAGCACACTGAGTCAGCTCTTAGCCCCACTGTGAAGAAGTTCTCAAAACGTGTTTTTCAACCCGAGATAAACGCTTTTTTCAATCTGGAGCATCCCAATGTAACTGCTGGACTCAGAAGAGCACACTGAGTCAGCTCTTAGCCCCACTGTGTAGAAGTTGTCAAAACGTGTCTTTCAGCCCGAGAAAAATGCGTTTTTCAATCTGGAGCATCCCAAAGTAAATGCTGGGCTCAGAAGAGCACACTGATTCAGCTCTTAGCCCCACTGTGCAGAGGTTGTCAAAACGTGTTTTTCAGCCCGAGATAAACGCGTTTTTCAATCTGGAGCATCCCTATGTAACTGCTAGGCTCAGAAGAGCACACTGAGTCAGCTCTTAGCCCCACTGTGAAGAAGTTGTCAAAACGTCTTTTTCAGCTCGAGATAAACGCGTTTTTCAATCTGGAGCATCCCAATGTAGCTGCTGGGCTCAGAAGAGCACACTGAGTCAGCCTTTCGCCCCACTATGCAGAAGTTGTCCAAACGTGTTTTTGAGCCTGAGATAAACATGTTTTTAATTCCGGAGCATCCCAATGTAACTGCTGGGCTCAGAAGAGCACACTGAGTCAGCTCTTAGCCCCACTGTGTAGAAGTTGTCAAAACGTGTCTTTCAGCCCGAGAAAAATGCGTTTTTCAATCTGGAGCATCCCAAAGTAAATGCTGGGCTCAGAAGAGCACACTGATTCAGCTCTTAGCCCCACTGTGCAGAGGTTGTCAAAACGTGTTTTTCAGCCCGAGATAAACGCGTTTTTCAATCTGGAGCATCCCTATGTAACTGCTAGGCTCAGAAGAGCACACTGAGTCAGCTCTTAGCCCCACTGTGCAGAAGTTGACAAAACGTGTTTTTCAGCATGAGATAAACGCGTTTTTCAATCTGTAGCATCCCAATGTAACTGCTGGGCTCAGAAGAGCACACTGAGTCAGCTCTTAGCCCCACTGTACAGAAGTTGTCAAAACGTGTTTTTCAGCACGAGATGAACGCGTTTTTCAATCTTTAGCATCCCAATGTAACTGCTGGGCTCAGAAGAGCACACTGAGTCAGCTCTTACCCCCACTGTGAAGAAGTTGTCAAAACGTCTTTTTCAGCCCGAAATAAACGCGTTTTTCAATCTAGAGCATCCCAAAGTAACTGCTGGGCTCAGAAGAGCAAACTGAGTCAGCTCTTTGCCCCACTATGCAGAAGTTGTCCAAACGTGTTTTTGAGCCCGAGATAAACGCGTTTTTCATTCTGGAGCATCCCAATGTAACTGCTGGACTCAGAAGAGCACACTGAGTCAGCTCTTAGCCCCACTGTGTAGAAGTTGTCAAAACGTGTCTTTCAGCCCGAGAAAAATGCGTTTTTCAATCTGGAGCATCCCAAAGTAAATGCTGGGCTCAGAAGAGCACACTGATTCAGCTCTTAGCCCCACTGTGCAGAGGTTGTCAAAACGTGTTTTTCAGCCCGAGATAAACGCGTTTTTCAATCTGGAGCATCCCTATGTAACTGCTAGGCTCAGAAGAGCACACTGAGTCAGCTCTTAGCCCCACTGTGCAGAAGTTGACAAAACGTGTTTTTCAGCCCGAGAAAAATGCGTTTTTCAATCTGGAGCATTCCAAAGTAAATGCTGGGCTCAGAAGAGCATACTGATTCAGCTCTTAGCCCCACTGTGCAGAGGTTGTCAAAACGTGTTTTTCAGCCCGATATAAACGCGTTTTTCAATCTGGAGCATCCTAATGGAACTGCTGGACTCAGAAGAGAACACTGAGTCAGCTCTTAGCCCCACTGTGAAGAAGTTGTCAAAACGTCTTTTTCAGCCCGAAATAAACGCGTTTTTCAATTTAGAGCATCCCAATGTAACTGCTGGGCTCAGAAGAGCAAACTGAGTCAGCTCTTTGCCCCACTATGCAGTAGTTGTCCAAACGTGTTTTTGAGCCCGAGATAAACGCGTTTTTCATTCTGGAGCATCCCTATGTAACTGCTAGGCTCAGAACAACACACTGAGACAGCTCTTAGCCCCACTGTGCAGAAGTTGTCAAAACATGTTTTTCAGGCCGAGATAAACGCGTTTTTCAATCTGGAGCATCCCAATGTAACTTCTGGGCTAAGAAGAGCACACTGAGTCAGCTCTTAGCCCCACTGTGAAGAAGTTGTCAAAACGTCTTTTTCAGCTCGAGATAAACGCGTTTTTCAATCTGGAGCATCCCAATGTAGCTGCTGGGCTCAGAAGGGCACACTGAGTCAGCTCTTCGCCCCACTATGCAGAAGTTGTCCAAATGTGTTTTTGAGCCCGAGATAAACATGTTTTTAATTCCGGAGCATCCCAATGTAACTGCTGGGCTCAGAAGAGCACACTGAGTCAGCTCTTAGCCCCACTGTGCAGAAGTTGACAAAACGTATTTTTCAGCATGAGATAAACGCTTTTTTCAATCTGGAGCATCCCAATGTAACTGCTGGGCTCAGAAGAGCACACTGAGTCAGCTCTTAGCCCCACTGTGAAGAAGTTGTCAAAACGTCTTTTTCAGCCCGAAATAAACGCGTTTTTCAATCTAGAGCATCCCAATGTAACTGCTGGGCTCAGAAGAGCACACTGAGTCAGCTCTTTGCCCCACTATGCAGAAGTTGTCCAAACGTGTTTTTCAGCCCGAGATAAATGTGTTTTTCAATCTGGTGCATCCCAATGTAACTGCTGGTCTCAGAAGAGCACACTGAGTCAGCTCTTAGCCCCACTGTGCAGAAGTTGTCAAAACGTGTCTTTCAGCCCGAGAAAAATGCGTTTTTCAATCTGGAGCATCCCAATGTAACTTCTGGGCTCAGAAGAGCACACTGAGTCAGCTCTTAGCCCCACTGTGAAGAAGTTGACAAAACGTGTTTTTCAGCATGAGATAAACGCGTTTTTCAATCTTTATCATCCCAATGTAACTGCTGGGCTCAGAAGAGCACACTGAGTCAGCTGTTAGCCCCACTGTGAACAAGTTCTCAAAACGTGTTTTTCAACCCGAGATAAACGCTTTTTTCAATCTGGAGCATCCCAAAGTAAATGCTGGGCTCAGAAGAGCACACTGATTCAGCTCTTAGCCCCACTGTGCAGAGGTTGTCAAAACGTGTTTTTCAGCCCGAGATAAACGCGTTTTTCAATCTGGAGCATCCCTATGTAACTGCTAGGCTCAGAAGAACACACTGAGACAGCTCTTAGCCCCACAGTGCAGAAGTTGTCAAAACGTGTTTTTCAGGCCGAGATAAACGCGTTTTTCAATCTGGAGCATCCTAATGGAACTGCTGGTCTCAGAAGAGAACACTGAGTCAGCTCTTAGCCCCACTGTGCAGAAGTTGTCAAAACGTCTTTTTCAGATCGAGATAAACGCATTTTTCATTCTGGAGCATCCCTATGTAACTGCTAGGCTCAGAACAACACACTGTGACAGCTCTTAGCCCCACTGTGCAGAAGATCTCAAAACATGTTTTTCTGCCCGAGATAAATGTGTTTTTCAATCTGGTGCATCCCAATGTAACTGCTGGGCTCAGAAGAGCACACTGAGTCAGCTCTTAGCCCCACTGTGAAGAAGTTGTCAAAATGTCTTTTTCAGCCCGAGATAAACGCGTTTTTCAGTCTGGAGCATTCCAATGTAACTGCAGGGCTCAGAAGAGCACACTGAGTCAGCTCTTAGCCCCACTGTGAAGAAGTTGTCAAAACATCTTTTTCAGACTGAGATAAACCCGTTTTTCAATCTGGAGCATCCCAATGTAGCTGCTGGGCTCAGAAGAGCACACTGAGTCAGCTCTTCGCCCCACTATGCAGAAGTTGTCCAAACGTGTTTTTGAGCCCGAGATAAACATGTTTTTCAGTCTGGAGCATCGCAATGTAACTGCTGGGCTCAGAAGAGCACACTGAGTCAGCTCTTAGCCCCACTGTGCAGAAGTTGTCAAAACGTGTTTTTCAGCACGAGATAAACGCGTTTTTCAATCTTTAGCATCCCAATGTAACTGCTGGGCTCAGAAGAGCACACTGAGTCAGCTCTTAGCCCCACTGTGATGAAGTTGTCAAAACGTCTTTTTCAGGCCGAAATAAACGCGTTTTTCAATCTGGAGCATCCCAATGTAACTGCTGGGCTCAGAAGAGCACACTGAGTCAGCTCTTTGCCCCACTATGCAGAAGTTGTCCAAACGTGTTTTTGAGCCCGAGATAAACGCGTTTTTCATTTTGGAGCATCCCAAAGTAAATGCTGGGCTCAGAAGAGCACACTGAGTCAGCTCTTAGCCCCACTGTGCAGAGGTTGTCAAAACGTGTTTTTCAGCCCGAGATAAACGCGTTTTTCAATCTGGAACATCCAAATGGAACTACTGGACTCAGAAGAGCACACTGAGTCAGCTCTTAGCCCCACTGTGTAGAAGTTGTCAAAACGTGTCTTTCAGGCCGAGAAAAATGCGTTTTTCAATCTGGAGCATCCCAATGTAACTGTTGGGCTCAGAAGAGCACACTGAGTCAGCTCTTCGCCCCACTGTGCAGAAGTTGTCAAAACGTGTTTTTCAGCATGAGATAAAAGCGTTTTTCAATCTTTAGCATCCCAATGTAACTGCTGGGCTCAGAAGAGCACACTGAGTCAGCTCTTAGCCCCACTGTGAAGTAGTTGTCAAAACGTCTTTTTCAGCCCGAAATAAACGCGTTTTTCAATCTAGAGCATCCCAATGTAACTGCTGGGCTCAGAAGAGCACACTGAGTCAGCTCTTTGCCCCACTATGGAGAAGTTGTCCAAACGTGTTTTTGAGCCCGAGATAAACGCGTTTTTCATTCTGGAGCATCGCAATGTTACTGCTGGACTCAGAAGAGCACACTGAGTCAGCTCTTAGCACCACTGTGTAGAAGTTGTCAAAACGTGTCTTTCAGCCCGAGAAAAATGCGTTTTTCAGTCTGCAGCATCCCTATGTAACTTCTGGGCTCAGAAGAGCACACTGAGTCAGCTCATCGCCCCACTATGCAGAAGTTGTCCAAACGTGTTTTTGAGCCCGAGATAAACATGTTTTTCAGTCTGCAGCATCCCAATGTTACTGCTGGGCTCAGAAGAGCACACTGAGTCAACTCTTAGCCCCACTGTGCAGAAATTCTCATAACGTGTTTTTCAGCCCGAAATAAACGCGTTTTTCAATCTAGAGCATCCCAATTTAACTGCTGGGCTCAGAAGAGCACACTGAGTCAGCTCTTTGCCCCACTATGCAGAAGTTGTCCAAACGTGTTTTTGAGCCCGAGATAAACGCGTTTTTCAATCTGGAGCATCCTAATGGAACTGCTGGTCTCAGGAGAGAACACTGAGTCAGCTCTTAGTCCCACTGTGCAGAAGTTGTCAAAACGTGTTTTTCAGCATGAGATAAAGGTGTTTTTCAATCTTTAGCATCCCAATGTAACTGCTGGGCTCAGAAGAGCACAATGAGTCAGCTCTTAGCCCCACTATGCAGAAGATCTCAAAACGTCTTTTTCAGCCCGAGATAAATGTGTTTTTCAATCTGGTGCATCCGAATGTAACTGCTGGACTCAGAAGAGCACACTGAGTCAGCTCTTAGCCCCACTGTGCAGAAGTTGTCAAAATGTGTATGTCAGCCCGAGAAAAATGCGTTTTTCAATCTGGAGCATCCCAATGTAACTGCTAGGCTCAGAAGAACACACTGAGACAGCTCTTAGCCCCACTGTGCAGAAGTTGTCAAAACGGGTTTTTCAGGCCGAGATAAACGCGTTTTTCAATCTGGAGCATCCCAATGTAACTGCTGGACTCAGAAGAGCACACTGAGTCAGCTCTTAGCCCCACTGTGTAGAAGTTGTCAAAACGTGTCTTTCAGCACGAGAAAAATGCGTTTTTCAATCTGGAGCATCCCAAAGTAAATGCTGGGCTCAGAAGAGCACACTGAGTCAGCTCTCAGCCCCACTGTGCAGAGGTTGTCAAAACGTGTTTTTCAGGCCAAAATAAACGCGTTTTTCAATCTGGAGCATCCCAATGTAGCTGCTGGGCTCAGAAGAGCACACTGAGTCAGCTCTTCGCCCCACTATGCAGAAGTTGTCCAAACGTGTTTTTGAGCCCGAGATAAACATGTTTTTTAGTCCGGAGCATCCCAATGTAACAGCTGGGTTCAGAAGAGCACACTGAGTCAGCTCTTAGCCCCACTGTGAAGAAGTTCTCAAAACGTGTTTTTCAACCCGAGATAAAAGCGTTTTTCAATCTGGAGCATCCCAATGTAACTGCTGGGCTCAGAAGAGCACACTGAGTCAGCTCTTAGCCCCACTGTGAAGAAGTTGTCCAAACGTGTTTTTGAGCCCGAGATAAACGCGTTTTTCAGTCTGGAGTATCCCAATGTAACTGCTGGGCTCAGAAGAGCACACTGAGTCAACTCTTAGCCCCACTGTGAAGACGTTGTCAAAACGTCTTTTTCAGCCCGAAATAAACGCGTTTTTCAATCTAGAGCATCCTAATGTAACTGCTGGGCTCAGAAGAGCACAGTGAGTCAGCTCTTTGCCCCACTATGCAGAAGTTGTCCAAACGTGTTTTTGAGCCCGAGATAAACGCGTTTTTCAATCTGGAGCATCCTAATGGAACTGCTGGTCTCAGAAGAGAACACTGAGTCAGCTCTTAACCCCACTGTGCAGAAGTTGTCAAAACGTGTTTTTCAGCATGAGATAAACGCGTTTTTCAATCTTTAGCATCCCAATGTAACTGCTGGGCTCAGAAGAGCACACTGAGTCAGCTCTTAGCCCCACTATGCAGAAGATCTCAAAACATGTTTTTCAGCCCGAGATAAACGCGTTTTTCAATCTGGAGCATCCCAGTGTAACTGCTGCGCTCAGAAGAGCACACTGAGTCAGCTCTTCGCCCCACTGTGCAGAAGTTGTCAAAACGACTTTTTCAGCCCGAGATAAATGTGTTTTTCCATCTGGAGCATCCCAATGTAACTGCTGGACTCAGAAGAGCACACTGAGTCAGCTCTAAGCCCCACTGTGTAGAAGTTGTCAAGACGTGTCTTTCAGGCCGAGAAAAATGCGTTTTTCAATCTGGAGCATCCCAAAGTAAATGCTGGGCTCAGAAGAGCACACTGAGTCAGCTCTTAGCCCCACTGTGCAGAGGTTGTCAAAACGTGTTTTTCAGCCTGAGATAAACGCGTTTTTCAATCTGGAGCATCCCTATGTAACTGCTAGGCTCAGAAGAACACACTGAGACAGCTCTTAGCCCCACTGTGCAGAAGTTGTCAAAACGTGTTTTTCAGGCCGAGATAAACGCGTTTTTCAATCTGGAGCATCCCAATGTAACTTCTGGGCTCAGAAGAGCACACTGAATCAGCTCTTAGCCCCACTGTGCAGAAGTTGTCAAAACGTGTTTTTCAGCACGAGATAAACACGTTTTTCAATCTTTAGCATCCCAATGTAACTGCTGGACTCAGAAGAGCACACTGAGTCAGCTCTTAGCCCCACTGTGCAGAAGTTATCAAAACATGTTTTTCAGCCCGAGATAAACGCGTTTTTCAATCTGGAGCATCTCAATGTAACTGTTGGGCTCAGAAGAGCACACTGAGTCAGCTCTTCGCCCCACTGTGCAGAAATTGACAAAACGTGTTTTTCAGCATGAGATAAACGCGTTTTTCAATCTTTAGTATCCCAATGTAACTGCTGGGCTCAGAAGAGCACACTGAGTCAGCTCTTAGCCCCACTGTGAAGAAGTTCTCAAAACGTGTTTTTCAACCCGAGATAAATGCGTTTTTCAATCTGGAGCATCCCAATGTAACTTCTGGGCTCAGAAGAGCACACTGAGTCAGCTCTTAGCCCCACTGTGCAGAAGTTCTCAAAACGTGTTTTTCAGCCCGAGATCAACGCGTTTCTCAATCTGGAGCATCCCAATGTAACTTCTGGGCTCAGAAGAGCACACTGAATCAGCTCTTAGCCCCACTGTGCAGAAGTTGTCAAAATGTGTTTTTCAGCACGAGATAAACCCGTTTTTCAATCTTTAGCATCCCAATGTAACTGCTGGACTCAGAAGAGCACACTGAGTCAGCTCTTAGCCCCACTGTGCAGAAGTTCTCAAAACATGTTTTTCAGCCCGAGATAAACGCGTTTTTCAATCTGGAGCATCTCAATGTAACTGTTGGGCTCAGAAGAGCACACTGAGTCAGCTCTTCGCCCCACTGTGCAGAAATTGACAAAACGTGTTTTTCAGCATGAGATAAACGCGTTTTTCAAACTTTAGTATCCCAATGTAACTGCTGGGCTCAGAAGAGCACACTGAGTCAGCTCTTAGCCCCACTGTGAAGAAGTTCTCAAAACGTCTTTTACAGCCCGAGATAAATGTGTTTTTCAATCTGGTGCATCCCAATGTAACTGCTGGACTCAGAAGAGCACACTGAGTCAGCTCTTAGCCCCACTGTGCAGAAGTTGTCAAAACGTGTATTTCAGCCTGAGAAAAATGCGTTTTTCAAACTGGAGCATCCCAATGTAACTGCTAGGCTCAGAAGAACACACTGAGACAGCTCTTAGCCCCACTGTGCAGAAGTTGTCAAAACGGGTTTTTCAGGCCGAGATAAACGCGTTTTTCAATCTGGAGCATCGCAATGTAACTTCTGGGCTCAGAAGAGCACACTGAGTCAGCTCTTAGCCCCACTGTGAAGAAGTTGTCAAAACGTCTTTTTCAGCTCGAGATAAACGCGTTTTTCAATCTTTAGCATCCCAATGTAACTGCTGGGCTCAGAAGAGCACACTGAGTCAGCTCTTGGCCCTACTGTGCAGAAGTTCTCAAAACATGTTTTTCAGCCCGAGATAAATGCGTTTTTCAATCTGGAGCATCCCAATGTAACTGCTGGGCTCAGAAGCGCACACTGAGTCAGCTCTTTGCCCCACTATGCAGAAGTTGTCCAATCGTGTTTTTGAGCCAGAGATAAACGCGTTTTTCAATTTGGAGCATCCTAATGGAACTGCTGGTCTCAGAAGAGAACACTGAGTCAGCTCTTAGCCCCACTGTGCAGAAGTTGTCAAAACGTGGTTTTCAGCCGAGATAAATGTGTTTTTCAATCTGGTGCATCCGAATGTAACTGCTGGACTCAGAAGAGCACACTGAGTCAGCTCTTAGCCCCACTGTGCAGAAGTTGTCAAAACGTGTATGTCAGCCCGAGAAAAATGCGTTTTTCAATCTGGAGCATCCCAATGTAACTGCTAGGCTCAGAAGAACACACTGAGACAGCTCTTAGCCCCAATGTGCAGAAGTTGTCAAAACGGGTTTTTCAGGCCGAGATAAACGCGTTTTTCAATCTGGAGCATCCCAATGTAACTTCTGGGCTCAGAAGAGCACACTGAGTCAGCTCTTAGCCCCACTGTGAAGAAGTTGTCAAAACGTCTTTTTCAGCTCGAGATAAACGCGTTTTTCAATCTGGAGCATCCCAATGTAACTTCTGGGCTCAAAAGAGCACACTGAGTCAGCTCTTAGCCCCACTGTGAAGAAGTTGTCAAAACGTGTCTTTCAGCCCGAGAAAAATGCGTTTTTCAATCTGGAGCATCCCAAAGTAACTGCTGGGCTCAGAAGAGCACACTGAGTCAGCTCTTAGCCCCACTGTGCAGAGGTTGTCAAAACGTGTTTTTCAGCCCGAGATAAACGCGTTTTTCAATCTGGAGCATCCCAATGTAACTGCTGGGCTCAGAAGAGCACACTGAGTCAGTTCTAAGCCCCACTGTGACGAAGTTGTCAAAACGTCTTTTTCAGCCCGAAATAAACGCGTTTTTCAATCTAGAGCATCCCAATGTAACTGCTGGGCTCAGAAGAGCACACTGAGTCAGCTCTTAGCCCCACTGTGTAGAAGTTGTCAAAACGTGTCTTTCAGCCCGAGAAAAATGCGTTTTTCAATCTGGAGCATCCCAAAGTAACTGCTGGGCTCAGAAGAGCACACTGAGTCAGCTCTTAGCCCCACTGTGCAGAGGTTGTCAAAACGTGTTTTTCAGCTCGAGAAAAATGCGTTTTTCAATCTGGAGCATCCCAAAGTAACTGCTGGGCTCAGAAGAGCACACTGAGTCAGCTCTTAGCCGCACTGTGCAGAAGTTGTCAAAACGTGTCTTTCAGCCCGAGAAAAATGCGTTTTTCAATCTGGAGCATCCCAAAGTAACTGTTGGGCTCAGAAGAGCACAGTGAGTCAACTCTTCGCCCCACTGTGCAGAAATTGACAAAACGTGTTTTTCAGCATGAGATAAACGCGTTTTTCAATCTTTAGCATCCCAATGTAACTGCTGGGCTCAGAAGAGCACACTGAGTCAGCTCTTAGCCCCACTGTGAAGAAGTTGTCAAAACGTCTTTTTCAGCCCGAAAAAAACGCGTTTTTCAATCTGGAGCATCCCAATGTAACTGCTAGGCTCAGAAGAACACACTGAGACAGCTCTTAGCCCCACTGTGCAGAAGTTGTCAAAACGTGTTTTTCAGCATGAGATAAACGCGTTTTTCAATCTGGAGCATCCTAATGGAACTGCTGGTCTCAGAAGAGCACACTGAGTCAGCTCTTTGCCCCACTATGCAGAAGTTGTCCAATCGTGTTTTTGAGCCAGAGATAAACGTGTTTTTCAATCTGGAGCATCCTAATGGAACTGCTGGTCTCAGAAGAGAACACTGAGTCAGCTCTTAGCCCCACTGTGCAGAAGTTGTCAAAACGGGTTTTTCAGGCCGAGATAAACGCGTTTTTCAATCTAGAGCATCGCAATGTAACTTCTGGGCTCAGAAGAGCACACTGAGTCAGCTCTTAGCCCCACTGTGCAGAAGTTGTCAAAACGTGTTTTTCAGCACGAGATAAACGCGTTTTTCAATCTTTAGCATCCCAATGTAACTGCTGGGCTCAGAAGAGCACACTGAGTCAGCTCTTGGCCCTACTGTGCAGAAGTTCTCAAGAGATGTTTTTCAGCCCGAGATAAATGCGTTTTTCAATCTGGAGCATCCGAATGTAACTGCTGGGCTCAGAAGCGCACACTGAGTCAGCTCTTTGCCCCACTATGCAGAAGTTGTCCAATCGTGTTTTTGAGCCAGAGATAAACGCGTTTTTCAATCTGGAGCATCCTAATGGAACTGCTGGTCTCAGAAGAGAACACTGAGTCAGCTCTTAGCCCCACTGTGCAGAAGTTGTCAAAACGTGGTTTTCAGCCGAGATAAATGTGTTTTTCAATCTGGTGCATCCGAATGTAACTGCTGGACTCAGAAGAGCACACTGAGTCAGCTCTTAGCCCCACTGTGCAGAAGTTGTCAAAACGTGTATGTCAGCCCGAGAAAAATGCGTTTTTCAATCTGGAGCATCCCAATGTAACTGCTAGGCTCAGAAGAACACACTGAGACAGCTCTTAGCCCCACTGTGCAGAAGTTGTCAAAACGGGTTTTTCAGGCCGAGATAAACGCGTTTTTCAATCTGGAGCATCCCAATGTAACTTCTGGGCTCAGAAGAGCACACTGAGTCAGCTCTTAGCCCCACTGTGAAGAAGTTGTCAAAACGTCTTTTTCAGCCCGAGAAAAATGCGTTTTTCAATCTGGAGCATCCCAAAGTAACTGCTGGGCTCAGAAGAGCACACTGAGTCAGCTCTTAGCCCCACTGTGCAGAGGTTGTCAAAACGTGTTTTTCAGCCCGAGATAAACGCGTTTTTCAATCTGGAGCATCCCAATGTAACTGCTGGGCTCAGAAGAGCACACTGAGTCAGCTCTTAGCCCCACTGTGTAGAAGTTGTCAAAACGTGTCTTTCAGCCCGAGATAAATGCGTTTTTCAATCTGGAGCATCCTAATGGATCTGCTGGTCTCAGAAGAGCACACTGAGTCAGCTCTTAGCCCCACTATGCAGAAGATCTCAAAACATGTTTTTCAGCCCGAGATAAACGCGTTTTTCAATCTGGAGCATCCCAATGTAACTGCTGGGCTCAGAAGAGCACACTGAGTCAGCTCTTAGCCCCACTGTGAAGAAGTTCTCAAAACGTGTTTTTCAACCCGAGATAAATGCGTTTTTCAATCTGGAGCATCCCAATGTAACTGATGGGCTCAGAGGAGCACACTGAGTCAGCTCTTAGCCCCACTGTGCAGAAGTTCTCAAAACGTGTTTTTCAGCCCGAGATCAACGCGTTTCTCAATCTGGAGCATCCCAATGTAACTGCTGGGCTCAGAAGAGCACACTGAGTCAGCTCTTAGCCCCACTGTGAAGAAGTTGTCAAAACGTCTTTTTCAGCCCGAAAAAAACGCGTTTTTCAATCTGGAGCATCCCAATGTAACTGCTAGGCTCAGAAGAACACACTGAGACAGCTCTTAGCCCCACTGTGCAGAAGTTGTCAAAACGTGTTTTTCAGCATGAGATAAACGCGTTTTTCAATCTGGAGCATCCTAATGGAACTGCTGGTCTCAGAAGAGAACACTGAGTCAGCTCTTAGCCCCACTGTGCAGAAGTTGTCAAAACGTGTTTTTCAGCATGAGATAAACGCGTTTTTCAATCTTTAGCATCCCAATGTAACTGCTGGGCTCAGAAGAGCACAATGAGTCAGCTCTTAGCCCCACTATGCAGAAGATCTCAAAACATGTTTTTCAGCCCGAGATAAACGCGTTTTTCAATCTGGAGCATCCCAATGTAACTGCTGCGCTCAGAAGAGCACACTGAGTCAGCTCTTCGCCCCACTGTGCAGAAGTTGTCAATACGGGTTTTTCAGGCCGAGATAAACGCGTTTTTCAATCTGAAGCATCCCAATGTAACTTCTGGGCTCAGAAGAGCACACTGAATCAGCTCTTAGCCCCACTGTGAAGAAGTTGTCAAAACGTCTTTTTCAGCTCGAGATAAACGCGTTTTTCAATCTTTAGCATCCCAATGTAACTGCTGGGCTCAGAAGAGCACACTGAGTCAGCTCTTAGCCACACTGTGAAGAAGTTGTCAAAACGTCTTTTTCAGCCCGAGATAAACATGTTTTTCAGTCCGGAGCATCCCAATGTAACTGCTGGGCTCAGAAGAGCACACTGAGTCAGCTCTTAGCCCCACTGTGCAGAAGTTCTCAAAACGTGTTTTTCAGCCCGAGATCAACGCGTTTCTCAGTCTGGAGCATCCCAATGTAACTGCTGGGCTCAGAAGAGCACACTGAGTCAGCTCTTAGCCCCACTGTGCAGAAGTTGTCAAAACGTGTATTTCAGCCCGAGAAAAATGCGTTTTTCAATCTGGAGCATCCCAATGTAACTGCTAGGCTCAGAAGAACACACTGAGACAGCTCTTAGCCGCACTGTGCAGAAGTTGTCAAAACGGGTTTTTCAGGCCGAGATAAATGCGTTTTTCAATCTGGAGCATCGCAATGTAACTTCTGGGCTCAGAAGAGCACACTGAGTCAGCTCTTAGCCCCACTGTGAAGAAGTTGTCAAAACGTCTTTTTCAGCTCGAGATAAACGCGTTTTTCAATCTTTAGCATCCCAATGTAACTGCTGGGCTCAGAAGAGCACACTGAGTCAGCTCTTAGCCCCACTGTGAAGAAGTTGTCAAAACGTCTTTTTCAGACCGAGATAAACATGTTTTTCAGTCCGGAGCATCCCAATGTAACTGCTGGGCTCAGAAGAGCACACTGAGTCAGCTCTTAGCCCCACTGTGCAGAAGTTGTCAAAACGTGTTTTTCAGCACGAGATAAACGCGTTTTTCAATCTTTAGCATCCCAATGTAACTGCTGGGCTCAGAAGAGCACACTGAGTCAGCTCTTGGCCCTACTATGCAGAAGTTCTCAAAACATGTTTTTCAGCCCGAGATAAATGCGTTTTTCAATCTGGAGCATCCCAATGTAACTGCTGGGCTCAGAAGCGCACACTGAGTCAGCTCTTTGCCCCACTATGCAGAAGTTGTCCAATCGTGTTTTTGAGCCAGAGATAAACGCGTTTTTCAATCTGGAGCATCCTAATGGAACTGCTGGTCTCAGAAGAGAACACTGAGTCAGCTCTTAGCCCCACTGTGCAGAAGTTGTCAAAACGTGGTTTTCAGCCGAGATAAATGTGTTTTTCAATCTGGTGCATCCGAATGTAACTGCTGGACTCAGAAGAACACACTGAGACAGCTCTTAGCCCCACTGTGCAGAAGTTGTCAAAACGGGTTTTTCAGGCCGAGATCAATGCGTTTCTCAGTCTGGAGCATCCCAATGTAACTGCTGGGCTCAGAAGAGCACACTGAGTCAGCTCTTAGCCCCACTGTGCAGAAGTTCTCAAAACGTGTTTTTCAGCCCGAGATCAACGCGTTTCTCAGTCTGGAGCATCCCAATGTAACTGCTGGGCTCAGAAGAGCACACTGAGTCAGCTCTTAGCCCCACTGTGCAGAAGTTCTCAAAACGTGTTTTTCAGCCCGAGATCAACGCGTTTCTCAATCTGGAGCATCCCAATGTAACTGCTGGGCTCAGAAGAGCACACTGAGTCAGCTCTTAGCCCCACTGTGCAGAAGTTCTCAAAACGTGTTTTTCAGCCCGAGATCAACGCGTTTCTCAATCTGGAGCATCCCAATGTAACTGCTGGGCTCAGAAGAGCACACTGAGTCAGCTCTTAGCCCCACTGTGCAGAAGTTGTCAAAACGTCTTTTTCAGCCCGAAAAAAACGCGTTTTTCAATCTGGAGCATCCCAATGTAACTGCTAGGCTCAGAAGAACACACTGAGACAGCTCTTAGCCCCACTGTGCAGAAGTTGTCAAAACGTGTTTTTCAGCATGAGATAAACGCGTTTTTCAATCTGGAGCATCCTAATGGAACTGCTGGTCTCAGAAGAGCACACTGAGTCAGCTCTTTGCCCCACTATGCAGAAGTTGTCCAATCGTGTTTTTGAGCCAGAGATAAACGCGTTTTTCAATCTGGAGCATCCTAATGGAACTGCTGGTCTCAGAAGAGAACACTGAGTCAGCTCCTAGCCCCACTGTGCAGAAGTTGTCAAAACGTGTTTTTCAGCATGAGATAAACGCGTTTTTCAATCTTTAGCATCCCAATGTAACTGCTGGGCTCAGAAGAGCACAATGAGTCAGCTCTTACCCCACTATGCAGAAGATCTCAAAACATGTTTTTCAGCCCGAGATAAACGCGTTTTTCAATCTGGAGCATCCCAATGTAACTTCTGGGCTCAGAAGAGCACACTGAATCAGCTCTTAGCCCCACTGTGAAGAAGTTGTCAAAACGTCTTTTTCAGCTCGAGATAAACGCGTTTTTCAATCTTTAGCATCCCAATGTAACTGCTGGGCTCAGAAGAGCACACTGAGTCAGCTCTTAGCCACACTGTGAAGAAGTTGTCAAAACGTCTTTTTCAGCCCGAGATAAACATGTTTTTCAGTCCGGAGCATCCCAATGTAACTGCTGGGCTCAGAAGAGCACACTGAGTCAGCTCTTAGCCCCACTGTGCAGAAGTTCTCAAAACGTGTTTTTCAGCCCGAGATCAACGCGTTTCTCAGTCTGGAGCATCCCAATGTAACTGCTGGGCTCAGAAGAGCACACTGAGTCAGCTCTTAGCCCCACTGTGCAGAAGTTGTCAAAACGTGTATTTCAGCCCGAGAAAAATGCGTTTTTCAATCTGGAGCATCCCAATGTAACTGCTAGGCTCAGAAGAACACACTGAGACAGCTCTTAGCCCCACTGTGCAGAAGTTGTCAAAACGGGTTTTTCAGGCCGAGATAAATGCGTTTTTCAATCTGGAGCATCGCAATGTAACTTCTGGGCTCAGAAGAGCACACTGAGTCAGCTCTTAGCCCCACTGTGAAGAAGTTGTCAAAACGTCTTTTTCAGCTCGAGATAAACGCGTTTTTCAATCTTTAGCATCCCAATGTAACTGCTGGGCTCAGAAGAGCACACTGAGTCAGCTCTTAGCCCCACTGTGAAGAAGTTGTCAAAACGTCTTTTTCAGACCGAGATAAACATGTTTTTCAGTCCGGAGCATCCCAATGTAACTGCTGGGCTCAGAAGAGCACACTGAGTCAGCTCTTAGCCCCACTGTGCAGAAGTTGTCAAAACGTGTTTTTCAGCACGAGATAAACGCGTTTTTCAATCTTTAGCATCCCAATGTAACTGCTGGGCTCAGAAGAGCACACTGAGTCAGCTCTTGGCCCTACTATGCAGAAGTTCTCAAAACATGTTTTTCAGCCCGAGATAAATGCGTTTTTCAATCTGGAGCATCCCAATGTAACTGCTGGGCTCAGAAGCGCACACTGAGTCAGCTCTTTGCCCCACTATGCAGAAGTTGTCCAATCGTGTTTTTGAGCCAGAGATAAACGCGTTTTTCAATCTGGAGCATCCTAATGGAACTGCTGGTCTCAGAAGAGAACACTGAGTCAGCTCTTAGCCCCACTGTGCAGAAGTTGTCAAAACGTGGTTTTCAGCCGAGATAAATGTGTTTTTCAATCTGGTGCATCCGAATGTAACTGCTGGACTCAGAAGAACACACTGAGACAGCTCTTAGCCCCACTGTGCAGAAGTTGTCAAAACGGGTTTTTCAGGCCGAGATCAATGCGTTTCTCAGTCTGGAGCATCCCAATGTAACTGCTGGGCTCAGAAGAGCACACTGAGTCAGCTCTTAGCCCCACTGTGCAGAAGTTCTCAAAACGTGTTTTTCAGCCCGAGATCAACGCGTTTCTCAGTCTGGAGCATCCCAATGTAACTGCTGGGCTCAGAAGAGCACACTGAGTCAGCTCTTAGCCCCACTGTGCAGAAGTTCTCAAAACGTGTTTTTCAGCCCGAGATCAACGCGTTTCTCAATCTGGAGCATCCCAATGTAACTGCTGGGCTCAGAAGAGCACACTGAGTCAGCTCTTAGCCCCACTGTGCAGAAGTTCTCAAAACGTGTTTTTCAGCCCGAGATCAACGCGTTTCTCAATCTGGAGCATCCCAATGTAACTGCTGGGCTCAGAAGAGCACACTGAGTCAGCTCTTAGCCCCACTGTGCAGAAGTTGTCAAAACGTCTTTTTCAGCCCGAAAAAAACGCGTTTTTCAATCTGGAGCATCCCAATGTAACTGCTAGGCTCAGAAGAACACACTGAGACAGCTCTTAGCCCCACTGTGCAGAAGTTGTCAAAACGTGTTTTTCAGCATGAGATAAACGCGTTTTTCAATCTGGAGCATCCTAATGGAACTGCTGGTCTCAGAAGAGCACACTGAGTCAGCTCTTTGCCCCACTATGCAGAAGTTGTCCAATCGTGTTTTTGAGCCAGAGATAAACGCGTTTTTCAATCTGGAGCATCCTAATGGAACTGCTGGTCTCAGAAGAGAACACTGAGTCAGCTCCTAGCCCCACTGTGCAGAAGTTGTCAAAACGTGTTTTTCAGCATGAGATAAACGCGTTTTTCAATCTTTAGCATCCCAATGTAACTGCTGGGCTCAGAAGAGCACAATGAGTCAGCTCTTACCCCACTATGCAGAAGATCTCAAAACATGTTTTTCAGCCCGAGATAAACGCGTTTTTCAATCTGGAGCATCCCAATGTAACTGCTGCGCTCAGAAGAGCACACTGAGTCAGCTCTTCGCCCCACTGTGCAGAAGTTGTCAAAACGTCTTTTTCAGCCCGAGATAAATGTGTTTTTCAATCTGGTGCATCCCAATGTAACTGCTGGACTCAGAAGAGCACACTGAGTCAGCTCTTTGCCCCACTATGCAGAAGTTGTCCAATCATGTTTTTGAGTCAGAGATAAACGCGTTTTTCAATCTGGAGCATCCTAATGGAACTGCTGGTCTGAGAAGAGAACACTGAGTCAGCTCTTAGCCCCACTGTCCAGAAGTTGTCAAAACGTGTTTTTCAGCATGAGATAAACGCGTTTTTCAATCTTTAGCATCCCAATGTAACTGCTGGGCTCAGAAGAGCACAATGAGTCAGCTCTTAGCCCCACTATGCAGAAGATCTGAAAACGTCTTTTTCAGCCCGAGATAAATGTGTTTTTCAATCTGGTGCATCCCAGTGTAACTGCTGGACTCAGAAGAGCACACTGAGTCAGCTCTTAGCCCCACTGTGCAGAAGTTGTCAAAACGTGTATTTCAGCCCGAGAAAAATGCGTTTTTCAATCTGGAGCATCCCAATGTAACTGCTAGGCTCAGAAGAACACACTGAGACAGCTCTTAGCCCCACTGTGCAGAAGTTGTCAAAACGGGTTTTTCAGGCCGAGATAAACGCGTTTTTCAATCTGGAGCATCGCAATGTAACTTCTGGGCTCAGAAGAGCACACTGAGTCAGCTCTTAGCCCCACTGTGCAGAAGTTGTCAAAACGTGTTTTTCAGCATGAGATAAACGCGTTTTTCAATCTGGAGCATCCTAATGGAACTGCTGGTCTCAGAAGAGAACACTGAGTCAGCTCTTAGCCCCACTGTGCAGAAGTTGTCAAAACGTGTTTTTCAGCATGAGATAAACGCGTTTTTCAATCTTTAGCATCCCAATGTAACTGCTGGGCTCAGAAGAGCACAATGAGTCAGCTCTTAGCCCCACTATGCAGAAGATCTCAAAACATGTTTTTCAGCCCGAGATAAACGCGTTTTTCAATCTGGAGCATCCCAATGTAACTGCTGCGCTCAGAAGAGCACACTGAGTCAGCTCTTCGCCCCACTGTGCAGAAGTTGTCAATACGGGTTTTTCAGGCCGAGATAAACGCGTTTTTCAATCTGAAGCATCCCAATGTAACTTCTGGGCTCAGAAGAGCACACTGAATCAGCTCTTAGCCCCACTGTGAAGAAGTTGTCAAAACGTCTTTTTCAGCTCGAGATAAACGCGTTTTTCAATCTTTAGCATCCCAATGTAACTGCTGGGCTCAGAAGAGCACACTGAGTCAGCTCTTAGCCACACTGTGAAGAAGTTGTCAAAACGTCTTTTTCAGCCCGAGATAAACATGTTTTTCAGTCCGGAGCATCCCAATGTAACTGCTGGGCTCAGAAGAGCACACTGAGTCAGCTCTTAGCCCCACTGTGCAGAAGTTGTCAAAACGTGTATTTCAGCCCGAGAAAAATGCGTTTTTCAATCTGGAGCATCCCAATGTAACTGCTAGGCTCAGAAGAACACACTGAGACAGCTCTTAGCCCCACTGTGCAGAAGTTGTCAAAACGTCTTTTTCAGCCCGAGATCAACGCGTTTCTCAGTCTGGAGCATCCCAATGTAACTGCTGGGCTCAGAAGAGCACACTGAGTCAGCTCTTAGCCCCACTGTGCAGAAGTTGTCAAAACGTGTATTTCAGCCCGAGAAAAATGCGTTTTTCAATCTGGAGCATCCCAATGTAACTGCTAGGCTCAGAAGAACACACTGAGACAGCTCTTAGCCCCACTGTGCAGAAGTTGTCAAAACGGGTTTTTCAGGCCGAGATAAATGCGTTTTTCAATCTGGAGCATCGCAATGTAACTTCTGGGCTCAGAAGAGCACACTGAGTCAGCTCTTAGCCCCACTGTGAAGAAGTTGTCAAAACGTCTTTTTCAGCTCGAGATAAACGCGTTTTTCAATCTTTAGCATCCCAATGTAACTGCTGGGCTCAGAAGAGCACACTGAGTCAGCTCTTAGCCCCACTGTGAAGAAGTTGTCAAAACGTCTTTTTCAGACCGAGATAAACATGTTTTTCAGTCCGGAGCATCCCAATGTAACTGCTGGGCTCAGAAGAGCACACTGAGTCAGCTCTTAGCCCCACTGTGCAGAAGTTGTCAAAACGTGTTTTTCAGCACGAGATAAACGCGTTTTTCAATCTTTAGCATCCCAATGTAACTGCTGGGCTCAGAAGAGCACACTGAGTCAGCTCTTAGCCACACTGTGAAGAAGTTGTCAAAACGTCTTTTTCAGCCCGAGATAAACATGTTTTTCAGTCCGGAGCATCCC
Source organism: Atractosteus spatula (assembly GCF_055471065.1). Classification (NCBI taxonomy): domain Eukaryota; kingdom Metazoa; phylum Chordata; class Actinopteri; order Semionotiformes; family Lepisosteidae; genus Atractosteus; species Atractosteus spatula. Next base: position 2,026,699 of record NC_142725.1, read on the forward strand.
AATGTAACTGCTGGGCTCAGAAGAGCACACTGAGTCAGCTCTTAGCCCCACTGTGCAGAAGTTCTCAAAACGTGTTTTTCAGCCCGAGATCAACGCGTTTCTCAGTCTGGAGCATCCCAATGTAACTGCTGGGCTCAGAAGAGCACACTGAGTCAGCTCTTAGCCCCACTGTGCAGAAGTTGTCAAAACGTGTATTTCAGCCCGAGAAAAATGCGTTTTTCAATCTGGAGCATCCCAATGTAACTGCTAGGCTCAGAAGAACACACTGAGACAGCTCTTAGCCCCACTGTGCAGAAGTTGTCAAAACGGGTTTTTCAGGCCGAGATAAATGCGTTTTTCAATCTGGAGCATCGCAATGTAACTTCTGGGCTCAGAAGAGCACACTGAGTCAGCTCTTAGCCCCACTTTGAAGAAGTTGTCAAAACGTCTTTTTCAGCTCGAGATAAACGCGTTTTTCAATCTTTAGCATCCCAATGTAACTGCTGGGCTCAGAAGAGCACACTGAGTCAGCTCTTAGCCCCACTGTGAAGAAGTTGTCAAAACGTCTTTTTCAGACCGAGATAAACATGTTTTTCAGTCCGGAGCATCCCAATGTAACTGCTGGGCTCAGAAGAGCACACTGAGTCAGCTCTTAGCCCCACTGTGCAGAAGTTGTCAAAACGTGTTTTTCAGCACGAGATAAACGCGTTTTTCAATCTTTAGCATCCCAATGTAACTGCTGGGCTCATAAGAGCACACTGAGTCAGCTCTTGGCCCTACTATGCAGAAGTTCTCAAAACATGTTTTTCAGCCCGAGATAAATGCGTTTTTCAATCTGGAGCATCCCAATGTAACTGCTGGGCTCAGAAGCGCACACTGAGTCAGCTCTTTGCCCCACTATGCAGAAGTTGTCCAATCGTGTTTTTGAGCCAGAGATAAACGCGTTTTTCAATCTGGAGCATCCTAATGGAACTGCTGGTCTCAGAAGAGAACACTGAGTCAGCTCTTAGTCCCACTGTGCAGAAGTTGTCAAAACGTGGTTTTCAGCCGAGATAAACGCGTTTTTCAATCTTTAGCATCCCAATGTAACTGCTGGGCTCATAAGAGCACACTGAGTCAGCTCTTGGCCCTACTATGCAGAAGTTCTCAAAACATGTTTTTCAGCCCGAGATAAATGCGTTTTTCAATCTGGAGCATCCCAATGTAACTGCTGGGCTCAGAAGCGCACACTGAGTCAGCTCTTTGCCCCACTATGCAGAAGTTGTCCAATCGTGTTTTTGAGCCAGAGATAAACGCGTTTTTCAATCTGGAGCATCCTAATGGAACTGCTGGTCTCAGAAGAGAACACTGAGTCAGCTCTTAGCCCCACTGTGCAGAAGTTGTCAAAACGTGGTTTTCAGCCGAGATAAATGTGTTTTTCAATCTGGTGCATCCGAATGTAACTGCTGGACTCAGAAGAACACACTGAGACAGCTCTTAGCCCCACTGTGCAGAAGTTGTCAAAACGGGTTTTTCAGCCCGAGATCAACGCGTTTCTCAGTCTGGAGCATCCCAATGTAACTGCTGGGCTCAGAAGAGCACACTGAGTCAGCTCTTAGCCCCACTGTGCAGAAGTTCTCAAAACGTGTTTTTCAGCCCGAGATCAACGCGTTTCTCAATCTGGAGCATCCCAATGTAACTGCTGGGCTCAGAAGAGCACACTGAGTCAGCTCTTAGCCCCACTGTGCAGAAGTTCTCAAAACGTGTTTTTCAGCCCGAGATCAACGCGTTTCTCAATCTGGAGCATCCCAATGTAACTGCTGGGCTCAGAAGAGCACACTGAGTCAGCTCTTAGCCCCACTGTGCAGAAGTTGTCAAAACGTCTTTTTCAGCCCGAAAAAAACGCGTTTTTCAATCTGGAGCATCCCAATGTAACTGCTAGGCTCAGAAGAACACACTGAGACAGCTCTTAGCCCCACTGTGCAGAAGTTGTCAAAACGTGTTTTTCAGCATGAGATAAACGCGTTTTTCAATCTGGAGCATCCTAATGGAACTGCTGGTCTCAGAAGAGCACACTGAGTCAGCTCTTTGCCCCACTATGCAGAAGTTGTCCAATCGTGTTTTTGAGCCAGAGATAAACGCGTTTTTCAATCTGGAGCATCCTAATGGAACTGCTGGTCTCAGAAGAGAACACTGAGTCAGCTCTTAGCCCCACTGTGCAGAAGTTGTCAAAACGTGTTTTTCAGCATGAGATAAACGCGTTTTTCAATCTTTAGCATCCCAATGTAACTGCTGGGCTCAGAAGAGCACAATGAGTCAGCTCTTAGCCCCACTATGCAGAAGATCTCAAAACATGTTTTTCAGCCCGAGATAAACGCGTTTTTCAATCTGGAGCATCCCAATGTAACTGCTGCGCTCAGAAGAGCACACTGAGTCAGCTCTTCGCCCCACTGTGCAGAAGTTGTCAAAACGTCTTTTTCAGCCCGAGATAAATGTGTTTTTCAATCTGGTGCATCCCAATGTAACTGCTGGACTCAGAAGAGCACACTGAGTCAGCTCTTTGCCCCACTATGCAGAAGTTGTCCAATCATGTTTTTGAGTCAGAGATAAACGCGTTTTTCAATCTGGAGCATCCTAATGGAACTGCTGGTCTGAGAAGAGAACACTGAGTCAGCTCTTAGCCCCACTGTCCAGAAGTTGTCAAAACGTGTTTTTCAGCATGAGATAAACGCGTTTTTCAATCTTTAGCATCCCAATGTAACTGCTGGGCTCAGAAGAGCACAATGAGTCAGCTCTTAGCCCCACTATGCAGAAGATCTGAAAACGTCTTTTTCAGCCCGAGATAAATGTGTTTTTCAATCTGGTGCATCCCAGTGTAACTGCTGGACTCAGAAGAGCACACTGAGTCAGCTCTTAGCCCCACTGTGCAGAAGTTGTCAAAACGTGTATTTCAGCCCGAGAAAAATGCGTTTTTCAATCTGGAGCATCCCAATGTAACTGCTAGGCTCAGAAGAACACACTGAGACAGCTCTTAGCCCCACTGTGCAGAAGTTGTCAAAACGGGTTTTTCAGGCCGAGATAAACGCGTTTTTCAATCTGGAGCATCGCAATGTAACTTCTGGGCTCAGAAGAGCACACTGAGTCAGCTCTTAGCCCCACTGTGAAGAAGTTGTCAAAACGTCTTTTTCAGACCGAGATAAACGCGTTTTTCAATCTTTAGCATCCCAATGTAACTGCTGGGCTCAGAAGAGCACACTGAGTCAGCTCTTAGCCCCACTGTGAAGAAGTTGTCAAAACGTCTTTTTCAGACCGAGATAAACATGTTTTTCAGTCCGGAGCATCCCAATGTAACTGCTGGGCTCAGAAGAGCACACTGAGTCAGCTCTTAGCCCCACTGTGCAGAAGTTGTCAAAACATGTTTTTCAGCCCGAGATAAATGCGTTTTTCAATCTGGAGCATCCCAATGTAACTGCTGGGCTCAGAAGCGCACACTGAGTCAGCTCTTTGCCCCACTATGCAGAAGTTGTCCAATCGTGTTTTTGAGCCAGAGATAAACGCGTTTTTCAATCTGGAGCATCCTAATGGAACTGCTGGTCTCAGAAGAGAACACTGAGTCAGCTCTTAGCCCCACTGTGCAGAAGTTGTCAAAACGTGGTTTTCAGCCGAGATAAATGTGTTTTTCAATCTGGTGCATCCGAATGTAACTTCTGGACTCAGAAGAACACACTGAGACAGCTCTTAGCCCCACTGTGCAGAAGTTGTCAAAACGGGTTTTTCAGGCCGAGATAAACGCGTTTTTCAATCTGGAGCCTCCCAATGTAACTTCTGGGCTCAGAAGAGCACACTGAGTCAGCTCTTAGCCCCACTGTGAAGAAGTTGTCAAAACGTCTTTTTCAGCTCGAGATAAACGCGTTTTTCAATCTGGAGCATCCCAATGTAACTGCTGGGCTCAGAAGAGCACACTGAGTCAGCTCTTAGCCCCACTGTGAAGAAGTTGTCAAAACGTGTCTTTCAGCCCGAGAAAAATGCGTTTTTCAATCTGGAGCATCCCAAAGTAACTGCTGGGCTCAGAAGAGCACACTGAGTCAGCTCTTAGCCCCACTGTGCAGAGGTTGTCAAAACGTGTTTTTCAGCCCGAGATAAATGCGTTTTTCAATCTGGAGCATCCTAATGGATCTGCTGGTCTCAGAAGAGAACACTGAGTCAGCTCTTAGCCGCACTGTGCAGAAGTTGTCAAAACGTGTCTTTCAGCCCGAGAAAAATGCGTTTTTCAATCTGGAGCATCCCAAAGTAACTGCTGGGCTCAGAAGAGCACACTGAGTCAGCTCTTAGCCCCACTATGCAGAAGATCTCAAAACATGTTTTTCAGCCCGAGATAAACGCGTTTTTCAATCTGGAGCATCCCAATGTAACTGCTGGGCTCAGAAGAGTACACTGAGTCAGCTCTTAGCCCCACTGTGAAGAAGTTCTCAAAACGTGTTTTTCAACCCGAGATAAATGCGTTTTTCAATCTGGAGCATCCCAATGTAACTGATGGGCTCAGAAGAGCACACTGAGTCAGCTCTTAGCCCCACTGTGCAGAAGTTCTCAAAACGTGTTTTTCAGCCCGAGATCAACGCGTTTCTCAATCTGGAGCATCCCAATGTAACTGCTGGGCTCAGAAGAGCACACTGAGTCAGCTCTTAGCCCCACTGTGAAGAAGTTGTCAAAACGTCTTTTTCAGCCCGAAAAAAACGCGTTTTTCAATCTGGAGCATCCCAATGTAACTGCTAGGCTCAGAAGAACACACTGAGACAGCTCTTAGCCCCACTGTGCAGAAGTTGTCAAAACGTGTTTTTCAGCATGAGATAAACGCGTTTTTCAATCTGGAGCATCCTAATGGAACTGCTGGTCTCAGAAGAGAACACTGAGTCAGCTCTTAGCCCCACTGTGCAGAAGTTGTCAAAACGTGTTTTTCAGCATGAGATAAACGCGTTTTTCAATCTTTAGCATCCCAATGTAACTGCTGGGCTCAGAAGAGCACAATGAGTCAGCTCTTAGCCCCACTATGCAGAAGATCTCAAAACATGTTTTTCAGCCCGAGATAAACGCGTTTTTCAATCTGGAGCATCCCAATGTAACTTCTGGGCTCAGAAGAGCACACTGAGTCAGCTCTTAGCCCCACTGTGCAGAAGTTGTCAAAATGTGTTTTTCAGCACGAGATAAACGCGTTTTTCAATCTTTAGCATCCCAATGTAACTGCTGGGCTCAGAAGAGCACACTGAGTCAGCTCTTAGCCCCACTGTGCAGAAATTCTCAAAACATGTTTTTCAGCCCGAGATAAACGCGTTTTTCAATCTGGAGCATCCCAATGTAACTGTTGGGCTCAGAAGAGCACACTGAGTCAGCTCTTCGCCCCACTGTGCAGAAGTTGTCAAAACGTGTTTTTCAGCATGAGATAAACGCGTTTTTCAGTCTGGAGCATCCCAATGTAACTGCTGGGCTCAGAAGAGCACACTGAGTCAGCTCTTAGCCCCACTGTGCAGAAGATCTCAAAACGTGTTTTTCAGCCCGAGATCAACGTGTTTTTCAATCTGGAGCATCCCAATGTAACTGCTGGGCTCAGAAGTGCACACTGAGTCAGCTCTTAGCCCCACTGTGCAAAAGTTCTCAAAACGTGTTTTTCAGCCCGAGATAAACGCGTTTTTCAATCTGGAGCATCCCAATGTAACTGCTGGGCTCAGAAGAGCACACTGAGTCAGCTCTTAGCCCCACTGTGCAGAAGTTGTCAAAACGTGTCTTTCAGCCCGAGAAAAATGCGATTTTCAATCTGGAGCATCCAAAAGTAACTGCTGGGCTCAGAAGAGCACACTGAGTCAGCTCTTAGCCCAACTGTGCAGAAGTTGTCAAAACGTGTCTTTCAGCCCGAGAAAAATGCGTTTTTCAATCTGGAGCATCCCAAAGTAACTGCTGGGCTCAGAAGAGCACACTGAGTCAGCTCTTAGCCCCACTGTGCAGAAGTTGTCAAAACGTGTCTTTCAGCCCTAGAAAAATTTGTTTTTCAAACTGGAGCATCCCAAAGTAACTGCTGGGCTCAGAAGAGCACACTGAGTCAGCTTTTAGCCCCACTTTGCAGAAGATCTCAAAACATGTTTTTCAGCCTGAGATAAACGCGTTTTTCAATCTGGAGCATCCAAATGTAACTGTTGGGCTCAGAAGAGCACACTGAGTCAGCTCTTCGCCCCACTGTGCAGAAATTGACAAAACGTGTTTTTCAGCATGAGATAAACGCGTTTTTCAATCTTTAGCATCCCAATGTAACTGCTGGGCTCAGAAGAGCACACTGAGTCAGCTCTTAGCTCCACTGTGAAGAAGTTCTCAAAACGTGTTTTTCAACCCGAGATAAATGCGTTTTTCAATTTGGAGCATCCCAATGTAACTGCTGGGCTCAGAAGAGCACACTGAGTCAGCTCTTAGCCCCACTGTGAAGAAGTTGTCAAAACGTCTTTTTCAGCCCGAAAAAAACGCGTTTTTCAATCTAGAGCATCCCAATGTAACTGCTGGGCTCAGAAGAGCACACTGAGTCAGCTCTTAGCCCCACTGTGAAGAAGTTCTCAAAACGTGTTTTTCAACCCGAGATAAATGCGTTTTTCAATCTGGAGCATCCCAATGTAACTGATGGGCTCAGAAGAGCACACTGAGTCAGCTCTTAGCCCCACTGTGCAGAAGTTCTCAAAACGTGTTTTTCAGCCCGAGATCAACGCGTTTGTCAATCTGGAGCATCCCAATGTAACTGCTGGGCTCAGAAGAGCACACTGAGTCAGCTCTTAGCCCCACTGTGAAGAAGTTGTCAAAACGTCTTTTTCAGCCCGAAAAAAACGCGTTTTTCAATCTGGAGCATCCCAATGTAACTGCTGCGCTCAGAAGAGCACACTGAGTCAGCTCTTCGCCCCACTGTGCAGAAGTTGTCAATACGGGTTTTTCAGGCCGAGATAAACGCGTTTTTCAATCTGAAGCATCCCAATGTAACTTCTGGGCTCAGAAGAGCACACTGAATCAGCTCTTAGCCCCACTGTGAAGAAGTTGTCAAAACGTCTTTTTCAGCTCGAGATAAACGCGTTTTTCAATCTTTAGCATCCCAATGTAACTGCTGGGCTCAGAAGAGCACACTGAGTCAGCTCTTAGCCACACTGTGAAGAAGTTGTCAAAACGTCTTTTTCAGCCCGAGATAAACATGTTTTTCAGTCCGGAGCATCCCAATGTAACTGCTGGGCTCAGAAGAGCACACTGAGTCAGCTCTTAGCCCCACTGTGCAGAAGTTCTCAAAACGTGTTTTTCAGCCCGAGATCAACGCGTTTCTCAGTCTGGAGCATCCCAATGTAACTGCTGGGCTCAGAAGAGCACACTGAGTCAGCTCTTAGCCCCACTGTGCAGAAGTTGTCAAAACGTGTATTTCAGCCCGAGAAAAATGCGTTTTTCAATCTGGAGCATCCCAATGTAACTGCTAGGCTCAGAAGAACACACTGAGACAGCTCTTAGCCCCACTGTGCAGAAGTTGTCAAAACGGGTTTTTCAGGCCGAGATAAATGCGTTTTTCAATCTGGAGCATCGCAATGTAACTTCTGGGCTCAGAAGAGCACACTGAGTCAGCTCTTAGCCCCACTGTGAAGAAGTTGTCAAAACGTCTTTTTCAGCTCGAGATAAACGCGTTTTTCAATCTTTAGCATCCCAATGTAACTGCTGGGCTCAGAAGAGCACACTGAGTCAGCTCTTAGCCCCACTGTGAAGAAGTTGTCAAAACGTCTTTTTCAGACCGAGATAAACATGTTTTTCAGTCCGGAGCATCCCAATGTAACTGCTGGGCTCAGAAGAGCACACTGAGTCAGCTCTTAGCCCCACTGTGCAGAAGTTGTCAAAACGTGTTTTTCAGCACGAGATAAACGCGTTTTTCAATCTTTAGCATCCCAATGTAACTGCTGGGCTCAGAAGAGCACACTGAGTCAGCTCTTGGCCCTACTATGCAGAAGTTCTCAAAACATGTTTTTCAGCCCGAGATAAATGCGTTTTTCAATCTGGAGCATCCCAATGTAACTGCTGGGCTCAGAAGCGCACACTGAGTCAGCTCTTTGCCCCACTATGCAGAAGTTGTCCAATCGTGTTTTTGAGCCAGAGATAAACGCGTTTTTCAATCTGGAGCATCCTAATGGAACTGCTGGTCTCAGAAGAGAACACTGAGTCAGCTCTTAGCCCCACTGTGCAGAAGTTGTCAAAACGTGGTTTTCAGCCGAGATAAATGTGTTTTTCAATCTGGTGCATCCGAATGTAACTGCTGGACTCAGAAGAACACACTGAGACAGCTCTTAGCCCCACTGTGCAGAAGTTGTCAAAACGGGTTTTTCAGGCCGAGATCAATGCGTTTCTCAGTCTGGAGCATCCCAATGTAACTGCTGGGCTCAGAAGAGCACACTGAGTCAGCTCTTAGCCCCACTGTGCAGAAGTTCTCAAAACGTGTTTTTCAGCCCGAGATCAACGCGTTTCTCAGTCTGGAGCATCCCAATGTAACTGCTGGGCTCAGAAGAGCACACTGAGTCAGCTCTTAGCCCCACTGTGCAGAAGTTCTCAAAACGTGTTTTTCAGCCCGAGATCAACGCGTTTCTCAATCTGGAGCATCCCAATGTAACTGCTGGGCTCAGAAGAGCACACTGAGTCAGCTCTTAGCCCCACTGTGCAGAAGTTCTCAAAACGTGTTTTTCAGCCCGAGATCAACGCGTTTCTCAATCTGGAGCATCCCAATGTAACTGCTGGGCTCAGAAGAGCACACTGAGTCAGCTCTTAGCCCCACTGTGCAGAAGTTGTCAAAACGTCTTTTTCAGCCCGAAAAAAACGCGTTTTTCAATCTGGAGCATCCCAATGTAACTGCTAGGCTCAGAAGAACACACTGAGACAGCTCTTAGCCCCACTGTGCAGAAGTTGTCAAAACGTGTTTTTCAGCATGAGATAAACGCGTTTTTCAATCTGGAGCATCCTAATGGAACTGCTGGTCTCAGAAGAGCACACTGAGTCAGCTCTTTGCCCCACTATGCAGAAGTTGTCCAATCGTGTTTTTGAGCCAGAGATAAACGCGTTTTTCAATCTGGAGCATCCTAATGGAACTGCTGGTCTCAGAAGAGAACACTGAGTCAGCTCTTAGCCCCACTGTGCAGAAGTTGTCAAAACGTGTTTTTCAGCATGAGATAAACGCGTTTTTCAATCTGGAGCATCCCAATGTAACTGCTGCGCTCAGAAGAGCACACTGAGTCAGCTCTTCGCCCCACTGTGCAGAAGTTGTCAAAACGTCTTTTTCAGCCCGAGATAAATGTGTTTTTCAATCTGGTGCATCCCAATGTAACTGCTGGACTCAGAAGAGCACACTGAGTCAGCTCTTTGCCCCACTATGCAGAAGTTGTCCAATCATGTTTTTGAGTCAGAGATAAACGCGTTTTTCAATCTGGAGCATCCTAATGGAACTGCTGGTCTCAGAAGAGAACACTGAGTCAGCTCTTAGCCCCACTGTCCAGAAGTTGTCAAAACGTGTTTTTCAGCATGAGATAAACGCGTTTTTCAATCTTTAGCATCCCAATGTAACTGCTGGGCTCAGAAGAGCACAATGAGTCAGCTCTTAGCCCCACTATGCAGAAGATCTGAAAACGTCTTTTTCAGCCCGAGATAAATGTGTTTTTCAATCTGGTGCATCCCAGTGTAACTGCTGGACTCAGAAGAGCACACTGAGTCAGCTCTTAGCCCCACTGTGCAGAAGTTGTCAAAACGTGTATTTCAGCCCGAGAAAAATGCGTTTTTCAATCTGGAGCATCCCAATGTAACTGCTAGGCTCAGAAGAACACACTGAGACAGCTCTTAGCCCCACTGTGCAGAAGTTGTCAAAACGGGTTTTTCAGGCCGAGATAAACGCGTTTTTCAATCTGGAGCATCGCAATGTAACTTCTGGGCTCAGAAGAGCACACTGAGTCAGCTCTTAGCCCCACTGTGAAGAAGTTGTCAAAACGTCTTTTTCAGCTCGAGATAAACGCGTTTTTCAATCTTTAGCATCCCAATGTAACTGCTGGGCTCAGAAGAGCACACTGAGTCAGCTCTTAGCCCCACTGTGAAGAAGTTGTCAAAACGTCTTTTTCAGACCGAGATAAACATGTTTTTCAGTCCGGAGCATCCCAATGTAACTGCTGGGCTCAGAAGAGCACACTGAGTCAGCTCTTAGCCCCACTGTGCAGAAGTTGTCAAAACATGTTTTTCAGCCCGAGATAAATGCGTTTTTCAATCTGGAGCATCCCAATGTAACTGCTGGGCTCAGAAGCGCACACTGAGTCAGCTCTTTGCCCCACTATGCAGAAGTTGTCCAATCGTGTTTTTGAGCCAGAGATAAACGCGTTTTTCAATCTGGAGCATCCTAATGGAACTGCTGGTCTCAGAAGAGAACACTGAGTCAGCTCTTAGCCCCACTGTGCAGAAGTTGTCAAAACGTGGTTTTCAGCCGAGATAAATGTGTTTTTCAATCTGGTGCATCCGAATGTAACTTCTGGACTCAGAAGAACACACTGAGACAGCTCTTAGCCCCACTGTGCAGAAGTTGTCAAAACGGGTTTTTCAGGCCGAGATAAACGCGTTTTTCAATCTGGAGCCTCCCAATGTAACTTCTGGGCTCAGAAGAGCACACTGAGTCAGCTCTTAGCCCCACTGTGAAGAAGTTGTCAAAACGTCTTTTTCAGCTCGAGATAAACGCGTTTTTCAATCTGGAGCATCCCAATGTAACTGCTGGGCTCAGAAGAGCACACTGAGTCAGCTCTTAGCCCCACTGTGAAGAAGTTGTCAAAACGTGTCTTTCAGCCCGAGAAAAATGCGTTTTTTAATCTGGAGCATCCCAAAGTAACTGCTGGGCTCAGAAGAGCACACTGAGTCAGCTCTTAGCCCCACTGTGCAGAGGTTGTCAAAACGTGTTTTTCAGCCCGAGATAAATGCGTTTTTCAATCTGGAGCATCCTAATGGATCTGCTGGTCTCAGAAGAGAACACTGAGTCAGCTCTTAGCCGCACTGTGCAGAAGTTGTCAAAACGTGTCTTTCAGCCCGAGAAAAATGCGTTTTTCAATCTGGAGCATCCCAAAGTAACTGCTGGGCTCAGAAGAGCACACTGAGTCAGCTCTTAGCCCCACTATGCAGAAGATCTCAAAACATGTTTTTCAGCCCGAGATAAACGCGTTTTTCAATCTGGAGCATCCCAATGTAACTGCTGGGCTCAGAAGAGTACACTGAGTCAGCTCTTAGCCCCACTGTGAAGAAGTTCTCAAAACGTGTTTTTCAACCCGAGATAAATGCGTTTTTCAATCTGGAGCATCCCAATGTAACTGATGGGCTCAGAAGAGCACACTGAGTCAGCTCTTAGCCCCACTGTGCAGAAGTTCTCAAAACGTGTTTTTCAGCCCGAGATCAACGCGTTTCTCAATCTGGAGCATCCCAATGTAACTGCTGGGCTCAGAAGAGCACACTGAGTCAGCTCTTAGCCCCACTGTGAAGAAGTTGTCAAAACGTCTTTTTCAGCCCGAAAAAAACGCGTTTTTCAATCTGGAGCATCCCAATGTAACTGCTAGGCTCAGAAGAACACACTGAGACAGCTCTTAGCCCCACTGTGCAGAAGTTGTCAAAACGTGTTTTTCAGCATGAGATAAACGCGTTTTTCAATCTGGAGCATCCTAATGGAACTGCTGGTCTCAGAAGAGAACACTGAGTCAGCTCTTAGCCCCACTGTGCAGAAGTTGTCAAAACGTGTTTTTCAGCATGAGATAAACGCGTTTTTCAATCTTTAGCATCCCAATGTAACTGCTGGGCTCAGAAGAGCACAATGAGTCAGCTCTTAGCCCCACTATGCAGAAGATCTCAAAACATGTTTTTCAGCCCGAGATAAACGCGTTTTTCAATCTGGAGCATCCCAATGTAACTACTGCGCTCAGAAGAGCACACTGAGTCAGCTCTTCGCCCCACTGTGCAGAAGTTGTCAATACGGGTTTTTCAGGCCGAGATAAACGCGTTTCTCAATCTGGAGCATCCCAATGTAACTTCTGGGCTCAGAAGAGCACACTGAGTCAGCTCTTAGCCCCACTGTGCAGAAGTTGTCAAAATGTGTTTTTCAGCACGAGATAAACGCGTTTTTCAATCTTTAGCATCCCAATGTAACTGCTGGGCTCAGAAGAGCACACTGAGTCAGCTCTTAGCCCCACTGTGCAGAAATTCTCAAAACATGTTTTTCAGCCCGAGATAAACGCGTTTTTCAATCTGGAGCATCCCAATGTAACTGTTGGGCTCAGAAGAGCACACTGAGTCAGCTCTTCGCCCCACTGTGCAGAAGTTGTCAAAACGTGTTTTTCAGCATGAGATAAACGCGTTTTTCAGTCTGGAGCATCCCAATGTAACTGCTGGGCTCAGAAGAGCACACTGAGTCAGCTCTTAGCCCCACTGTGCAGAAGATCTCAAAACGTGTTTTTCAGCCCGAGATCAACGTGTTTTTCAATCTGGAGCATCCCAATGTAACTGCTGGGCTCAGAAGTGCACACTGAGTCAGCTCTTAGCCCCACTGTGCAAAAGTTCTCAAAACGTGTTTTTCAGCCCGAGATAAACGCGTTTTTCAATCTGGAGCATCCCAATGTAACTGCTGGGCTCAGAAGAGCACACTGAGTCAGCTCTTAGCCCCACTGTGCAGAAGTTGTCAAAACGTGTCTTTCAGCCCGAGAAAAATGCGATTTTCAATCTGGAGCATCCAAAAGTAACTGCTGGGCTCAGAAGAGCACACTGAGTCAGCTCTTAGCCCAACTGTGCAGAAGTTGTCAAAACGTGTCTTTCAGCCCGAGAAAAATGCGTTTTTCAATCTGGAGCATCCCAAAGTAACTGCTGGGCTCAGAAGAGCACACTGAGTCAGCTCTTAGCCCCACTGTGCAGAAGTTGTCAAAACGTGTCTTTCAGCCCTAGAAAAATTTGTTTTTCAAACTGGAGCATCCCAAAGTAACTGCTGGGCTCAGAAGAGCACACTGAGTCAGCTTTTAGCCCCACTTTGCAGAAGATCTCAAAACATGTTTTTCAGCCCGAGATAAACGCGTTTTTCAATCTGGAGCATCCAAATGTAACTGTTGGGCTCAGAAGAGCACACTGAGTCAGCTCTTCGCCCCACTGTGCAGAAATTGACAAAACGTGTTTTTCAGCATGAGATAAACGCGTTTTTCAATCTTTAGCATCCCAATGTAACTGCTGGGCTCAGAAGAGCACACTGAGTCAGCTCTTAGCTCCACTGTGAAGAAGTTCTCAAAACGTGTTTTTCAACCCGAGATAAATGCGTTTTTCAATTTGGAGCATCCCAATGTAACTGCTGGGCTCAGAAGAGCACACTGAGTCAGCTCTTAGCCCCACTGTGAAGAAGTTGTCAAAACGTCTTTTTCAGCCCGAAAAAAACGCGTTTTTCAATCTAGAGCATCCCAATGTAACTGCTGGGCTCAGAAGAGCACACTGAGTCAGCTCTTAGCCCCACTGTGCAGAAGTTCTCAAAACGTGTTTTTCAGCCCGAGATCAACGCGTTTCTCAGTCTGGAGCATCCCAATGTAACTGCTGGGCTCAGAAGAGCACACTGAGTCAGCTCTTAGCCCCACTGTGCAGAAGTTCTCAAAACGTGTTTTTCAGCCCGAGATCAACGCGTTTCTCAATCTGGAGCATCCCAATGTAACTGCTGGGCTCAGAAGTGCACACTGAGTCAGCTCTTAGCCCCACTGTGCAGAAGTTCTCAAAACGTGTTTTTCAGCCCGAGATCAACGCGTTTCTCAATCTGGAGCATCCCAATGTAACTGCTGGGCTCAGAAGAGCACACTGAGTCAGCTCTTAGCCCCACTGTGAAGAAGTTGTCAAAACGTCTTTTTCAGCCCGAAAAAAACGCGTTTTTCAATCTGGAGCATCCCAATGTAACTGCTAGGCTCAGAAGAACACACTGAGACAGCTCTTAGCCCCAATGTGCAGAAGTTGTCAAAACGTGTTTTTCAGCATGAGATAAACGCGTTTTTCAATCTGGAGCATCCTAATGGAACTGCTGGTCTCAGAAGAGCACACTGAGTCAGCTCTTTGCCCCACTATGCAGAAGTTGTCCAATCGTGTTTTTGAGCCAGAGATAAACGCGTTTTTCAATCTGGAGCATCCTAATGGAACTGCTGGTCTCAGAAGAGAACACTGAGTCAGCTCTTAGCCCCACTGTGCAGAAGTTGTCAAAACGTGTTTTTCAGCATGAGATAAACGCGTTTTTCAATCTTTAGCATCCCAATGTAACTGCTGGGCTCAGAAGAGCACAATGAGTCAGCTCTTAGCCCCACTATGCAGAAGATCTCAAAACATGTTTTTCAGCCCGAGATAAACGCGTTTTTCAATCTGGAGCATCCCAATGTAACTGCTGCGCTCAGAAGAGCACACTGAGTCAGCTCTTCGCCCCACTGTGCAGAAGTTGTCAAAACGTCTTTTTCAGCCCGAGATAAATGTGTTTTTCAATCTGGTGCATCCCAATGTAACTGCTGGACTCAGAAGAGCACACTGAGTCAGCTCTTTGCCCCACTATGCAGAAGTTGTCCAATCATGTTTTTGAGTCAGAGATAAACGTGTTTTTCAATCTGGAGCATCCTAATGGAACTGCTGGTCTCAGAAGAGAACACTGAGTCAGCTCTTAGCCCCACTGTCCAGAAGTTGTCAAAACGTGTTTTTCAGCATGAGATAAACGCGTTTTTCAATCTTTAGCATCCCAATGTAACTGCTGGGCTCAGAAGAGCACAATGAGTCAGCTCTTAGCCCCACTATGCAGAAGATCTGAAAACGTCTTTTTCAGCCCGAGATAAATGTGTTTTTCAATCTGGTGCATCCCAATGTAACTGCTGGACTCAGAAGAGCACACTGAGTCAGCTCTTAGCCCCACTGTGCAGAAGTTGTCAAAACGTGTATTTCAGCCCGAGAAAAATGCGTTTTTCAATCTGGAGCATCCCAATGTAACTGCTAGGCTCAGAAGAACACACTGAGACAGCTCTTAGCCCCACTGTGCAGAAGTTGTCAAAACGGGTTTTTCAGGCCGAGATAAACGCGTTTTTCAATCTGGAGCATCGCAATGTAACTTCTGGGCTCAGAAGAGCACACTGAGTCAGCTCTTAGCCCCACTGTGAAGAAGTTGTCAAAACGTCTTTTTCAGCTCGAGATAAACGCGTTTTTCAATCTTTAGCATCCCAATGTAACTGCTGGGCTCAGAAGAGCACACTGAGTCAGCTCTTAGCCCCACTGTGAAGAAGTTGTCAAAACGTCTTTTTCAGACCGAGATAAACATGTTTTTCAGTCCGGAGCATCCCAATGTAACTGCTGGGCTCAGAAGAGCACACTGAGTCAGCTCTTAGCCCCACTGTGCAGAAGTTGTCAAAACGTGTTTTTCAGCACGAGATAAACGCGTTTTTCAATCTTTAGCATCCCAATGTAACTGCTGGGCTCAGAAGAGCACACTGAGTCAGCTCTTGGCCCTACTATGCAGAAGTTCTCAAAACATGTTTTTCAGCCCGAGATAAATGCGTTTTTCAATCTGGAGCATCCCAATGTAACTGCTGGGCTCAGAAGCGCACACTGAGTCAGCTCTTTGCCCCACTATGCAGAAGTTGTCCAATCGTGTTTTTGAGCCAGAGATAAACGCGTTTTTCAATCTGGAGCATCCTAATGGAACTGCTGGTCTCAGAAGAGAACACTGAGTCAGCTCTTAGCCCCACTGTGCAGAAGTTGTCAAAACGTGGTTTTCAGCCGAGATAAATGTGTTTTTCAATCTGGTGCATCCGAATGTAACTGCTGGACTCAGAAGAACACACTGAGACAGCTCTTAGCCCCACTGTGCAGAAGTTGTCAAAACGGGTTTTTCAGGCCGAGATAAACGCGTTTTTCAATCTTTAGCATCCCAATGTAACTTCTGGGCTCAGAAGAGCACACTGAGTCAGCTCTTAGCCCCACTGTGAAGAAGTTGTCAAAACGTCTTTTTCAGCTCGAGATAAACGCGTTTTTCAATCTGGAGCATCCCAATGTAACTTCTGGGCTCAGAAGAGCACACTGAGTCAGCTCTTAGCCCCACTGTGAAGAAGTTGTCAAAACGTGTCTTTCAGCCCGAGAAAAATGCGTTTTTCAATCTGGAGCATCCCAAAGTAACTGCTGGGCTCAGAAGAGCACACTGAGTCAGCTCTTAGCCCCACTGTGCAGAGGTTGTCAAAACGTGTTTTTCAGCCCGAGATAAACGCGTTTTTCAATCTGGAGCATCCCAATGTAACTGCTGGGCTCAGAAGAGCACACTGAGTCAGCTCTTAGCCCCACTGTGAAGTAGTTGTCAAAACGTCTTTTTCAGCCCGAAATAAACGCGTTTTTCAATCTAGAGCATCCCAATGTAACTGCTGGGCTCAGAAGAGCACACTGAGTCAGCTCTTAGCCCCACTGTGTAGAAGTTGTCAAAACGTGTCTTTCAGCCATAGAAAAATGCGTTTTTCAATCTGGAGCATCCCAAAGTAACTGCTGGGCTCAGAAGAGCACACTGAGTCAGCTCTTAGCCCCACTGTGCAGAGGTTGTCAAAACGTGTCTTTCAGCCCGAGAAAAATGCGTTTTTCAATCTGGAGCATCCCAAAGTAACTGCTGGGCTCAGAAGAGCACACTGAGTCAGCTCTTAGCCCCACTGTGCAGAGGTTGTCAAAACGTGTTTTTCAGCCCGAGATAAATGCGTTTTTCAATCTGGAGCATCCTAATGGATCTGCTGGTCTCAGAAGAGAACACTGAGTCAGCTCTTAGCCGCACTGTGCAGAAGTTGTCAAAACGTGTCTTTCAGCCCGAGAAAAATGCGTTTTTCAATCTGGAGCATCCCAAAGTAACTGCTGGGCTCAGAAGAGCACACTGAGTCAGCTCTTAGCCCCACTATGCAGAAGATCTCAAAACATGTTTTTCAGCCCGAGATAAACGCGTTTTTCAATCTGGAGCATCCCAATGTAACTGCTGGGCTCAGAAGAGCACACTGAGTCAGCTCTTAGCCCCACTGTGAAGAAGTTCTCAAAACGTGTTTTTAACCCGAGATAAATGCGTTTTTCAATCTGGAGCATCCCAATGTAACTGATGGGCTCAGAAGAGCACACTGATTCAGCTCTTAGCCCCACTGTTCAGAAGTTCTCAAAACGTGTTTTTCAGCCCGAGATCAACGCGTTTCTCAATCTGGAGCATCCCAATGTAACTGCTGGGCTCAGAAGAGCACACTGAGTCAGCTCTTAGCCCCACTGTGAAGAAGTTGTCAAAACGTCTTTTTCAGCCCGAAAAAAACGCGTTTTTCAATCTGGAGCATCCCAATGTAACTGCTAGGCTCAGAAGAACACACTGAGACAGCTCTTAGCCCCACTGTGCAGAAGTTGTCAAAACGTGTTTTTCAGCATGAGATAAACGCGTTTTTCAATCTGGAGCATCCTAATGGAACTGCTGGTCTCAGAAGAGAACACTGAGTCAGCTCTTAGCCCCACTGTGCAGAAGTTGTCAAAACGTGTTTTTCAGCATGAGATAAACGCGTTTTTCAATCTTTAGCATCCCAATGTAACTGCTGGGCTCAGAAGAGCACAATGAGTCAGCTCCTAGCCCCACTATGCAGAAGATCTCAAAACATGTTTTTCAGCCCGAGATAAACGCGTTTTTCAATCTGGAGCATCCCAATGTAACTACTGCGCTCAGAAGAGCACACTGAGTCAGCTCTTCGCCCCACTGTGCAGAAGTTGTCAATACGGGTTTTTCAGGCCAAGATAAACGCGTTTCTCAATCTGGAGCATCCCAATGTAACTTCTGGGCTCAGAAGAGCACACTGAGTCAGCTCTTAGCCCCACTGTGAAGAAGTTGTCAAAACGTCTTTTTCAGCTCGAGATAAACGCGTTTTTCAATCTTTAGCATCCCAATGTAACTGCTGGGCTCAGAAGAGCACACTGAGTCAGCTCTTAGCCACACTGTGAAGAAGTTGTCAAAACGTCATTTTCAGCCCGAGATAAACATGTTTTTCAGTCCGGAGCATCCCAATGTAACTGCTGGGCTCAGAAGAGCACACTGAGTCAGCTCTTAGCCCCACTGTGCAGAAGTTCTCAAAACGTGTTTTTCAGCCCGAGATCAACGCGTTTCTCAGTCTGGAACATCCCAATGTAACTGCTGGGCTCAGAAGAGCACACTGAGTCAGCTCTTAGCCCCACTGTGCAGAAGTTCTCAAAACGTGTTTTTCAGCCCGAGATCAACGCGTTTCTCAATCTGGAGCATCCCAATGTAACTGCTGGGCTCAGAAGAGCACACTGAGTCAGCTCTTAGCCCCACTGTGAAGAAGTTGTCAAAATGTCTTTTTCAGCCCGAAAAAAACGCGTTTTTCAATCTAGAGCATCCCAATGTAACTGCTGGGCTCAGAAGAGCACACTGAGTCAGCTCTTTGCCCCACTATGCAGAAGTTGTCCAATCGTGTATTTCAGCCCGAGAAAAATGCGTTTTTCAATCTGGAGCATCCCAATGTAACTGCTAGGCTCAGAAGAACACACTGAGACAGCTCTTAGCCCCACTGTGCAGAAGTTGTCAAAACGGGTTTTTCAGGCCGAGATAAACGCATTTTTCAATCTGGAGCATCCCAATGTAACTTCTGGGCTCAGAAGAGCACACTGAGTCAGCTCTTAGGCCCACTGTGAAGAAGTTGTCAAAACGTCTTTTTCAGCTCGAGATAAACGCGTTTTTCAATCTTTAGCATCCCAATGTAACTGCTGGGCTCAGAAGAGCACACTGAGTCAGCTCTTAGCCCCACTGTGAAGAAGTTGTCAAAACGTCTTTTTCAGCCCGAGATAAACATGTTGTTCAGTCCGGAGCATCCCAATGTAACTGCTGGGCTCAGAAGAGCACACTGAGTCAGCTCTTAGCCCCACTGTGCAGAAGTTGTCAAAATGTGTTTTTCAGCACGAGATAAACGCGTTTTTCAATCTTTAGCATCCCAATGTAACTGCTGGGCTCAGAAGAGCACACTGAGTCAGCTCTTAGCCCCACTTTGCAGAAATTCTCAAAACATGTTTTTCAGCCCGAGATAAACGCGTTTTTCAATCTGGAGCATCCCAATGTAACTGTTGGGCTCAGAAGAGCACACTGAGTCAGCTCTTCGCCCCACTGTGCAGAAGTTGTCAAAACGTGTTTTTCAGCATGAGATAAACGCGTTTTTCAGTCTGGAGCATCCCAATGTAACTGCTGGGCTCAGAAGAGCACACTGAGTCAGCTCTTAGCCCCACTGTGCAGAAGATCTCAAAACGTGTTTTTCAGCCCGAGATCAACGTGTTTTTCAATCTGGAGCATCCCAATGTAACTGCTGGGCTCAGAAGAGCACACTGAGTCAGCTCTTAGCCCCACTGTGCAGAAGTTGTCAAAACGTGTTTTTCAACACGAGATAAACGCGTTTTTTAATCTAGAGCATCCCAATGTAACTGCTGGGCTCAGAAGTGCACACTGAGTCAGCTCTTAGCCCCACTGTGCAGAAGTTCTCAAAACGTGTTTTTCAGCCCGAGATAAACGCGTTTTTCAATCTGGAGCATCCCAATGTAACTGCTGGGCTCAGAAGAGCACACTGAGTCAGCTCTTAGCCCCACTGTGCAGAGGTTGTCAAAACGTGTTTTTCAGCCCGAGATAAACGCGTTTTTCAATCTGGAGCATCCTAATGGATCTGCTGGTCTCAGAAGAGAACACTGAGTCAGCTCTTAGCCCCACTGTGCTGAAGTTGTCAAAACGTGTCTTTCAGCCCGAGAAAAATGCGATTTTCAATCTGGAGCATCCAAAAGTAACTGCTGGGCTCAGAAGAGCACACTGAGTCAGCTCTTAGCCCCACTGTGCAGAAGTTGTCAAAACGTGTCTTTCAGCCCGAGAAAAATGCGTTTTTCAATCTGGAGCATCCCAAAGTAACTGCTGGGCTCAGAAGAGCACACTGAGTCAGCTCTTAGCCCCACTGTGCAGAAGTTGTCAAAACGTGTCTTTCAGCCCTAGAAAAATGCGTTTTTCAAACTGGAGCATCCCAAAGTAACTGCTGGGCTCAGAAGAGCACACTGAGTCAGCTTTTAGCCCCACTTTGCAGAAGATCTCAAAACATGTTTTTCAGCCCGAGATAAACGCGTTTTTCAATCTGGAGCATCCAAATGTAACTGTTGGGCTCAGAAGAGCACACTGAGTCAGCTCTTCGCCCCACTGTGCAGAAATTGACAAAACGTGTTTTTCAGCATGAGATAAACGCGTTTTTCAATCTTTAGCATCCCAATGTAACTGCTGGGCTCAGAAGAGCACACTGAGTCAGCTCTTAGCCCCACTGTGAAGAAGTTCTCAAAACGTGTTTTTCAACCCGAGATAAATGCGTTTTTCAATTTGGAGCATCCCAATGTAACTGCTGGGCTCAGAAGAGCACACTGAGTCAGCTCTTAGCCCCACTGTGAAGAAGTTGTCAAAACGTCTTCTTCAGCCCGAAAAAAACGCGTTTTTCAATCTAGAGCATCCCAATGTAACTGCTGGGCTCAGAAGAGCACACTGAGTCAGCTCTTTGCCCCACTATGCAGAAGTTGTCCAATCGTGTTTTTGAGCCAGAGATAAACGCGTTTTTCAATCTGGAGCATCCCAATGTAACTTCTGGGCTCAGAAGAGCACACTGAGTCAGCTCTTAGCCCCACTGTGAAGAAGTTGTCAAAACGTCTTTTTCAGCTCGAGATAAACGCGTTTTTCAATCTTTAGCATCCCAATGTAACTGCTGGGCTCAGAAGAGCACACTGAGTCAGCTCTTAGCCCAACTGTGAAGAAGTTGTCAAAACGTCTTTTTCAGCCCGAGATAAACATGTTTATCAGTCCGGAGCATCCCAATGTAACTGCTGGGCTCAGAAGAGCACACTGAGTCAGCTCTTAGCCCCACTGTGCAGAAGTTCTCAAAACGTGTTTTTCAGCCCGAGATCAACGCGTTTCTCAGTCTGGAGCATCCCAATGTAACCGCTGGGCTCAGAAGAGCACACTGAGTCAGCTCTTAGCCCCACTGTGCAGAAGTTCTCAAAACGTGTTTTTCAGCCCGAGATCAACGCGTTTCTCAATCTTGAGCATCCCAATGTAACAGCTGGGCTCAGAAGAGCACACTGAGTCAGCTCTTAGCCCCACTGTGAAGAAGTTGTCAAAACGTCTTTTTCAGCCCGAAAAAAACGCGTTTTTCAATCTAGAGCATCCCAATGTAACTGCTGGGCTCAGAAGAGCACACTGAGTCAGCTCTTTGCCCCACTATGCAGAAGTTGTCCAATCGTGTTTTTGAGCCAGAGATAAACGCGTTTTTCAATCTGGAGCATCCTAATGGAACTGCTGGTCTCAGAAGAGAACACTGAGTCAGCTCTTAGCCCCACTGTGCAGAAGATGTCAAAACGTGTTTTTCAGCATGAGATAAACGCGTTTTTCAATCTTTAGCATCCAAATGTAACTGCTGGGCTAAGAAGAGCACAATGAGTCAGCTCTTAGCCCCACTATGCAGAAGATCTCAAAACGTCTTTTTTAGCCGGAGATAAATGTGTTTTTCAATCTGGTGCATCCCAATGTAACTGCTGGACTCAGAAGAGCACACTGAGTCAGCTCTTAGCCCCACTGTGCAGAAGTTCTCAAAACGTGTTTTTCAACCCGAGATAAATGCGTTTTTCAATCTGGAGCATCCCAATGTAACTGATGGGCTCAGAAGAGCACACTGAGTCAGCTCTTAGCCCCACTGTGCAGAAGTTGTCAAAACGTGTTTTTCAACCCGAGATAAATGCGTTTTTCAATCTGGAGCATCCCAATGTAACTGATGGGCTCAGAAGAGCACACTGAGTCAGCTCTTAGCCCCACTGTGCAGAAGTTCTCAAAACGTGTTTTTCAGCCCGAGATCAACGCGTTTGTCAATCTGGAGCATCCCAATGTAACTGCTGGGCTCAGAAGAGCACACTGAGTCAGCTCTTAGCCCCACTGTGAAGAAGTTGTCAAAACGTCTTTTTCAGCCCGAAAAAAACGCGTTTTTCAATCTGGAGCATCCCAATGTAACTGCTATGCTCAGAAGAACACACTGAGACAGCTCTTAGCCCCACTGTGCAGAAGTTGTCAAAACGTGTTTTTCAGCATGAGATAAACGCGTTTTTCAATCTGGAGCATCCTAATGGAACTGCTGGTCTCAGAAGAGAACACTGAGTCAGCTCTTAGCCCCACTGTGCAGAAGTTGTCAAAACGTGTTTTTCAGCATGAGATAAACGCGTTTTTCAATCTTTAGCATCCCAATGTAACTGCTGGGCTCAGAAGAGCACAATGAGTCAGCTCTTAGCCCCACTATGCAGAAGATCTCAAAACATGTTTTTCAGCCCGAGATAAACGCGTTTTTCAATCTGGAGCATCCCAATGTAACTGCTGCGCTCAGAAGAGCACACTGAGTCAGCTCTTCGCCCCACTGTGCAGAAGTTGTCAATACGGGTTTTTCAGGCCGAGATAAACGCGTTTTTCAATCTGAAGCATCCCAATGTAACTTCTGGGCTCAGAAGAGCACACTGAGTCAGCTCTTAGCCCCACTGTGAAGAAGTTGTCAAAACGTCTTTTTCAGCTCGAGATAAACGCGTTTTTCAATCTTTAGCATCCCAATGTAACTGCTGGGCTCAGAAGAGCACACTGAGTCAGCTCTTAGCCACACTGTGAAGAAATTGTCAAAACGTCTTTTTCAGCCCGAGATAAACATGTTTTTCAGTCCGGAGCATCCCAATGTAACTGCTGGGCTCAGAAGAGCACACTGAGTCAGCTCTTAGCCCCACTGTGCAGAAGTTCTCAAAACGTGTTTTTCAGCCCGAGATCAACGCGTTTCTCAGTCTGGAGCATCCCAATGTAACTGCTGGGCTCAGAAGAGCACACTGAGTCAGCTCTTAGCCCCACTGTGAAGAAGTTGTCAAAACGTCTTTTTCAGCCCGAAAAAAACGCGTTTTTCAATCTGGAGCATCCCAATGTAACTGCTAGGCTCAGAAGAACACACTGAGACAGCTCTTAGCCCCAATGTGCAGAAGTTGTCAAAACGTGTTTTTCAGCATGAGATAAACGCGTTTTTCAATCTGGAGCATCCTAATGGAACTGCTGGTCTCAGAAGAGCACACTGAGTCAGCTCTTTGCCCCACTATGCAGAAGTTGTCCAATCGTGTTTTTGAGCCAGAGATAAACGCGTTTTTCAATCTGGAGCATCCTAATGGAACTGCTGGTCTCAGAAGAGAACACTGAGTCAGCTCTTAGCCCCACTGTGCAGAAGTTGTCAAAACGTGTTTTTCAGCATGAGATAAACGCGTTTTTCAATCTTTAGCATCCCAATGTAACTGCTGGGCTCAGAAGAGCACAATGAGTCAGCTCTTAGCCCCACTATGCAGAAGATCTCAAAACATGTTTTTCAGCCCGAGATAAACGCGTTTTTCAATCTGGAGCATCCCAATGTAACTGCTGCGCTCAGAAGAGCACACTGAGTCAGCTCTTCGCCCCACTGTGCAGAAGTTGTCAAAACGTCTTTTTCAGCCCGAGATAAATGTGTTTTTCAATCTGGTGCATCCCAATGTAACTGCTGGACTCAGAAGAGCACACTGAGTCAGCTCTTTGCCCCACTATGCAGAAGTTGTCCAATCATGTTTTTGAGTCAGAGATAAACGCGTTTTTCAATCTGGAGCATCCTAATGGAACTGCTGGTCTCAGAAGAGAACACTGAGTCAGCTCTTAGCCCCACTGTCCAGAAGTTGTCAAAACGTGTTTTTCAGCATGAGATAAACGCGTTTTTCAATCTTTAGCATCCCAATGTAACTGCTGGGCTCAGAAGAGCACAATGAGTCAGCTCTTAGCCCCACTATGCAGAAGATCTGAAAACGTCTTTTTCAGCCTGAGATAAATGTGTTTTTCAATCTGGTGCATCCCAATGTAACTGCTGGACTCAGAAGAGCACACTGAGTCAGCTCTTAGCCCCACTGTGCAGAAGTTGTCAAAACGTGTATTTCAGCCCGAGAAAAATGCGTTTTTCAATCTGGAGCATCCCAATGTAACTGCTAGGCTCAGAAGAACACACTGAGACAGCTCTTAGCCCCACTGTGCAGAAGTTGTCAAAACGGGTTTTTCAGGCCGAGATAAACGCGTTTTTCAATCTGGAGCATCGCAATGTAACTTCTGGGCTCAGAAGAGCACACTGAGTCAGCTCTTAGCCCCACTGTGAAGAAGTTGTCAAAACGTCTTTTTCAGCTCGAGATAAACGCGTTTTTCAATCTTTAGCATCCCAATGTAACTGCTGGGCTCAGAAGAGCACACTGAGTCAGCTCTTAGCCCCACTGTGAAGAAGTTGTCAAAACGTCTTTTTCAGACCGAGATAAACATGTTTTTCAGTCCGGAGCATCCCAATGTAACTGCTGGGCTCAGAAGAGCACACTGAGTCAGCTCTTAGCCCCACTGTGCAGAAGTTGTCAAAACGTGTTTTTCAGCACGAGATAAACGCGTTTTTCAATCTTTAGCATCCCAATGTAACTGCTGGGCTCAGAAGAGCACACTGAGTCAGCTCTTGGCCCTACTATGCAGAAGTTCTCAAAACATGTTTTTCAGCCCGAGATAAATGCGTTTTTCAATCTGGAGCATCCCAATGTAACTGCTGGGCTCAGAAGCGCACACTGAGTCAGCTCTTTGCCCCACTATGCAGAAGTTGCCCAATCGTGTTTTTGAGCCAGAGATAAACGCGTTTTTCAATCTGGAGCATCCTAATGGAACTGCTGGTCTCAGAAGAGAACACTGAGTCAGCTCTTAGCCCCACTGTGCAGAAGTTGTCAAAACGTGGTTTTCAGCCGAGATAAATGTGTTTTTCAATCTGGTGCATCCGAATGTAACTGCTGGACTCAGAAGAACACACTGAGACAGCTCTTAGCCCCACTGTGCAGAAGTTGTCAAAACGGGTTTTTCAGGCCGAGATAAACGCGTTTTTCAATCTGGAGCCTCCCAATGTAACTTCTGGGCTCAGAAGAGCACACTGAGTCAGCTCTTAGCCCCACTGTGAAGAAGTTGTCAAAACGTCTTTTTCAGCTCGAGATAAACGCGTTTTTCAATCTGGAGCATCCCAATGTAACTTCTGGGCTCAGAAGAGCACACTGAGTCAGCTCTTAGCCCCACTGTGAAGAAGTTGTCAAAACGTGTCTTTCAGCCCGAGAAAAATGCGTTTTTCAATCTGGAGCATCCCAAAGTAACTGCTGGGCTCAGAAGAGCACACTGAGTCAGCTCTTAGCCCCACTGTGCAGAGGTTGTCAAAACGTGTTTTTCAGCCCGAGATAAACGCGTTTTTCAATCTGGAGCATCCCAATGTAACTGCTGGGCTCAGAAGAGCACACTGAGTCAGCTCTTAGCCCCACTGTGAAGTAGTTGTCAAAACGTCTTTTTCAGCCCGAAATAAACGCGTTTTTCAATCTAGAGCATCCCAATGTAACTGCTGGGCTCAGAAGAGCACACTGAGTCAGCTCTTAGCCCCACTGTGTAGAAGTTGTCAAAACGTGTCTTTCAGCCCGAGAAAAATGCGTTTTTCAATCTGGAGCATCCCAAAGTAACTGCTGGGCTCAGAAGAGCACACTGAGTCAGCTCTTAGCCCCACTGTGCAGAGGTTGTCAAAACGTGTTTTTCAGCCCGAGATAAATGCGTTTTTCAATCTGGAGCATCCTAATGGATCTGCTGGTCTCAGAAGAGAACACTGAGTCAGCTCTTAGCCGCACTGTGCAGAAGTTGTCAAAACGTGTCTTTCAGCCCGAGAAAAATGCGTTTTTCAATCTGGAGCATCCCAAAGTAACTGCTGGGCTCAGAAGAGCACACTGAGTCAGCTCTTAGCCCCACTATGCAGAAGATCTCAAAACATGTTTTTCAGCCCAAGATAAACGCGTTTTTCAATCTGGAGCATCCCAATGTAACTGCTGGGCTCAGAAGAGCACACTGAGTC
Organism: Atractosteus spatula; assembly: GCF_055471065.1. Taxonomy (NCBI): domain Eukaryota; kingdom Metazoa; phylum Chordata; class Actinopteri; order Semionotiformes; family Lepisosteidae; genus Atractosteus; species Atractosteus spatula. Next base: position 2,052,687 of record NC_142725.1, read on the forward strand.
AGCTCTTAGCCCCACTGTGAAGAAGTTCTCAAAACGTGTTTTTCAACCCGAGATAAATGCGTTTTTCAATCTGGAGCATCCCAATGTAACCGATGGGCTCAGAAGAGCAAACTGATTCAGCTCTTAGCCCCACTGTGCAGAAGTTCTCAAAACGTGTTTTTCAGCCCGAGATCAACGCGTTTCTCAATCTGGAGCATCCCAATGTAACTGCTGGGCTCAGAAGAGCACACTGAGTCAGCTCTTAGCCCCACTGTGAAGAAGTTGTCAAAACGTCTTTTTCAGCCCGAAAAAAACGCGTTTTTCAATCTGGAGCATCCCAATGTAACTGCTAGGCTCAGAAGAACACACTGAGACAGCTCTTAGCCCCACTGTGCAGAAGTTGTCAAAACGTGTTTTTCAGCATGAGATAAACGCGTTTTTCAATCTGGAGCATCCTAATGGAACTGCTGGTCTCAGAAGAGAACACTGAGTCAGCTCTTAGCCCCACTGTGCAGAAGTTGTCAAAACGTGTTTTTCAGCATGAGATAAACGCGTTTTTCAATCTTTAGCATCCCAATGTAACTGCTGGGCTCAGAAGAGCACAATGAGTCAGCTCCTAGCCCCACTATGCAGAAGATCTCAAAACATGTTTTTCAGCCCGAGATAAACGCGTTTTTCAATCTGGAGCATCCCAATGTAACTACTGCGCTCAGAAGAGCACACTGAGTCAGCTCTTCGCCCCACTGTGCAGAAGTTGTCAATACGGGTTTTTCAGGCCGAGATAAACGCGTTTCTCAATCTGGAGCATCCCAATGTAACTTCTGGGCTCAGAAGAGCACACTGAGTCAGCTCTTAGCCCCACTGTGAAGAAGTTGTCAAAACGTCTTTTTCAGCTCGAGATAAACGCGTTTTTCAATCTTTAGCATCCCAATGTAACTGCTGGGCTCAGAAGAGCACACTGAGTCAGCTCTTAGCCCCACTGTGCAGAAGTTCTCAAAACGTGTTTTTCAGCCCGAGATCAACGCGTTTCTCAGTCTGGAACATCCCAATGTAACTGCTGGGCTCAGAAGAGCACACTGAGTCAGCTCTTAGCCCCACTGTGCAGAAGTTCTCAAAACGTGTTTTTCAGCCCGAGATCAACGCGTTTCTCAATCTGGAGCATCCCAATGTAACTGCTGGGCTCAGAAGAGCACACTGAGTCAGCTCTTAGCCCCACTGTGAAGAAGTTGTCAAAATGTCTTTTTCAGCCCGAAAAAAACGCGTTTTTCAATCTAGAGCATCCCAATGTAACTGCTGGGCTCAGAAGAGCACACTGAGTCAGCTCTTTGCCCCACTATGCAGAAGTTGTCCAATCGTGTATTTCAGCCCGAGAAAAATGCGTTTTTCAATCTGGAGCATCCCAATGTAACTGCTAGGCTCAGAAGAACACACTGAGACAGCTCTTAGCCCCACTGTGCAGAAGTTGTCAAAACGGGTTTTTCAGGCCGAGATAAAAGCGTTTTTCAATCTGGAGCATCCCAATGTAACTTCTGGGCTCAGAAGAGCACACTGAGTCAGCTCTTAGGCCCACTGTGAAGAATTTGTCAAAACGTCTTTTTCAGCTCGAGATAAACGCGTTTTTCAATCTTTAGCATCCCAATGTAACTGCTGGGCTCAGAAGAGCACACTGAGTCAGCTCTTAGCCCCACTGTGAAGAAGTTGTCAAAACGTCTTTTTCAGCCCGAGATAAACATGTTGTTCAGTCCGGAGCATCCCAATGTAACTGCTGGGCTCAGAAGAGCACACTGAGTCAGCTCTTAGCCCCACTGTGCAGAAGTTGTCAAAATGTGTTTTTCAGCACGAGATAAACGCGTTTTTCAATCTTTAGCATCACAATGTAACTGCTGGGATCAGAAGAGCACACTGAGTCAGCTCTTAGCCCCACTGTGCAGAAATTCTCAAAACATGTTTTTCAGCCCGAGATAAACGCGTTTTTCAATCTGGAGCATCCCAATGTAACTGTTGGGCTCAGAAGAGCACACTGAGTCAGCTCTTCGCCCCACTGTGCAGAAGTTGTCAAAACGTGTTTTTCAGCATGAGATAAACGCGTTTTTCAGTCTGGAGCATCCCAATGTAACTGCTGGGCTCAGAAGAGCACACTGAGTCAGCTCTTAGCCCCACTGTGCAGAAGATCTCAAAACGTGTTTTTCAGCCCGAGATCAACGTGTTTTTCAATCTGGAGCATCCCAATGTAACTGCTGGGCTCAGAAGAGCACACTGAGTCAGCTCTTAGCCCCACTGTGCAGAAGTTGTCAAAACGTGTTTTTCAACACGAGATAAACGCGTTTTTTAATCTAGAGCATCCCAATGTAACTGCTGGGCTCAGAAGTGCACACTGAGTCAGCTCTTAGCCCCACTGTGCAGAAGTTCTCAAAACGTGTTTTTCAGCCCGAGATAAACGCGTTTTTCAATCTGGAGCATCCCAATGTAACTGCTGGGCTCAGAAGAGCACACTGAGTCAGCTCTTAGCCCCACTGTGCAGAGGTTGTCAAAACGTGTTTTTCAGCCCGAGATAAACGCGTTTTTCAATCTGGAGCATCCTAATGGATCTGCTGGTCTCAGAAGAGAACACTGAGTCAGCTCTTAGCCCCACTGTGCAGAAGTTGTCAAAACGTGTCTTTCAGCCCGAGAAAAATGCGATTTTCAATCTGGAGCATCCAAAAGTAACTGCTGGGCTCAGAAGAGCACACTGAGTCAGCTCTTAGCCCCACTGTGCAGAAGTTGTCAAAACGTGTCTTTCAGCCCGAGAAAAATGCGTTTTTCAATCTGGAGCATCCCAAAGTAACTGCTGGGCTCAGAAGAGCACACTGAGTCAGCTCTTAGCCCCACTGTGCAGAAGTTGTCAAAACGTGTCTTTCAGCCCTAGAAAAATGCGTTTTTCAAACTGGAGCATCCCAAAGTAACTGCTGGGCTCAGAAGAGCACACTGAGTCAGCTTTTAGCCCCACTTTGCAGAAGATCTCAAAACATGTTTTTCAGCCCGAGATAAACGCGTTTTTCAATCTGGAGCATCCAAATGTAACTGTTGGGCTCAGAAGAGCACACTGAGTCAGCTCTTCGCCCCACTGTGCAGAAATTGACAAAACGTGTTTTTCAGCATGAGATAAACGCGTTTTTCAATCTTTAGCATCCCAATGTAACTGCTGGGCTCAGAAGAGCACACTGAGTCAGCTCTTAGCCCCACTGTGAAGAAGTTCTCAAAACGTGTTTTTCAACCCGAGATAAATGCGTTTTTCAATTTGGAGCATCCCAATGTAACTGCTGGGCTCAGAAGAGCACACTGAGTCAGCTCTTAGCCCCACTGTGAAGAAGTTGTCAAAACGTCTTTTTCAGCCCGAAAAAAACGCGTTTTTCAATCTAGAGCATCCCAATGTAACTGCTGGGCTCAGAAGAGCACACTGAGTCAGCTCTTTGCCCCACTATGCAGAAGTTGTCCAATCGTGTTTTTGAGCCAGAGATAAACGCGTTTTTCAATCTGGTGCATCCCAATGTAACTGCTGGACTCAGAAGAGCACACTGAGTCAGCTCTTAGCCCCACTGTGCAGAAGTTGTCAAAACGTGTATTTCAGCCCGAGAAAAATGCGTTTTTCAATCTGGAGCATCCCAATGTAACTGCTAGGCTCAGAAGAACACACTGAGACAGCTCTTAGCCCCACTGTGCAGAAGTTGTCAAAACGGGTTTTTCAGGCCGAGATAAACGCGTTTTTCAACTGGAGCATCCCAGTGTAACTTCTGGGCTCAGAAGAGCACACTGAGTCAGCTCTTAGCCCCACTGTGCAGAAGTTGTCAAAACGGGTTTTTCAGGCCGAGATAAACGCGTTTTTCAACTGGAGCATCCCAGTGTAACTTCTGGGCTCAGAAGAGCAAACTGAGTCAGCTCTTAGCCCCACTGTGCAGAAGTTGTCAAAACGTGTTTTTCAGCACGAGATAAACGCGTTTTTCAATCTTTAGCATCCCAATGTAACTGCTGGGCTCAGAAGAGCAAACTGAGTCAGCTCTTAGCCCCACTGTGCAGAAGTTCTCAAAACATGTTTTTCAGCCCGAGATAAACGCGTTTTTCAATCTGGAGCATCCCAATGTAACTGTTGGGCTCAGAAGAGCACACTGAGTCAGCTCTTCGCCCCACTGTGCAGAAGTTGTCAAAACGTGTTTTTCAGCATGAGATAAACGCGTTTTTCAATCTTTAGCATCCCAATGTAACTGCTGGGCTCAGAAGAGCACACTGAGTCAGCTCTTAGCCCCACTGTGCAGAAGTTCTCAAAACGTGTTTTTCAGCCCGAGATCAACGCGTTTCTCAGTCTGGAGCATCCCAATGTAACTGCTGGGCTCAGAAGAGCACACTGAGTCAGCTCTTAGCCCCACTGTGAAGAAGTTGTCAAAACGTCTTTTTCTGCCCGAAAAAAACGCGTTTTTCAATCTAGAGCATCCCAATGTAACTGCTGGGCTCAGAAGAGCACACTGAGTCAGCTCTTTGCCCCACTATGCAGAAGTTGTCCAATCGTGTTTTTGAGCCAGAGATAAACGCGTTTTTCAATCTGGAGCATCCTAATGTAACTGCTGGGCTCAGAAGAGCACACTGAGTCAGCTCTTAGCCCCACTGTGAAGAAGTTGTCAAAACGTCTTTTTCAGCCCGAGATAAACATGTTTTTCAGTCCGGAGCATCCCAATGTAACTGCTGGGCTCAGAAGAGCACACTGAGTCAGCTCTTAGCCCCACTGTGCAGAAGTTGTCAAAATGTGTTTTTCAGCACGAGATAAACGCGTTTTTCAATCTTTAGCATCCCAATGTAACTGCTGGGCTCAGAAGAGCACACTGAGTCAGCTCTTAGCCCCACTGTGCAGAAGTTCTCAAAACATGTTTTTCAGCCCGAGATAAACGCGTTTTTCAATCTGGAGCATCCCAATGTAACTGTTGGGCTCAGAAGAGCAAACTGAGTCAGCTCTTCGCCCCACTGTGCAGAAGTTGTCAAAACGTGTTTTTCAGCATGAGATAAACGCGTTTTTCAATCTTTAGCATCCCAATGTAACTGCTGGGCTCAGAAGAGCACACTGAGTCAGCTCTTAGCCCTACTGTGCAAAAGTTGTCAAAACGTGTTTTTCAGCCCCAAATAAACGCGTTTTTCAATCTGGAGCATCCCAATGTAACTGCTGGGCTCAGAAGAGCACACTGAGTCAGCTCTTTACCCCACTATGCAGAAGTTGTCCAAACGTGTTTTTGAGCCGGAGAAAAACGCGTTTTTCAGTCTGGAGCATCCCAATGTTACTGCTGGGCTCAGAAGAGCACACTGAGTCAGCTCTTAGCCCCACTGTGCAGAAGATCTCAAAACGTGTTTTTCAGCCCGAGATCAACGTGTTTTTCAATCTGGAGCATCCCAATGTAACTGCTGGGCTCAGAAGAGCACACTGAGTCAGCTCTTAGCCCCACTGTGCAGAAGTTGTCAAAACGTGTTTTTCAACACGAGATAAACGCGTTTTTTAGTCCAGAGCATCCCAATGTAACTGCTGGGCTCAGAAGTGCACACTGAGTCAGCTCTTAGCCCCACTGTGCAGAAGTTCTCAAAACGTGTTTTTCAGCCCGAGATAAACGCGTTTTTCAATCTGGAGCATCCCAATGTAACTGCTGGGCTCAGAAGAGCACACTGAGTCAGCTCTTAGCCCCACTGTGAAGAAGTTCTCAAAACGTCTTTTTCAGCCCGAAATAAACGCGTTTTTCAATCTAGAGCATCCCAAAGTAACTGCTGGGCTCAGAAGAGCACACTGAGTCAGCTCTTAGCCCCACTGTGCAGAAGTTGTCAAAACGTGTCTTTCAGCCCGAGAAAAATGCGTTTTTCAATCTGGAGCATCCCAAAGTAACTGCTGGGCTCAGAAGAGCACACTGAGTCAGCTCTTAGCCCCACTGTGCAGAAGTTCTCAAAACGTGTTATTCAGCCCGAGATCAACGCGTTTCTCAATCTGGAGCATCCCAAAGTAACTGCTGGGCTCAGAAGAGCACACTGAGTCAGCTCTTAGCCCCACTGTGAAGAAGTTGTCAAAACGTCTTTTTCAGCCCGAAAAAAACGCGTTTTTCAATCTAGAGCATCCCAATGTAACTGCTGGGCTCAGAAGAGCACAATGAGTCAGCTCTTAGCCCCACTATGCAGAAGTTGTCCAATCGTGTTTTTGAGCCAGAGATAAAAGCGTTTTTCAATCTGGAGCATCCTAATGGAACTGCTGGTCTCAGAAGAGAACACTGAGTCAGCTCTTAGCCCCACTATGCAGAAGATCTCAAAACATGTTTTTCAGCCGGAGATAAACGCGTTTTTCAATCTGGAGCATCCCAATGTAACTGCTGCGCTCAGAAGAGCACACTGAGTCAGCTCTTCGCCGCACCTTGCAGAAGTTGTCAAAACGTCTTTTTCAGCCCGAGATAAATGTGTTTTTCAATCTGGTGCATCCCAATGTAACTGCTGGACTCAGAAGAGCACACTGAGTCAGCTCTTAGCCCCACTGTGCAGAAGTTGTCAAAACGTGTATTTCAGCCCGAGAAAAATGCGTTTTTCAATCTGGAGCATCCCAATGTAACTGCTAGGCTCAGAAGAACACACTGAGACAGCTCTTAGCCCCACTGTGCAGAAGTTGTCAATACGGGTTTTTCAGGCCGAGATAAACGCGTTTTTCAATCTGGAGCATCCCAATGTAACTTCTGGGCTCAGAAGAGCACACTGAGTCAGCTCTTAGCCCCACTGTGAAGAAGTTGTCAAAACGTGTTTTTCAGCCCGAGATAAACGCGTTTTTCAATCTGGAGCATCCCTATGTAACTGTTGGGCTCAGAAGAGCACACTGAGTCAGCTCTTCGCCCCACTGTGCAGAAATTGACAAAACGTGTTTTTCAGCATGAGATAAACGCGTTTTTCAATCTTTAGCATCCCAATGTAACTGCTGGGCTCAGAAGAGCACACTGAGTCAGCTCTTAGCCCCACTGTGAAGAAGTTCTCAAAACGTGTTTTTCAACCCGAGATAAATGCGTTTTTCAATTTGGAGCATCCCAATGTAACTGATAGGCTCAGAAGAGCACACTGAGTCAGCTCTTAGCCCCACTGTGCAGAAGTTCTCAAAACGTGTTATTCAGCCCGAGATCAACGCGTTTCTCAATCTGGAGCATCCCAATGTAACTGCTGCGCTCAGAAGAGCACACTGAGTCAGCTCTTAGCCCCACTGTGAAGAAGTTGTCAAAACGTCTTCTTCAGCCCGAAAAAAACGCGTTTTTCAATCTAGAGCATCCCAATGTAACTGCTGGGCTCAGAAGAGCACACTGAGTCAGCTCTTTGCCCCACTATGCAGAAGTTGTCCAATCGTGTTTTTGAGCCAGAGATAAACGCGTTTTTCAATCTGGAGCATCCCAATGTAACTTCTGGGCTCAGAAGAGCACACTGAGTCAGCTCTTAGCCCCACTGTGAAGAAGTTGTCAAAACGTCTTTTTCAGCTCGAGATAAACGCGTTTTTCAATCTTTAGCATCCCAATGTAACTGCTGGGCTCAGAAGAGCACACTGAGTCAGCTCTTAGCCCAACTGTGAAGAAGTTGTCAAAACGTCTTTTTCAGCCCGAGATAAACATGTTTATCAGTCTGGAGCATCCCAATGTAACTGCTGGGCTCAGAAGAGCACACTGAGTCAGCTCTTAGCCCCACTGTGCAGAAGTTCTCAAAACGTGTTTTTCAGCCCGAGATCAACGCGTTTCTCAGTCTGGAGCATCCCAATGTAACCGCTGGGCTCAGAAGAGCACACTGAGTCAGCTCTTAGCCCCACTGTGCAGAAGTTCTCAAAACGTGTTTTTCAGCCCGAGATCAACGCGTTTCTCAATCTTGAGCATCCCAATGTAACAGCTGGGCTCAGAAGAGCACACTGAGTCAGCTCTTAGCCCCACTGTGAAGAAGTTGTCAAAACGTCTTTTTCAGCCCGAAAAAAACGCGTTTTTCAATCTAGAGCATCCCAATGTAACTGCTGGGCTCAGAAGAGCACACTGAGTCAGCTCTTTGCCCCACTATGCAGAAGTTGTCCAATCGTGTTTTTGAGCCAGAGATAAACGCGTTTTTCAATCTGGAGCATCCTAATATAACTGCTGGTCTCAGAAGAGAACACTGAGTCAGCTCTTAGCCCCACTGTGCAGAAGATGTCAAAACGTGTTTTTCAGCATGAGATAAACGCGTTTTTCAATCTTTAGCATCCAAATGTAACTGCTGGGCTAAGAAGAGCACAATGAGTCAGCTCTTAGCCCCACTATGCAGAAGATCTCAAAACGTCTTTTTTAGCCCGAGATAAATGTGTTTTTCAATCTGGTGCATCCCAATGTAACTGCTGGACTCAGAAGAGCACACTGAGTCAGCTCTTAGCCCCACTGTGCAGAAGTTGTCAAAACGTGTATTTCAGCCCGAGAAAAATGCGTTTTTCAATCTGGAGCATCCCAATGTAACTGCTAGGCTCAGAAGAACACACTGAGACAGCTCTTAGCCCCACTGTGCAGAAGTTGTCAAAACGGGTTTTTCAGGCCGAGATAAACGCGTTTTTCAACTGGAGCATCCCAGTGTAACTTCTGGGCTCAGAAGAGCACACTGAGTCAGCTCTTAGCCCCACTGTGCAGAAGTTGTCAAAACGGGTTTTTCAGGCCGAGATAAACGCGTTTTTCAACTGGAGCATCCCAGTGTAACTTCTGGGCTCAGAAGAGCAAACTGAGTCAGCTCTTAGCCCCACTGTGCAGAAGTTGTCAAAACGTGTTTTTCAGCACGAGATAAACGCGTTTTTCAATCTTTAGCATCCCAATGTAACTGCTGGGCTCAGAAGAGCAAACTGAGTCAGCTCTTAGCCCCACTGTGCAGAAGTTCTCAAAACATGTTTTTCAGCCCGAGATAAACGCGTTTTTCAAACTGGAGCATCCCAATGTAACTGTTGGGCTCAGAAGAGCACACTGAGTCAGCTCTTCGCCCCACTGTGCAGAAGTTGTCAAAACGTGTTTTTCAGCATGAGATAAACGCGTTTTTCAATCTTTAGCATCCCAATGTAACTGCTGGGCTCAGAAGAGCACACTGAGTCAGCTCTTAGCCCCACTGTGCAGAAGTTCTCAAAACGTGTTTTTCAGCCCGAGATCAACGCGTTTCTCAGTCTGGAGCATCCCAATGTAACTGCTGGGCTCAGAAGAGCACACTGAGTCAGCTCTTAGCCCCACTGTGCAGAAGTTCTCAAAACGTGTTTTTCAGCCCGAGATCAACGCGTTTCTCAATCTGGAGCATCCCAATGTAACTGCTGGGCTCAGAAGAGCACACTGAGTCAGCTCTTAGCCCTACTGTGCAAAAGTTGTCAAAACGTGTTTTTCAGCCCCAAATAAACGCGTTTTTCAATCTGGAGCATCCCAATGTAACTGCTGGGCTCAGAAGAGCACACTGAGTCAGCTCTTTACCCCACTATGCAGAAGTTGTCCAAACGTGTTTTTGAGCCGGAGAAAAACGCGTTTTTCAGTCTGGAGCATCCCAATGTTACTGCTGGGCTCAGAAGAGCACACTGAGTCAGCTCTTAGCCCCACTGTGCAGAAGATCTCAAAACGTGTTTTTCAGCCCGAGATCAACGTGTTTTTCAATCTGGAGCATCCCAATGTAACTTCTGGGCTCAGAAGAGCACACTGAGTCAGCTCTTAGCCCCACTGTGCAGAAGTTGTCAAAACGTGTTTTTCAACACGAGATAAACGCGTTTTTTAGTCTAGAGCATCCCAATGTAACTGCTGGGCTCAGAAGTGCACACTGAGTCAGCTCTTAGCCCCACTGTGCAGAAGTTCTCAAAACGTGTTTTTCAGCCCGAGATAAACGCGTTTTTCAATCTGGAGCATCCCAATGTAACTGCTGGGCTCAGAAGAGCACACTGAGTCAGCTCTTAGCCCCACTGTGAAGAAGTTCTCAAAACGTCTTTTTCAGCCCGAAATAAACGCGTTTTTCAATCTAGAGCATCCCAAAGTAACTGCTGGGCTCAGAAGAGCACACTGAGTCAGCTCTTAGCCCCACTGTGCAGAAGTTGTCAAAACGTGTCTTTCAGCCCGAGAAAAATGCGTTTTTCAATCTGGAGCATCCCAAAGTAACTGCTGGGCTCAGAAGAGCACACTGAGTCAGCTCTTAGCCCCACTGTGCAGAAGTTCTCAAAACGTGTTATTCAGCCCGAGATCAACGCGTTTCTCAATCTGGAGCATCCCAAAGTAACTGCTGGGCTCAGAAGAGCACACTGAGTCAGCTCTTAGCCCCACTGTGAAGAAGTTGTCAAAACGTCTTTTTCAGCCCGAAAAAAACGCGTTTTTCAATCTAGAGCATCCCAATGTAACTGCTGGGCTCAGAAGAGCACAATGAGTCAGCTCTTAGCCCCACTATGCAGAAGTTGTCCAATCGTGTTTTTGAGCCAGAGATAAAAGCGTTTTTCAATCTGGAGCATCCTAATGGAACTGCTGGTCTCAGAAGAGAACACTGAGTCAGCTCTTAGCCCCACTGTGCAGAAGTTGTCAAAACGTGTTTTTCAGCATGCGATAAACGCGTTTTTCAATCTTTAGCATCCCAATGTAACTGCTGGGCTCAGAAGAGCACAATGAGTCAGCTCTTAGCCCCACTATGCAGAAGATCTCAAAACATGTTTTTCAGCCGGAGATAAACGCGTTTTTCAATCTGGAGCATCCCAATGTAACTGCTGCGCTCAGAAGAGCACACTGAGTCAGCTCTTCGCCCCACTGTGCAGAAATTGACAAAACGTGTTTTTCAGCATGAGATAAACGCGTTTTTCAATCTTTAGCATCCCAATGTAACTGCTGGGCTCAGAAGAGCACACTGAGTCAGCTCTTAGCCCCACTGTGAAGAAGTTCTCAAAACGTGTTTTTCAACCCGAGATAAATGCGTTTTTCAATTTGGAGCATCCCAATGTAACTGATGGGCTCAGAAGAGCACACTGAGTCAGCTCTTAGCCCCACTGTGCAGAAGTTCTCAAAACGTGTTATTCAGCCCGAGATCAACGCGTTTCTCAATCTGGAGCATCCCAATGTAACTGCTGCGCTCAGAAGAGCACACTGAGTCAGCTCTTCGCCGCACCTTGCAGAAGTTGTCAAAACGTCTTTTTCAGCCCGAGATAAATGTGTTTTTCAATCTGGTGCATCCCAATGTAACTGCTGGACTCAGAAGAGCACACTGAGTCAGCTCTTAGCCCCACTGTGCAGAAGTTGTCAAAACGTGTATTTCAGCCCGAGAAAAATGCGTTTTTCAACTGGAGCATCCCAGTGTAACTTCTGGGCTCAGAAGAGCACACTGAGTCAGCTCTTAGCCCCACTGTGAAGAAGTTGTCAAAACGTCTTTTTCAGCTCGAGATAAACGCGTTTTTCAGTCCGGAGCATCCCAATGTAACTGCTGGGCTCAGAAGAGCACACTGAGTCAGCTCTTAGCCCCACTGTGCAGAAGTTGTCAAAACGTGTTTTTCAGCACGAGATAAACGCGTTTTTCAATCTTTAGCATCCCAATGTAACTGCTGGGCTCAGAAGAGCAAACTGAGTCAGCTCTTAGCCCCACTGTGCAGAAGTTCTCAAAACATGTTTTTCAGCCCGAGATAAACGCGTTTTTCAATCTGGAGCATCCCAATGTAACTGTTGGGCTCAGAAGAGCACACTGAGTCAGCTCTTCGCCCCTCTGTGCAGAAGTTGTCAAAACGTGTTTTTCAGCATGAGATAAACGCGTTTTTCAATCTTTAGCATCCCAATGTAACTGCTGGGCTCAGAAGAGCACACTGAGTCAGCTCTTAGCCCCACTGTGCAGAAGTTCTCAAAACGTGTTTTTCAGCCCGAGATCAACGCGTTTCTCAGTCTGGAGCATCCCAATGTAACTGCTGGGCTCAGAAGAGCACACTGTGTCAGCTCTTAGCCCCACTGTGCAGAAGTTCTCAAAACGTGTTTTTCAGCCCGAGATCAACGCGTTTCTCAATCTGGAGCATCCCAATGTAACTGCTGGGCTCAGAAGAGCACACTGAGTCAGCTCTTAGCCCCACTGTGAAGAAGTTGTCAAAACGTCTTTTTCAGCCCGAAAAAAACGCGTTTTTCAATCTAGAGCATCCCAATGTAACTGCTGGGCTCAGAAGAGCACACTGAGTCAGCTCTTTGCCCCACTATGCAGAAGTTGTCCAATCGTGTTTTTGAGAAAGAGATAAACGCGTTTTTCAATCTGGAGCATCCTAATGGAACTGCTGGTCTCAGAAGAGAACACTGAGTCAGCTCTTAGCCCCACTGTTCAGAAGTTGTCAAAACGTGTTTTTCAGCATGAGATAAACGCGTTTTTCAATCTTTAGCATCCCAATGTAACTGCTGGGCTCAGAAGAGCACAATGAGTCAGCTCTTAGCCCCACTATGCAGAAGATCTCAAAACGTCTTTTTCAGCCCGAGATAAATGTGTTTTTCAATCTGGTGCATCCCAATGTAACTGCTGGACTCAGAAGAGCACACTGAGTCAGCTCTTAGCCCCACTGTGCAGAAGTTGTCAAAACGTGTATTTCAGCCCGAGAAAAATGCGTTTTTCAATCTGGAGCATCCCAATGTAACTGCTAGGCTCAGAAGAACACACTGAGACAGCTCTTAGCCCCACTGTGCAGAAGTTGTCAAAACGGGTTTTTCAGGCCGAGATAAACGCATTTTTCAATCTGGAGCATCCCAATGTAACTTCTGGGCTCAGAAGAGCACACTGAGTCAGCTCTTAGGCCCACTGTGAAGAAGTTGTCAAAACGTCTTTTTCAGCTCGAGATAAACGCGTTTTTCAATCTTTAGCATCCCAATGTAACTGCTGGGCTCAGAAGAGCACACTGAGTCAGCTCTTAGCCCCACTGTGAAGAAGTTGTCAAAACGTCTTTTTCAGCCCGAGATAAACATGTTTTTCAGTCCGGAGCATCCCAATGTAACTGCTGGGCTCAGAAGAGCACAATGAGTCAGCTCTTAGCCCCACTGTGCAGAAGTTGTCAAAACGGGTTTTTCAGCACGAGATAAACGCGTTTTTCAATCTTTAGCATCCCAATGTAACTGCTGGGCTCAGAAGAGTAAACTGAGTCAGCTCTTAGCCCCACTGTGCAGAAGTTCTCAAAACATGTTTTTCAGCCCCAAATAAACGCGTTTTTCAATCTGGAGCATCCCAATGTATCTGCTGGGCTCAGAAGAGCACACTGAGTCAGCTCTTTACCCCACTATGCAGAAGTTGTCCAAACGTGTTTTTGAGCCGGAGATGAACGCGTTTTTCAGTCTGGAGCATCCCAATGTAACTGCTGGGCTCAGAAGAGCACACTGAGTCAGCTCTTAGCCCCACTGTGCAGAAGATCTCAAAACGTGTTTTTCAGCCCGAGATCAACGTGTTTTTCAATCTGGAGCATCCCAATGTAACTGCTGGGCTCAGAAGAGCACACTGAGTCAGCTCTTAGCCCCACTGTGCAGAAGTTGTCAAAACGTGTTTTTCAACACGAGAGAAACGCGTTTTTTAGTCTAGAGCATCCCAATGTAACTGCTGGGCTCAGAAGTGCACACTGAGTCAGCTCTTAGCCCCACTGTGCAGAAGTTCTCAAAACGTGTTTTTCAGCCCGAGATAAACGCGTTTTTCAATCTGGAGCATCCCAATGTAACTGCTGGGCTCAGAAGAGCACACTGAGTCAGCTCTTAGCCCCACTGTGAAGAAGTTCTCAAAACGTCTTTTTCAGCCCGAAATAAACGCGTTTTTCAATCTAGAGCATCCCAAAGTAACTGCTGGGCTCAGAAGAGCACACTGAGTCAGCTCTTAGCCCCACTGTGCAGAAGTTGTCAAAACGTGTCTTTCAGCCCGAGAAAAATGCGTTTTTCAATCTGGAGCATCCCAAAGTAACTGCTGGGCTCAGAAGAGCACACTGAGTCAGCTCTTAGCCCCACTGTGCAGAAGTTGTCAAAACGTGTCTTTCAGCCCTAGAAAAATGCGTTTTTCAATCTGGAGCATCCCAAAGTAACTGCTGGGCTCAGAAGAGCACACTGAGTCAGCTCTTAGCCCCACTGTGCAGAAGATCTCAAAACGTGTTTTTCAGCATGAGATAAACGCGTTTTTCAATCTTTAGCATCCCAATGTAACTGCTGGGCTCAGAAGAGCACACTGAGTCAGCTCTTAGCCCCACTGTGAAGAAGTTCTCAAAACGTGTTTTTCAACCCGAGATAAATGCGTTTTTCAATTTGGAGCATCCCAATGTAACTGATGGGCTCAGAAGAGCACACTGAGTCAGCTCTTAGCCCCACTGTGCAGAAGTTCTCAAAACGTGTTATTCAGCCCGAGATCAACGCGTTTCTCAATCTGGAGCATCCCAATGTAACTGCTGGGCTCAGAAGAGCACACTGAGTCAGCTCTTTGCCCCACTATGCAGAAGTTGTCCAATCGTGTTTTTGAGCCAGAGATAAAAGCGTTTTTCAATCTGGAGCATCCTAATGGAACTGCTGGTCTCAGAAGAGCACAATGAGTCAGCTCTTAGCCCCACTATGCAGAAGATCTCAAAACATGTTTTTCAGCCGGAGATAAACGCGTTTTTCAATCTGGAGCATCCCAATGTAACTGCTGCGCTCAGAAGAGCACACTGAGTCAGCTCTTCGCCGCACCTTGCAGAAGTTGTCAAAACGTCTTTTTCAGCCCGAGATAAATGTGTTTTTCAATCTGGTGCATCCCAATGTAACTGCTGGACTCAGAAGAGCACACTGAGTCAGCTCTTAGCCCCACTGTGCAGAAGTTGTCAAAACGTGTATTTCAGCCCGAGAAAAATGCGTTTTTCAATCTGGAGCATCCCAATGTAACTGCTAGGCTCAGAAGAACACACTGAGACAGCTCTTAGCCCCACTGTGCAGAAGTTGTCAATACGGGTTTTTCAGGCCGAGATAAACGCGTTTTTCAATCTGGAGCATCCCAATGTAACTTCTGGGCTCAGAAGAGCACACTGAGTCAGCTCTTAGCCCCACTGTGAAGAAGTTGTCAAAACGTGTTTTTCAGCCCGAGATAAACGCGTTTTTCAATCTGGAGCATCCCTATGTAACTGTTGGGCTCAGAAGAGCACACTGAGTCAGCTCTTCGCCCCACTGTGCAGAAATTGACAAAACGTGTTTTTCAGCATGAGATAAACGCGTTTTTCAATCTTTAGCATCCCAATGTAATTGCTGGGCTCAGAAGAGCACACTGAGTCAGCTCTTAGCCCCACTGTGAAGAAGTTCTCAAAACGTGTTTTGCAACCCGAGATAAATGCGTTTTTCAATTTGGAGCATCCCAATGTAACTGATGGGCTCAGAAGAGCACACTGAGTCAGCTCTTAGCTCCACTGTGCAGAAGTTCTCAAAACGTGTTATTCAGCCCGAGATCAACGCGTTTCTCAATCTGGAGCATCCCAATGTAACTGCTGCGCTCAGAAGAGCACACTGAGTCAGCTCTTCGCCGCACCTTGCAGAAGTTGTCAAAACGTCTTTTTCAGCCCGAGATAAATGTGTTTTTCAATCTGGTGCATCCCAATGTAACTGCTGGACTCAGAAGAGCACACTGAGTCAGCTCTTAGCCCCACTGTGCAGAAGTTGTCAAAACGTGTATTTCAGCCCGAGAAAAATGCGTTTTTCAACTGGAGCATCCCAGTGTAACTTCTGGGCTCAGAAGAGCACACTGAGTCAGCTCTTAGCCCCACTGTGAAGAAGTTGTCAAAACGTCTTTTTCAGCTCGAGATAAACGCGTTTTTCAGTCCGGAGCATCCCAATGTAACTGCTGGGCTCAGAAGAGCACACTGAGTCAGCTCTTAGCCCCACTGTGCAGAAGTTGTCAAAACGTGTTTTTCAGCACGAGATAAACGCGTTTTTCAATCTTTAGCATCCCAATGTAACTGCTGGGCTCAGAAGAGCAAACTGAGTCAGCTCTTAGCCCCACTGTGCAGAAGTTCTCAAAACATGTTTTTCAGCCCGAGATAAACGCGTTTTTCAATCTGGAGCATCCCAATGTAACTGTTGGGCTCAGAAGAGCACACTGAGTCAGCTCTTCGCCCCTCTGTGCAGAAGTTGTCAAAACGTGTTTTTCAGCATGAGATAAACGCGTTTTTCAATCTTTAGCATCCCAATGTAACTGCTGGGCTCAGAAGAGCACACTGAGTCAGCTCTTAGCCCCACTGTGCAGAAGTTCTCAAAACGTGTTTTTCAGCCCGAGATCAACGCGTTTCTCAGTCTGGAGCATCCCAATGTAACTGCTGGGCTCAGAAGAGCACACTGTGTCAGCTCTTAGCCCCACTGTGCAGAAGTTCTCAAAACGTGTTTTTCAGCCCGAGATCAACGCGTTTCTCAATCTGGAGCATCCCAATGTAACTGCTGGGCTCAGAAGAGCACACTTGGTCAGCTCTTAGCCCCACTGTGAAGAAGTTGTCAAAACGTCTTTTTCAGCCCGAAAAAAACGCGTTTTTCAATCTAGAGCATCCCAATGTAACTGCTGGGCTCAGAAGAGCACACTGAGTCAGCTCTTTGCCCCACTATGCAGAAGTTGTCCAATCGTGTTTTTGAGAAAGAGATAAACGCGTTTTTCAATCTGGAGCATCCTAATGGAACTGCTGGTCTCAGAAGAGAACACTGAGTCAGCTCTTAGCCCCACTGTTCAGAAGTTGTCAAAACGTGTTTTTCAGCATGAGATAAACGCGTTTTTCAATCTTTAGCATCCCAATGTAACTGCTGGGCTCAGAAGAGCACAATGAGTCAGCTCTTAGCCCCACTATGCAGAAGATCTCAAAACGTCTTTTTCAGCCCGAGATAAATGTGTTTTTCAATCTGGTGCATCCCAATGTAACTGCTGGACTCAGAAGAGCACACTGAGTCAGCTCTTAGCCCCACTGTGCAGAAGTTGTCAAAACGTGTATTTCAGCCCGAGAAAAATGCGTTTTTCAATCTGGAGCATCCCAATGTAACTTCTGGGCTCAGAAGAGCACACTGAGTCAGCTCTTAGCCCCACTGTGAAGAAGTTGTCAAAACGTCTTTTTCAGCTCGAGATAAACGCGTTTTTCAATCTGGAGCATCCCAATGTAGCTGCTCGGCTCAGAAGAGCACACTGAGTCAGCCTTTCGCCCCACTATGCAGAAGTTGCCCAAACGTGTTTTTGAGCCCGAGATAAACATGTTTTTAATTCCGGAGCATCCCAATGTAACTGCTGGGCTCAGAAGAGCACACTGAGTCAGCTCTTAGCCCCACTGTGTAGAAGTTGTCAAAACGTGTCTTTCAGCCCGAGAAAAATGCGTTTTTCAATCTGGAGCATCCCAAAGTAAATGCTGGGCTCAGAAGAGCACACTGATTCAGCTCTTAGCCCCACTGTGCAGAGGTTGTCAAAACTTGTTTTTCAGCCCGAGATAAACGCGTTTTTCAATCTGGAGCATCCCTATGTAACTGCTAGGCTCAGAAGAGCACACTGAGTCAGCTCTTCGCCCCACTGTGCAGAAGTTGTCAAAACGTCTTTTTCAGCTCGAGATAAACGCGTTTTTCAATCTGGAGCATCCCTATGTAACTGCTAGGCTCAGAACAACACACTGAGACAGCTCTTAGCCCCACTGTGCAGAAGTTGTCAAAACGTGTTTTTCAGCTCGAGATAAACGCGTTTTTCAATCTGGAGCATCCCAATGTAACTGCTGGGCTCAGAAGAGCACACTGAGTCAGCTCTTAGCCCCACTGTGAAGAAGTTGTCAAAATGTCTTTTTCAGCCCGAGATAAACGCGTTTTTCAGTCTGGAGCATCCCAATGTAACTGCTGGGCTCAGAAGAGCACACTGAGTCAGCTCTTAGCCCCACTGTGAAGAAGTTGTCAAAACGTCTTTTTCAGACCGAGTTAAACGCGTTTTTCAATCTGGAGCATCCCAATGTAGCTGCTGGGCTCAGAAGAGCACACTGAGTCAGCTCTTCGCCCCACTATGCAGAAGTTGTCCAAACGTGTTTTTGAGCCCGAGATAAACATGTTTTTCAGTCTGGAGCATCCCAATGTAACTGCTGGGCTCAGAAGAGCACACTGAGTCAGCTCTTAGCCCCACTGTGCAGAAGTTGTCAAAACGTGTTTTTCAGCACGAGATGAACGCGTTTTTCAATCTTTAGCATCCCAATGTAACTGCTGGGCTCAGAAGAGCACACTGAGTCAGCTCTTAGCCCCACTGTGAAGAAGTTGTCAAAACGTCTTTTTCAGCCCGAAATAAACGCGTTTTTCAATCTAGAGCATCCCAATGTAGCTGCTGGGCTCAGAAGAGCACACTGAGTCAGCTCTTCGCCCCACTATGCAGAAGTTGTCCAAACGTGTTTTTGAGCCCGAGATAAACATGTTTTTCAGTTTGGAGCATCCCAATGTAACTGCTGGGCTCAGAAGAGCACACTGAGTCAGCTCTTAGCCCCACTGTACAGAAGTTGTCAAAATGTGTTTTTCAGCACGAGATGAACGCGTTTTTCAATCTTTAGCATCCCAATGTAACTGCTGGGCTCAGAAGAGCACACTGAGTCAGCTCTTACCCCGACTGTGAAGAAGTTGTCAAAACGTCTTTTTCAGCCCGAAATAAACGCGTTTTTCAATCTAGAGCATCCCAATGTAACTGCTGGGCTCAGAAGAGCAAACTGAGTCAGCTCTTTGCCCCACTATGCAGAAGTTGTCCAAACGTGTTTTTGAGCCCGAGATAAACGCGTTTTTCATTCTGGAGCATCCCAATGTAACTGCTGGACTCAGAAGAGCACACTGAGTCAGCTCTTAGCCCCACTGTGTAGAAGTTGTCAAAACGTGTCTTTCAGCCCGAGAAAAATGCGTTTTTCAATCTGGAGCATCCCAATGTAACTGCTGGGCTCAGAAGAGCACACTGAGTCAGCCTTTCGCCCCACTATGCAGAAGTTGTCCAAACGTGTTTTTGAGCCCGAGATAAACATGTTTTTAATTCCGGAGCATCCCAATGTAACTGCTGGGCTCAGAAGAGCACACTGAGTCAGCTCTTAGCCCCACTGTGTAGAAGTTGTCAAAACGTGTCTTTCAGCCCGAGAAAAATGCGTTTTTCAATCTGGAGCATCCCAAAGTAAATGCTGGGCTCAGAAGAGCACACTGATTCAGCTCTTACCCCACTGTGCAGAGGTTGTCAAAACGTGTTTTTCAGCCCGAGATAAACGCGTTTTTCAATCTGGAGCATCCCTATGTAACTGCTAGGCTCAGAAGAGCACACTGAGTCAGCTCTTAGCCCCACTGTGCAGAAGTTGACAAAACGTGTTTTTCAGCATGAGATAAACGCGTTTTTCAATCTGTAGCATCCCAATGTAACTGCTGGGCTCAGAAGAGCACACTGAGTCAGCTCTTAGCCCCACTGTGAAGAAGTTCTCAAAACGTGTTTTTCAACCCGAGATAAACGCTTTTTTCAATCTGGAGCATCCCAATGTAACTGCTGGACTCAGAAGAGCACACTGAGTCAGCTCTTAGCCCCACTGTGTAGAAGTTGTCAAAACGTGTCTTTCAGCCCGAGAAAAATGCGTTTTTCAATCTGGAGCATCCCAAAGTAAATGCTGGGCTCAGAAGAGCACACTGAGTCAGCTCTTAGCCCCACTGTGCAGAGGTTGTCAAAACGTGTTTTTCAGCCCGAGATAAACGCGTTTTTCAATCTGGAGCATCCCTATGTAACTGCTAGGCTCAGAACAACACACTGAGACAGCTCTTAGCCCCACTGTGCAGAAGTTGTCAAAACATGTTTTTCAGGCCGAGATAAACGCGTTTTTCAATCTGGAGCATCCCAATGTAACTTCTGGGCTCAGAACAGCACACTGAGTCAGCTCTTAGCCCCACTGTGAAGAAGTTGTCAAAACGTCTTTTTGAGCTCGAGATAAACGCGTTTTTCAATCTGGAGCATCCCAATGTAGCTGCTGGGCTCAGAAGAGCACACTGAGTCAGCCTTTCGCCCCACTATGCAGAAGTTGCCCAAACGTGTTTTTGAGCCCGAGATAAACATGTTTTTAATTCCGGAGCATCCCAATGTAACTGCTGGGCTCAGAAGAGCACACTGAGTCAGCTCTTAGCCCCACTGTGTAGAAGTTGTCAAAACGTGTCTTTCAGCACGAGAAAAATGCGTTTTTCAATCTGGAGCATCCCAAAGTAAATGCTGGGCTCAGAAGAGCACACTGATTCAGCTCTTAGCCCCACTGTGCAGAGGTTGTCAAAACGTGTTTTTCAGCCCGAGATAAACGCGTTTTTCAATCTGGAGCATCCCTATGTAACTGCTAGGCTCAGAAGAGCACACTGAGTCAGCTCTTCGCCCCATTGTGCAGAAGTTGTCAAAACGTCTTTTTCAGCTCGAGATAAACGCGTTTTTCAATCTGGAGCATCCCTATGTAACTGCTAGGCTCAGAACAACACACTGAGACAGCTCTTAGCCCCACTGTGCAGAAGTTGTCAAAACGTGTTTTTCAGCTCAAGATAAACGCGTTTTTCAATCTGGAGCATCCCAATGTAACTTCTGGGCTCAGAAGAGCACACTGAGTCAGCTCTTAGCCCCACTGTGAAGAAGTTGTCAAAATGTCTTTTTCAGCCCGAGATAAACGCGTTTTTCAGTCTGGAGCATCCCAATGTAACTGCTGGGCTCAGAAGAGCACACTGAGTCAGCTCTTAGCCCCACTGTGAAGAAGTTGTCAAAACGTCTTTTTCAGACCGAGTTAAACGCGTTTTTCAATCTGGAGCATCCCAATGTAGCTGCTGGGCTCAGAAGAGCACACTGAGTCAGCTCTTCGCCCCACTATGCAGAAGTTGTCCAAACGTGTTTTTGAGCCCGAGATAAACATGTTTTTCAGTCTGGAGCATCCCAATGTAACTGCTGGGCTCAGAAGAGCACACTGAGTCAGCTCTTAGCCCCACTGTGCAGAAGTTGTCAAAACGTGTTTTTCAGCACGAGATGAACGCGTTTTTCAATCTTTAGCATCCCAATGTAACTGCTGGGCTCAGAAGAGCACACTGAGTCAGCTCTTAGCCCCACTGTGAAGAAGTTGTCTTAACGTCTTTTTCAGACCGAGTTAAACGCGTTTTTCAATCTGGAGCATCCCAATGTAGCTGCTGGGCTCAGTAGAGCACACTGAGTCAGCTCTTAGCCCCACTGTGAAGAAGTTGTCAAAACGTCTTTTTCAGCCCGAAATAAACGCGTTTTTCAATCTAGAGCATCCCAATGTAACTGCTGGGCTCAGAAGAGCACACTGAGTCAGCTCTTAGCCCCACTGTGAAGAAGTTGTCAAAATGTCTTTTTCAGCCCGAGATAAATGTGTTTTTCAATCTGGTGCATCCCAATGTAACTGCTGGACTCAGAAGAGCACACTGAGTCAGCTCTTAGCCCCACTGTGTAGAAGTTGTCAAAACGTGTCTTTCAGCCCGAGAAAAATGCGTTTTTCAATCTGGAGCATCCCAAAGTAAATGCTGGGCTCAGAAGAGCACACTGAGTCAGCTCTTCGCCCCACTATGCAGAAGTTGTCCAAACGTGTTTTTGAGCCCGAGATAAACATGTTTTTCAGTCTGGAGCATCCCAATGTAACTGCTGGGATCAGAAGAGCACACTGAGTCAGCTCTTAGCCCCACTGTGCAGAAGTTGTCAAAACGTGTTTTTCAG
Organism: Atractosteus spatula; assembly: GCF_055471065.1. Classification (NCBI taxonomy): domain Eukaryota; kingdom Metazoa; phylum Chordata; class Actinopteri; order Semionotiformes; family Lepisosteidae; genus Atractosteus; species Atractosteus spatula. The sequence continues at coordinate 2,074,320 of NC_142725.1, forward strand.
CACGAGATGAACGCGTTTTTCAATCTTAAGCATCCCAATGTAACTGCTGGGCTCAGAAGAGCACACTGAGTCAGCTCTTAGCCCCACTGTGAAGAAGTTGTCAAAACGTCTTTTTCAGCCCGAAATAAACGCGTTTTTCAATCTAGAGCATCCCAATGTAACTGCTGGGCTCAGAAGAGCAAACTGAGTCAGCTCTTTGCCCCACTATGCAGAGGCTGTCAAAACGTGTTTTTCAGCCCGAGATAAACGCGTTTTTCAATCTGGAGCATCCCTATGTAACTGCTAGGCTCAGAACAACACACTGAAACAGCTCTTAGCCCCGCTGTGCAGAAGTTGTCAAAACGTGTTTTTCAGGCCGAGATAAACGCGTTTTTCAATCTGGAGCATCCTAATGGAACTGCTGGACTCAGAAGAGCACACTGAGTCAGCTCTTAGCCCCACTGTGTAGAAGTTGTCAAAACGTGTCTTTCAGGCCGAGAAAAATGCGTTTTTCAATCTGGAGCATCCCAAAGTAAATGCTGGGCTCAGAAGAGCACACTGAGTCAGCTCTTAGCCCCACTGTGCAGAGGTTGTCAAAACGTGTTTTTCAGCCCGAGATAAACGCGTTTTTCAATCTGGAGCATCCCAATGTAACTTCTGGGCTCAGAAGAGCACACTGAGTCAGCTCTTAGCCCCACTGTGAAGAAGTTGTCAAAACGTCTTTTTCAGCTCGAGATAAACGCGTTTTTCAATCTGGAGCATCCCAATGTAGCTGCTCGGCTCAGAAGAGCACACTGAGTCAGCCTTTCGCCCCACTATGCAGAAGTTGCCCAAACGTGTTTTTGAGCCCGAGATAAACATGTTTTTAATTCCGGAGCATCCCAATGTAACTGCTGGGCTCAGAAGAGCACACTGAGTCAGCTCTTAGCCCCACTGTGTAGAAGTTGTCAAAACGTGTCTTTCAGCCCGAGAAAAATGCGTTTTTCAATCTGGAGCATCCCAAAGTAAATGCTGGGCTCAGAAGAGCACACTGATTCAGCTCTTAGCCCCACTGTGCAGAGGTTGTCAAAACTTGTTTTTCAGCCCGAGATAAACGCGTTTTTCAATCTGGAGCATCCCTATGTAACTGCTAGGCTCAGAAGAGCACACTGAGTCAGCTCTTCGCCCCACTGTGCAGAAGTTGTCAAAACGTCTTTTTCAGCTCGAGATAAACGCGTTTTTCAATCTGGAGCATCCCTATGTAACTGCTAGGCTCAGAACAACACACTGAGACAGCTCTTAGCCCCACTGTGCAGAAGTTGTCAAAACGTGTTTTTCAGCTCGAGATAAACGCGTTTTTGAATCTGGAGCATCCCAATGTAACTGCTGGGCTCAGAAGAGCACACTGAGTCAGCTCTTAGCCCCACTGTGAAGAAGTTGTCAAAATGTCTTTTTCAGCCCGAGATAAACGCGTTTTTCAGTCTGGAGCATCCCAATGTAACTGCTGGGCTCAGAAGAGCACACTGAGTCAGCTCTTAGCCCCACTGTGAAGAAGTTGTCAAAACGTCTTTTTCAGACCGAGTTAAACGCGTTTTTCAATCTGGAGCATCCCAATGTAGCTGCTGGGCTCAGAAGAGCACACTGAGTCAGCTCTTCGCCCCACTATGCAGAAGTTGTCCAAACGTGTTTTTGAGCCCGAGATAAACATGTTTTTCAGTCTGGAGCATCCCAATGTAACTGCTGGGCTCAGAAGAGCACACTGAGTCAGCTCTTAGCCCCACTGTGCAGAAGTTGTCAAAACGTGTTTTTCAGCACGAGATGAACGCGTTTTTCAATCTTTAGCATCCCAATGTAACTGCTGGGCTCAGAAGAGCACACTGAGTCAGCTCTTAGCCCCACTGTGAAGAAGTTGTCAAAACGTCTTTTTCAGCCCGAAATAAACGCGTTTTTCAATCTAGAGCATCCCAATGTAACTGCTGGGCTCAGAAGAGCAAACTGAGTCAGCTCTTTGCCCCACTATGCAGAAGTTGTCCAAACGTGTTTTTGAGCCCGAGATAAACGCGTTTTTCATTCTGGAGCATCCCAATGTAGCTGCTGGGCTCAGAAGAGCACACTGAGTCAGCTCTTCGCCCCACTATGCAGAAGTTGTCCAAACGTGTTTTTGAGCCCGAGATAAACATGTTTTTCAGTCTGGAGCATCCCAATGTAACTGCTGGGCTCAGAAGAGCACACTGAGTCAGCTCTTAGCCCCACTGTGAAGAAGTTGTCAAAACGTCTTTTTCAGACCGAGTTAAACGCGTTTTTCAATCTGGAGCATCCCAATGTAGCTGCTGGGCTCAGAAGAGCACACTGAGTCAGCTCTTCGCCCCACTATGCAGAAGTTGTCCAAACGTGTTTTTGAGCCCGAGATAAACATGTTTTTCAGTTTGGAGCATCCCAATGTAACTGCTGGGCTCAGAAGAGCACACTGAGTCAGCTCTTAGCCCCACTGTACAGAAGTTGTCAAAACGTGTTTTTCAGCACGAGATGAACGCGTTTTTCAATCTTTAGCATCCCAATGTAACTGCTGGGCTCAGAAGAGCACACTGAGTCAGCTCTTACCCCGACTGTGAAGAAGTTGTCAAAACGTCTTTTTCAGCCCGAAATAAACGCGTTTTTCAATCTAGAGCATCCCAATGTAACTGCTGGGCTCAGAAGAGCAAACTGAGTCAGCTCTTTGCCCCACTATGCAGAAGTTGTCCAAACGTGTTTTTGAGCCCGAGATAAACGCGTTTTTCATTCTGGAGCATCCCAATGTAACTGCTGGACTCAGAAGAGCACACTGAGTCAGCTCTTAGCCCCACTGTGTAGAAGTTGTCAAAACGTGTCTTTCAGCCCGAGAAAAATGCGTTTTTCAATCTGGAGCATCCCAATGTAACTGCTGGGCTCAGAAGAGCACACTGAGTCAGCCTTTCGCCCCACTATGCAGAAGTTGTCCAAACGTGTTTTTGAGCCCGAGATAAACATGTTTTTAATTCCGGAGCATCCCAATGTAACTGCTGGGCTCAGAAGAGCACACTGAGTCAGCTCTTAGCCCCACTGTGTAGAAGTTGTCAAAACGTGTCTTTCAGCCCGAGAAAAATGCGTTTTTCAATCTGGAGCATCCCAAAGTAAATGCTGGGCTCAGAAGAGCACACTGATTCAGCTCTTACCCCACTGTGCAGAGGTTGTCAAAACGTGTTTTTCAGCCCGAGATAAACGCGTTTTTCAATCTGGAGCATCCCTATGTAACTGCTAGGCTCAGAAGAGCACACTGAGTCAGCTCTTAGCCCCACTGTGCAGAAGTTGACAAAACGTGTTTTTCAGCATGAGATAAACGCGTTTTTCAATCTGTAGCATCCCAATGTAACTGCTGGGCTCAGAAGAGCACACTGAGTCAGCTCTTAGCCCCACTGTGAAGAAGTTCTCAAAACGTGTCTTTCAGCCCGAGAAAAATGCGTTTTTCAATCTGGAGCATCCCAAAGTAAATGCTGGGCTCAGAAGAGCACACTGAGTCAGCTCTTAGCCCCACTGTGCAGAGGTTGTCAAAACGTGTTTTTCAGCCCGAGATAAACGCGTTTTTCAATCTGGAGCATCCCTATGTAACTGCTAGGCTCAGAACAACACACTGAGACAGCTCTTAGCCCCACTGTGCAGAAGTTGTCAAAACATTTTTTCAGGCCGAGATAAACGCGTTTTTCAATCTGGAGCATCCCAATGTAACTTCTGGGCTCAGAACAGCACACTGAGTCAGCTCTTAGCCCCACTGTGAAGAAGTTGTCAAAACGTCTTTTTGAGCTCGAGATAAACGCGTTTTTCAATCTGGAGCATCCCAATGTAGCTGCTGGGCTCAGAAGAGCACACTGAGTCAGCCTTTCGCCCCACTGTGTAGAAGTTGTCAAAACGTGTCTTTCAGCCCGAGAAAAATGCGTTTTTCAATCTGGAGCATCCCAAAGTAAATGCTGGGCTCAGAAGAGCACACTGATTCAGCTCTTAGCCCCACTGTGCAGAGGTTGTCAAAACGTGTTTTTCAGCCCGAGATAAACGCGTTTTTCAATCTGGAGCATCCCTATGTAACTGCTAGGCTCAGAAGAGCACACTGAGTCAGCTCTTCGCCCCATTGTGCAGAAGTTGTCAAAACGTCTTTTTCAGCTCGAGATAAACGCGTTTTTCAATCTGGAGCATCCCTATGTAACTGCTAGGCTCAGAACAACACACTGAGACAGCTCTTAGCCCCACTGTGCAGAAGTTGTCAAAACGTGTTTTTCAGCTCAAGATAAACGCGTTTTTCAATCTGGAGCATCCCAATGTAACTTCTGGGCTCAGAAGAGCACACTGAGTCAGCTCTTAGCCCCACTGTGAAGAACTTGTCAAAATGTCTTTTTCAGCCCGAGTTAAACGCGTTTTTCAATCTGGAGCATCCCAATGTAGCTGCTGGGCTCAGAAGAGCACACTGAGTCAGCTCTTCGCCCCACTATGCAGAAGTTGTCCAAACGTGTTTTTGAGCCCGAGATAAACATGTTTTTCAGTCTGGAGCATCCCAATGTAACTGCTGGGCTCAGAAGAGCACACTGAGTCAGCTCTTAGCCCCACTGTGCAGAAGTTGTCAAAACGTGTTTTTCAGCACGAGATGAACGCGTTTTTCAATCTTTAGCATCCCAATGTAACTGCTGGGCTCAGAAGAGCACACTGAGTCAGCTCTTAGCCCCACTGTGAAGAAGTTGTCAAAACGTCTTTTTCAGACCGAGTTAAACGCGTTTTTCAATCTGGAGCATCCCAATGTAGCTGCTGGGCTCAGAAGAGCACACTGAGTCAGCTCTTCGCCCCACTATGCAGAAGTTGTCCAAACGTGTTTTTGAGCCCGAGATAAACATGTTTTTCAGTTTGGAGCATCCCAATGTAACTGCTGGGCTCAGAAGAGCACACTGAGTCAGCTCTTAGCCCCACTGTACAGAAGTTGTCAAAACGTGTTTTTCAGCACGAGATGAACGCGTTTTTCAATCTTTAGCATCCCAATGTAACTGCTGGGCTCAGAAGAGCACACTGAGTCAGCTCTTACCCCCACTGTGAAGAAGTTGTCAAAACGTCTTTTTCAGCCCGAAATAAACGCGTTTTTCAATCTAGAGCATCCCAATGTAACTGCTGGGCTCAGAAGAGCAAACTGAGTCAGCTCTTTGCCCCACTATGCAGAAGTTGTCCAAACGTGTTTTTGAGCCCGAGATAAACGCGTTTTTCATTCTGGAGCATCCCAATGTAACTGCTGGACTCAGAAGAGCACACTGAGTCAGCTCTTAGCCCCACTGTGTAGAAGTTGTCAAAACGTGTCTTTCAGCCCGAGAAAAATGCGTTTTTCAATCTGGAGCATCCCAATGTAACTGCTGGGCTCAGAAGAGCACACTGAGTCAGCCTTTCGCCCCACTATGCAGAAGTTGTCCAAACGTGTTTTTGAGCCCGAGATAAACATGTTTTTAATTCCGGAGCATCCCAATGTAACTGCTGGGCTCAGAAGAGCACACTGAGTCAGCTCTTAGCCCCACTGTGTAGAAGTTGTCAAAACGTGTCTTTCAGCCCGAGAAAAATGCGTTTTTCAATCTGGAGCATCCCAAAGTAAATGCTGGGCTCAGAAGAGCACACTGATTCAGCTCTTACCCCACTGTGCAGAGGTTGTCAAAACGTGTTTTTCAGCCCGAGATAAACGCGTTTTTCAATCTGGAGCATCCCTATGTAACTGCTAGGCTCAGAAGAGCACACTGAGTCAGCTCTTAGCCCCACTGTGCAGAAGTTGACAAAACGTGTTTTTCAGCATTAGATAAACGCGTTTTTCAATCTGTAGCATCCCAATGTAACTGCTGGGCTCAGAAGAGCACACTGAGTCAGCTCTTAGCCCCACTGTGAAGAAGTTCTCAAAACGTGTTTTTCAACCCGAGATAAACGCTTTTTTCAATCTGGAGCATCCCAATGTAACTGCTGGACTCAGAAGAGCACACTGAGTCAGCTCTTAGCCCCACTGTGTAGAAGTTGTCAAAACGTGTCTTTCAGCCCGAGAAAAATGCGTTTTTCAATCTGGAGCATCCCAAAGTAAATGCTGGGCTCAGAAGAGCACACTGAGTCAGCTCTTAGCCCCACTGTGCAGAGGTTGTCAAAACGTGTTTTTCAGCCCGAGATAAACGCGTTTTTCAATCTGGAGCATCCCTATGTAACTGCTAGGCTCAGAACAACACACTGAGACAGCTCTTAGCCCCACTGTGCAGAAGTTGTCAAAACATGTTTTTCAGGCCGAGATAAACGCGTTTTTCAATCTGGAGCATCCCAATGTAACTTCTGGGCTCAGAAGAGGACACTGAGTCAGCTCTTAGCCCCACTGTGAAGAAGTTGTCAAAACGTCTTTTTCAGCTCGAGATAAACGCGTTTTTCAATCTGGAGCATCCCAATGTAGCTGCTGGGCTCAGAAGAGCACACTGAGTCAGCCTTTCGCCCCACTATGCAGAAGTTGTCCAAACGTGTTTTTGAGCCTGAGATAAACATGTTTTTAATTCCGGAGCATCCCAATGTAACTGCTGGGCTCAGAAGAGCACACTGAGTCAGCTCTTAGCCCCACTGTGTAGAAGTTGTCAAAACGTGTCTTTCAGCCCGAGAAAAATGCGTTTTTCAATCTGGAGCATCCCAAAGTAAATGCTGGGCTCAGAAGAGCACACTGATTCAGCTCTTAGCCCCACTGTGCAGAGGTTGTCAAAACGTGTTTTTCAGCCCGAGATAAACGCGTTTTTCAATCTGGAGCATCCCTATGTAACTGCTAGGCTCAGAAGAGCACACTGAGTCAGCTCTTAGCCCCACTGTGCAGAAGTTGACAAAACGTGTTTTTCAGCATGAGATAAACGCGTTTTTCAATCTGTAGCATCCCAATGTAACTGCTGGGCTCAGAAGAGCACACTGAGTCAGCTCTTAGCCCCACTGTACAGAAGTTGTCAAAACGTGTTTTTCAGCACGAGATGAACGCGTTTTTCAATCTTTAGCATCCCAATGTAACTGCTGGGCTCAGAAGAGCACACTGAGTCAGCTCTTACCCCCACTGTGAAGAAGTTGTCAAAACGTCTTTTTCAGCCCGAAATAAACGCGTTTTTCAATCTAGAGCATCCCAAAGTAACTGCTGGGCTCAGAAGAGCAAACTGAGTCAGCTCTTTGCCCCACTATGCAGAAGTTGTCCAAACGTGTTTTTGAGCCCGAGATAAACGCGTTTTTCATTCTGGAGCATCCCAATGTAACTGCTGGACTCAGAAGAGCACACTGAGTCAGCTCTTAGCCCCACTGTGTAGAAGTTGTCAAAACGTGTCTTTCAGCCCGAGAAAAATGCGTTTTTCAATCTGGAGCATCCCAAAGTAAATGCTGGGCTCAGAAGAGCACACTGATTCAGCTCTTAGCCCCACTGTGCAGAGGTTGTCAAAACGTGTTTTTCAGCCCGAGATAAACGCGTTTTTCAATCTGGAGCATCCCTATGTAACTGCTAGGCTCAGAAGAGCACACTGAGTCAGCTCTTAGCCCCACTGTGCAGAAGTTGACAAAACGTGTTTTTCAGCCCGAGAAAAATGCGTTTTTCAATCTGGAGCATTCCAAAGTAAATGCTGGGCTCAGAAGAGCATACTGATTCAGCTCTTAGCCCCACTGTGCAGAGGTTGTCAAAACGTGTTTTTCAGCCCGATATAAACGCGTTTTTCAATCTGGAGCATCCTAATGGAACTGCTGGACTCAGAAGAGAACACTGAGTCAGCTCTTAGCCCCACTGTGCAGGAGTTGTCAAAACGTGTTTTTCAGCATGAGATAAACGCGTTTTTCAATCTTTAGCATCCCAATGTAACTGCTGGGCTCAGAAGAGCACACTGAGTCAGCTCTTAGCCCCACTGTGAAGAAGTTGTCAAAACGTCTTTTTCAGACCGAGATAAACGCGTTTTTCAATCTGGAGCATCCCAATGTAGCTGCTGGGCTCAGAAGAGCACACTGAGTCAGCTCTTTGCCCCACTATGCAGAAGTTGTCCAAACGTGTTTTTGAGCCCGAGATAAACATGTTTTTCAGTCTGGAGCATCCCAATGTAACTGCTGGGCTCAGAAGAGCACACTGAGTCAGCTCTTAGCCCCACTGTGCAGAAGTTGTCAAAACGTCTTTTTCAGCCCGAAATAAACGCGTTTTTCAATTTAGAGCATCCCAATGTAACTGCTGGGCTCAGAAGAGCAAACTGAGTCAGCTCTTTGCCCCACTATGCAGTAGTTGTCCAAACGTGTTTTTGAGCCCGAGATAAACGCGTTTTTCATTCTGGAGCATCCCTATGTAACTGCTAGGCTCAGAACAACACACTGAGACAGCTCTTAGCCCCACTGTGCAGAAGTTGTCAAAACATGTTTTTCAGGCCGAGATAAACGCGTTTTTCAATCTGGAGCATCCCAATGTAACTTCTGGGCTCAGAAGAGCACACTGAGTCAGCTCTTAGCCCCACTGTGAAGAAGTTGTCAAAACGTCTTTTTCAGCTCGAGATAAACGCGTTTTTCAATCTGGAGCATCCCAATGTAGCTGCTGGGCTCAGAAGGGCACACTGAGTCAGCTCTTCGCCCCACTATGCAGAAGTTGTCCAAATGTGTTTTTGAGCCCGAGATAAACATGTTTTTAATTCCGGAGCATCCCAATGTAACTGCTGGGCTCAGAAGAGCACACTGAGTCAGCTCTTAGCCCCACTGTGCAGAAGTTGACAAAACGTATTTTTCAGCATGAGATAAACGCTTTTTTCAATCTGGAGCATCCCAATGTAACTGCTGGGCTCAGAAGAGCACACTGAGTCAGCTCTTAGCCCCACTGTGAAGAAGTTGTCAAAACGTCTTTTTCAGCCCGAAATAAACGCGTTTTTCAATCTAGAGCATCCCAATGTAACTGCTGGGCTCAGAAGAGCACACTGAGTCAGCTCTTTGCCCCACTATGCAGAAGTTGTCCAAACGTGTTTTTCAGCCCGAGATAAATGTGTTTTTCAATCTGGTGCATCCCAATGTAACTGCTGGACTCAGAAGAGCACACTGAGTCAGCTCTTAGCCCCACTGTGCAGAAGTTGTCAAAACGTGTCTTTCAGCCCGAGAAAAATGCGTTTTTCAATCTGGAGCATCCCAATGTAACTTCTGGGCTCAGAAGAGCACACTGAGTCAGCTCTTAGCCCCACTGTGAAGAAGTTGACAAAACGTGTTTTTCAGCATGAGATAAACGCGTTTTTCAATCTTTATCATCCCAATGTAACTGCTGGGCTCAGAAGAGCACACTGAGTCAGCTGTTAGCCCCACTGTGAACAAGTTCTCAAAACGTGTTTTTCAACCCGAGATAAACGCTTTTTTCAATCTGGAGCATCCCTTTGTAACTGCTGGGCTCAGAAGAGCACACTGAGTCAGCTCTTAGCCCCACTGTGAAGAAGTTGTCAAAACGTCTTTTTCAGCCCGAAATAAACGCGTTTTTCAATCTAGAGCATCCCAATGTAACTGCTGGGCTCAGAAGAGCACACTGAGTCAGCTGTTAGCCCCACTGTGAAGAAGTTGTCAAAATGTCTTTTTCAGCCCGAGATAAATGTCTTTTTCAATCTGGTGCATCCCAATGTAACTGCTGGACTCAGAAGAGCACACTGAGTCAGCTCTTAGCCCCACTGTGTAGAAGTTGTCAAAACGTGTCTTTCAGCCCGAGAAAAATGCGTTTTTCAATCTGGAGCATCCCAAAGTAAATGCTGGGCTCAGAAGAGCACACTGATTCAGCTCTTAGCCCCACTGTGCAGAGGTTGTCAAAACGTGTTTTTCAGCCCGAGATAAACGCGTTTTTCAATCTGGAGCATCCCTATGTAACTGCTAGGCTCAGAAGAACACACTGAGACAGCTCTTAGCCCCACAGTGCAGAAGTTGTCAAAACGTGTTTTTCAGGCCGAGATAAACGCGTTTTTCAATCTGGAGCATCCTAATGGAACTGCTGGTCTCAGAAGAGAACACTGAGTCAGCTCTTAGCCCCACTGTGCAGAAGTTGTCAAAACGTCTTTTTCAGATCGAGATAAACGCATTTTTCATTCTGGAGCATCCCTATGTAACTGCTAGGCTCAGAACAACACACTGTGACAGCTCTTAGCCCCACTGTGCAGAAGATCTCAAAACATGTTTTTCTGCCCGAGATAAATGTGTTTTTCAATCTGGTGCATCCCAATGTAACTGCTGGGCTCAGAAGAGCACACTGAGTCAGCTCTTAGCCCCACTGTGAAGAAGTTGTCAAAATGTCTTTTTCAGCCCGAGATAAACGCGTTTTTCAGTCTGGAGCATTCCAATGTAACTGCAGGGCTCAGAAGAGCACACTGAGTCAGCTCTTAGCCCCACTGTGAAGAAGTTGTCAAAACATCTTTTTCAGACTGAGATAAACCCGTTTTTCAATCTGGAGCATCCCAATGTAGCTGCTGGGCTCAGAAGAGCACACTGAGTCAGCTCTTCGCCCCACTATGCAGAAGTTGTCCAAACGTGTTTTTGAGCCCGAGATAAACATGTTTTTCAGTCTGGAGCATCGCAATGTAACTGCTGGGCTCAGAAGAGCACACTGAGTCAGCTCTTAGCCCCACTGTGCAGAAGTTGTCAAAACGTGTTTTTCAGCACGAGATAAACGCGTTTTTCAATCTTTAGCATCCCAATGTAACTGCTGGGCTCAGAAGAGCACACTGAGTCAGCTCTTAGCCCCACTGTGAAGAAGTTGTCAAAACGTCTTTTTCAGGCCGAAATAAATGCGTTTTTCAATCTGGAGCATCCCAATGTAACTGCTGGGCTCAGAAGAGCACACTGAGTCAGCTCTTTGCCCCACTATGCAGAAGTTGTCCAAACGTGTTTTTGAGCCCGAGATAAACGCGTTTTTCATTTTGGAGCATCCCAAAGTAAATGCTGGGCTCAGAAGAGCACACTGAGTCAGCTCTTAGCCCCACTGTGCAGAGGTTGTCAAAACGTGTTTTTCAGCCCGAGATAAACGCGTTTTTCAATCTGGAACATCCAAATGGAACTACTGGACTCAGAAGAGCACACTGAGTCAGCTCTTAGCCCCACTGTGTAGAAGTTGTCAAAACGTGTCTTTCAGGCCGAGAAAAATGCGTTTTTCAATCTGGAGCATCCCAATGTAACTGTTGGGCTCAGAAGAGCACACTGAGTCAGCTCTTCGCCCCACTGTGCAGAAGTTGTCAAAACGTGTTTTTCAGCATGAGATAAAAGCGTTTTTCAATCTTTAGCATCCCAATGTAACTGCTGGGCTCAGAAGAGCACACTGAGTCAGCTCTTAGCCCCACTGTGAAGTAGTTGTCAAAACGTCTTTTTCAGCCCGAAATAAACGCGTTTTTCAATCTAGAGCATCCCAATGTAACTGCTGGGCTCAGAAGAGCACACTGAGTCAGCTCTTTGCCCCACTATGGAGAAGTTGTCCAAACGTGTTTTTGAGCCCGAGATAAACGCGTTTTTCATTCTGGAGCATCGCAATGTTACTGCTGGACTCAGAAGAGCACACTGAGTCAGCTCTTAGCACCACTGTGTAGAAGTTGTCAAAACGTGTCTTTCAGCCCGAGAAAAATGCGTTTTTCAGTCTGCAGCATCCCTATGTAACTTCTGGGCTCAGAAGAGCACACTGAGTCAGCTCATCGCCCCACTATGCAGAAGTTGTCCAAACGTGTTTTTGAGCCCGAGATAAACATGTTTTTCAGTCTGCAGCATCCCAATGTTACTGCTGGGCTCAGAAGAGCACACTGAGTCAACTCTTAGCCCCACTGTGCAGAAATTCTCATAACGTGTTTTTCAGCCCGAAATAAACGCGTTTTTCTATCTAGAGCATCCCAATTTAACTGCTGGGCTCAGAAGAGCACACTGAGTCAGCTCTTTGCCCCACTATGCAGAAGTTGTCCAAACGTGTTTTTGAGCCCGAGATAAACGCGTTTTTCAATCTGGAGCATCCTAATGGAACTGCTGGTCTCAGGAGAGAACACTGAGTCAGCTCTTAGTCCCACTGTGCAGAAGTTGTCAAAACGTGTTTTTCAGCATGAGATAAAGGTGTTTTTCAATCTTTAGCATCCCAATGTAACTGCTGGGCTCAGAAGAGCACAATGAGTCAGCTCTTAGCCCCACTATGCAGAAGATCTCAAAACGTCTTTTTCAGCCCGAGATAAATGTGTTTTTCAATCTGGTGCATCCGAATGTAACTGCTGGACTCAGAAGAGCACACTGAGTCAGCTCTTAGCCCCACTGTGCAGAAGTTGTCAAAACGTGTATGTCAGCCCGAGAAAAATGCGTTTTTCAATCTGGAGCATCCCAATGTAACTGCTAGGCTCAGAAGAACACACTGAGACAGCTCTTAGCCCCACTGTGCAGAAGTTGTCAAAACGGGTTTTTCAGGCCGAGATAAACGCGTTTTTCAATCTGGAGCATCCCAATGTAACTGCTGGACTCAGAAGAGCACACTGAGTCAGCTCTAAGCCCCACTGTGTAGAAGTTGTCAAGACGTGTCTTTCAGGCCGAGAAAAATGCGTTTTTCAATCTGGAGCATCCCAAAGTAAATGCTGGGCTCAGAAGAGCACACTGAGTCAGCTCTTAGCCCCACTGTGCAGAGGTTGTCAAAACGTGTTTTTCAGCCTGAGATAAACGCGTTTTTCAATCTGGAGCATCCCTATGTAACTGCTAGGCTCAGAAGAACACACTGAGACAGCTCTTAGCCCCACTGTGCAGAAGTTGTCAAAACGTGTTTTTCAGGCCGAGATAAACGCGTTTTTCAATCTGGAGCATCCCAATGTAACTTCTGGGCTCAGAAGAGCACACTGAATCAGCTCTTAGCCCCACTGTGCAGAAGTTGTCAAAACGTGTTTTTCAGCACGAGATAAACACGTTTTTCAATCTTTAGCATCCCAATGTAACTGCTGGACTCAGAAGAGCACACTGAGTCAGCTCTTAGCCCCACTGTGCAGAAGTTATCAAAACATGTTTTTCAGCCCGAGATAAACGCGTTTTTCAATCTGGAGCATCTCAATGTAACTGTTGGGCTCAGAAGAGCACACTGAGTCAGCTCTTCGCCCCACTGTGCAGAAATTGACAAAACGTGTTTTTCAGCATGAGATAAACGCGTTTTTCAATCTTTAGTATCCCAATGTAACTGCTGGGCTCAGAAGAGCACACTGAGTCAGCTCTTAGCCCCACTGTGAAGAAGTTCTCAAAACGTGTTTTTCAACCCGAGATAAATGCGTTTTTCAATCTGGAGCATCCCAATGTAACTTCTGGGCTCAGAAGAGCACACTGAGTCAGCTCTTAGCCCCACTGTGCAGAAGTTCTCAAAACGTGTTTTTCAGCCCGAGATCAACGCGTTTCTCAATCTGGAGCATCCCAATGTAACTTCTGGGCTCAGAAGAGCACACTGAATCAGCTCTTAGCCCCACTGTGCAGAAGTTGTCAAAATGTGTTTTTCAGCACGAGATAAACCCGTTTTTCAATCTTTAGCATCCCAATGTAACTGCTGGACTCAGAAGAGCACACTGAGTCAGCTCTTAGCCCCACTGTGCAGAAGTTCTCAAAACATGTTTTTCAGCCCGAGATAAACGCGTTTTTCAATCTGGAGCATCTCAATGTAACTGTTGGGCTCAGAAGAGCACACTGAGTCAGCTCTTCGCCCCACTGTGCAGAAATTGACAAAACGTGTTTTTCAGCATGAGATAAACGCGTTTTTCAAACTTTAGTATCCCAATGTAACTGCTGGGCTCAGAAGAGCACACTGAGTCAGCTCTTAGCCCCACTGTGAAGAAGTTCTCAAAACGTCTTTTACAGCCCGAGATAAATGTGTTTTTCAATCTGGTGCATCCCAATGTAACTGCTGGACTCAGAAGAGCACACTGAGTCAGCTCTTAGCCCCACTGTGCAGAAGTTGTCAAAACGTGTATTTCAGCCTGAGAAAAATGCGTTTTTCAATCTGGAGCATCCCAATGTAACTGCTAGGCTCAGAAGAACACACTGAGACAGCTCTTAGCCCCACTGTGCAGAAGTTGTCAAAACGGGTTTTTCAGGCCGAGATAAACGCGTTTTTCAATCTGGAGCATCGCAATGTAACTTCTGGGCTCAGAAGAGCACACTGAGTCAGCTCTTAGCCCCACTGTGAAGAAGTTGTCAAAACGTCTTTTTCAGCTCGAGATAAACGCGTTTTTCAATCTTTAGCATCCCAATGTAACTGCTGGGCTCAGAAGAGCACACTGAGTCAGCTCTTGGCCCTACTGTGCAGAAGTTCTCAAAACATGTTTTTCAGCCCGAGATAAATGCGTTTTTCAATCTGGAGCATCCCAATGTAACTGCTGGGCTCAGAAGCGCACACTGAGTCAGCTCTTTGCCCCACTATGCAGAAGTTGTCCAATCGTGTTTTTGAGCCAGAGATAAACGCGTTTTTCAATTTGGAGCATCCTAATGGAACTGCTGGTCTCAGAAGAGAACACTGAGTCAGCTCTTAGCCCCACTGTGCAGAAGTTGTCAAAACGTGGTTTTCAGCCGAGATAAATGTGTTTTTCAATCTGGTGCATCCGAATGTAACTGCTGGACTCAGAAGAGCACACTGAGTCAGCTCTTAGCCCCACTGTGCAGAAGTTGTCAAAACGTGTATGTCAGCCTGAGAAAAATGCGTTTTTCCATCTGGAGCATCCCAATGTAACTGCTAGGCTCAGAAGAACACACTGAGACAGCTCTTAGCCCCAATGTGCAGAAGTTGTCAAAACGGGTTTTTCAGGCCGAGATAAACGCGTTTTTCAATCTGGAGCATCCCAATGTAACTTCTGGGCTCAGAAGAGCACACTGAGTCAGCTCTTAGCCCCACTGTGAAGAAGTTGTCAAAACGTCTTTTTCAGCTCGAGATAAACGCGTTTTTCAATCTGGAGCATCCCAATGTAACTTCTGGGCTCAAAAGAGCACACTGAGTCAGCTCTTAGCCCCACTGTGAAGAAGTTGTCAAAACGTGTCTTTCAGCCCGAGAAAAATGCGTTTTTCAATCTGGAGCATCCCAAAGTAACTGCTGGGCTCAGAAGAGCACACTGAGTCAGCTCTTAGCCCCACTGTGCAGAGGTTGTCAAAACGTGTTTTTCAGCCCGAGATAAACGCGTTTTTCAATCTGGAGCATCCCAATGTAACTGCTGGGCTCAGAAGAGCACACTGAGTCAGCTCTAAGCCCCACTGTGACGAAGTTGTCAAAACGTCTTTTTCAGCCCGAAATAAACGCGTTTTTCAATCTAGAGCATCCCAATGTAACTGCTGGGCTCAGAAGAGCACACTGAGTCAGCTCTTAGCCCCACTGTGTAGAAGTTGTCAAAACGTGTCTTTCAGCCCGAGAAAAATGCGTTTTTCAATCTGGAGCATCCCAAAGTAACTGCTGGGCTCAGAAGAGCACACTGAGTCAGCTCTTAGCCCCACTGTGCAGAGGTTGTCAAAACGTGTTTTTCAGCTCGAGAAAAATGCGTTTTTCAATCTGGAGCATCCCAAAGTAACTGCTGGGCTCAGAAGAGCACACTGAGTCAGCTCTTAGCCGCACTGTGCAGAAGTTGTCAAAACGTGTCTTTCAGCCCGAGAAAAATGCGTTTTTCAATCTGGAGCATCCCAAAGTAACTGTTGGGCTCAGAAGAGCACAGTGAGTCAACTCTTCGCCCCACTGTGCAGAAATTGACAAAACGTGTTTTTCAGCATGAGATAAACGCGTTTTTCAATCTTTAGCATCCCAATGTAACTGCTGGGCTCAGAAGAGCACACTGAGTCAGCTCTTAGCCCCACTGTGAAGAAGTTGTCAAAACGTCTTTTTCAGCCCGAAAAAAACGCGTTTTTCAATCTGGAGCATCCCAATGTAACTGCTAGGCTCAGAAGAACACACTGAGACAGCTCTTAGCCCCACTGTGCAGAAGTTGTCAAAACGTGTTTTTCAGCATGAGATAAACGCGTTTTTCAATCTGGAGCATCCTAATGGAACTGCTGGTCTCAGAAGAGCACACTGAGTCAGCTCTTTGCCCCACTATGCAGAAGTTGTCCAATCGTGTTTTTGAGCCAGAGATAAACGTGTTTTTCAATCTGGAGCATCCTAATGGAACTGCTGGTCTCAGAAGAGAACACTGAGTCAGCTCTTAGCCCCACTGTGCAGAAGTTGTCAAAACGGGTTTTTCAGGCCGAGATAAACGCGTTTTTCAATCTAGAGCATCGCAATGTAACTTCTGGGCTCAGAAGAGCACACTGAGTCAGCTCTTAGCCCCACTGTGCAGAAGTTGTCAAAACGTGTTTTTCAGCACGAGATAAACGCGTTTTTCAATCTTTAGCATCCCAATGTAACTGCTGGGCTCAGAAGAGCACACTGAGTCAGCTCTTGGCCCTACTGTGCAGAAGTTCTCAAGAGATGTTTTTCAGCCCGAGATAAATGCGTTTTTCAATCTGGAGCATCCGAATGTAACTGCTGGGCTCAGAAGCGCACACTGAGTCAGCTCTTTGCCCCACTATGCAGAAGTTGTCCAATCGTGTTTTTGAGCCAGAGATAAACGCGTTTTTCAATCTGGAGCATCCTAATGGAACTGCTGGTCTCAGAAGAGAACACTGAGTCAGCTCTTAGCCCCACTGTGCAGAAGTTGTCAAAACGTGGTTTTCAGCCGAGATAAATGTGTTTTTCAATCTGGTGCATCCGAATGTAACTGCTGGACTCAGAAGAGCACACTGAGTCAGCTCTTAGCCCCACTGTGCAGAAGTTGTCAAAACGTGTATGTCAGCCCGAGAAAAATGCGTTTTTCAATCTGGAGCATCCCAATGTAACTGCTAGGCTCAGAAGAACACACTGAGACAGCTCTTAGCCCCACTGTGCAGAAGTTGTCAAAACGGGTTTTTCAGGCCGAGATAAACGCGTTTTTCAATCTGGAGCATCCCAATGTAACTTCTGGGCTCAGAAGAGCACACTGAGTCAGCTCTTAGCCCCACTGTGAAGAAGTTGTCAAAACGTCTTTTTCAGCCCGAGAAAAATGCGTTTTTCAATCTGGAGCATCCCAAAGTAACTGCTGGGCTCAGAAGAGCACACTGAGTCAGCTCTTAGCCCCACTGTGCAGAGGTTGTCAAAACGTGTTTTTCAGCCCGAGATAAACGCGTTTTTCAATCTGGAGCATCCCAATGTAACTGCTGGGCTCAGAAGAGCACACTGAGTCAGCTCTTAGCCCCACTGTGTAGAAGTTGTCAAAACGTGTCTTTCAGCCCGAGAAAAATGCGTTTTTCAATCTGGAGCATCCCAAAGTAACTGCTGGGCTCAGAAGAGCACACTGAGTCAGCTCTTAGCCCCACTGTGCAGAGGTTGTCAAAACGTGTTTTTCAGCCCGAGATAAATGCGTTTTTCAATCTGGAGCATCCTAATGGATCTGCTGGTCTCAGAAGAGAACACTGAGTCAGCTCTTAGCCGCACTGTGCAGAAGTTGTCAAAACGTGTCTTTCAGCCCGAGATAAACGCGTTTTTCAATCTGGAGCATCCCAATGTAACTGCTGGGCTCAGAAGAGCACACTGAGTCAGCTCTTAGCCCCACTGTGAAGAAGTTCTCAAAACGTGTTTTTCAACCCGAGATAAATGCGTTTTTCAATCTGGAGCATCCCAATGTAACTGATGGGCTCAGAAGAGCACACTGAGTCAGCTCTTAGCCCCACTGTGCAGAAGTTCTCAAAACGTGTTTTTCAGCCCGAGATCAACGCGTTTCTCAATCTGGAGCATCCCAATGTAACTGCTGGGCTCAGAAGAGCACACTGAGTCAGCTCTTAGCCCCACTGTGAAGAAGTTGTCAAAACGTCTTTTTCAGCCCGAAAAAAACGCGTTTTTCAATCTGGAGCATCCCAATGTAACTGCTAGGCTCAGAAGAACACACTGAGACAGCTCTTAGCCCCACTGTGCAGAAGTTGTCAAAACGTGTTTTTCAGCATGAGATAAACGCGTTTTTCAATCTGGAGCATCCTAATGGAACTGCTGGTCTCAGAAGAGAAAACTGAGTCAGCTCTTAGCCCCACTGTGCAGAAGTTGTCAAAACGTGTTTTTCAGCATGAGATAAACGCGTTTTTCAATCTTTAGCATCCCAATGTAACTGCTGGGCTCAGAAGAGCACAATGAGTCAGCTCTTAGCCCCACTATGCAGAAGATCTCAAAACATGTTTTTCAGCCCGAGATAAACGCGTTTTTCAATCTGGAGCATCCCAATGTAACTGCTGCGCTCAGAAGAGCACACTGAGTCAGCTCTTCGCCCCACTGTGCAGAAGTTGTCAATACGGGTTTTTCAGGCCGAGATAAACGCGTTTTTCAATCTGAAGCATCCCAATGTAACTTCTGGGCTCAGAAGAGCACACTGAATCAGCTCTTAACCCCACTGTGAAGAAGTTGTCAAAACGTCTTTTTCAGCTCGAGATAAACGCGTTTTTCAATCTTTAGCATCCCAATGTAACTGCTGGGCTCAGAAGAGCACACTGAGTCAGCTCTTAGCCACACTGTGAAGAAGTTGTCAAAACGTGTTTTTCAGCCCGAGATAAACATGTTTTTCAGTCCGGAGCATCCCAATGTAACTGCTGGGCTCAGAAGAGCACACTGAGTCAGCTCTTAGCCCCACTGTGCAGAAGTTCTCAAAACGTGTTTTTCAGCCCGAGATCAACGCGTTTCTCAGTCTGGAGCATCCCAATGTAACTGCTGGGCTCAGAAGAGCACACTGAGTCAGCTCTTAGCCCCACTGTGCAGAAGTTGTCAAAACGTGTATTTCAGCCCGAGAAAAATGCGTTTTTCAATCTGGAGCATCCCAATGTAACTGCTAGGCTCAGAAGAACACACTGAGACAGCTCTTAGCCCCACTGTGCAGAAGTTGTCAAAACGGGTTTTTCAGGCCGAGATAAATGCGTTTTTCAATCTGGAGCATCGCAATGTAACTTCTGGGCTCAGAAGAGCACACTGAGTCAGCTCTTAGCCCCACTGTGAAGAAGTTGTCAAAACGTCTTTTTCAGCTCGAGATAAACGCGTTTTTCAATCTTTAGCATCCCAATGTAACTGCTGGGCTCAGAAGAGCACACTGAGTCAGCTCTTAGCCCCACTGTGAAGAAGTTGTCAAAACGTCTTTTTCAGACCGAGATAAACATGTTTTTCAGTCCGGAGCATCCCAATGTAACTGCTGGGCTCAGAAGAGCACACTGAGTCAGCTCTTAGCCCCACTGTGCAGAAGTTGTCAAAACGTGTTTTTCAGCACGAGATAAACGCGTTTTTCAATCTTTAGCATCCCAATGTAACTGCTGGGCTCAGAAGAGCACACTGAGTCAGCTCTTGGCCCTACTATGCAGAAGTTCTCAAAACATGTTTTTCAGCCCGAGATAAATGCGTTTTTCAATCTGGAGCATCCCAATGTAACTGCTGGGCTCAGAAGCGCACACTGAGTCAGCTCTTTGCCCCACTATGCAGAAGTTGTCCAATCGTGTTTTTGAGCCAGAGATAAACGCGTTTTTCAATCTGGAGCATCCTAATGGAACTGCTGGTCTCAGAAGAGAACACTGAGTCAGCTCTTAGCCCCACTGTGCAGAAGTTGTCAAAACGTGGTTTTCAGCCGAGATAAATGTGTTTTTCAATCTGGTGCATCCGAATGTAACTGCTGGACTCAGAAGAACACACTGAGACAGCTCTTAGCCCCACTGTGCAGAAGTTGTCAAAACGGGTTTTTCAGGCCGAGATCAATGCGTTTCTCAGTCTGGAGCATCCCAATGTAACTGCTGGGCTCAGAAGAGCACACTGAGTCAGCTCTTAGCCCCACTGTGCAGAAGTTCTCAAAACGTGTTTTTCAGCCCGAGATCAACGCGTTTCTCAGTCTGGAGCATCCCAATGTAACTGCTGGGCTCAGAAGAGCACACTGAGTCAGCTCTTAGCCCCACTGTGCAGAAGTTCTCAAAACGTGTTTTTCAGCCCGAGATCAACGCGTTTCTCAATCTGGAGCATCCCAATGTAACTGCTGGGCTCAGAAGAGCACACTGAGTCAGCTCTTAGCCCCACTGTGCAGAAGTTCTCAAAACGTGTTTTTCAGCCCGAGATCAACGCGTTTCTCAATCTGGAGCATCCCAATGTAACTGCTGGGCTCAGAAGAGCACACTGAGTCAGCTCTTAGCCCCACTGTGCAGAAGTTGTCAAAACGTCTTTTTCAGCCCGAAAAAAACGCGTTTTTCAATCTGGAGCATCCCAATGTAACTGCTAGGCTCAGAAGAACACACTGAGACAGCTCTTAGCCCCACTGTGCAGAAGTTGTCAAAACGTGTTTTTCAGCATGAGATAAACGCGTTTTTCAATCTGGAGCATCCTAATGGAACTGCTGGTCTCAGAAGAGCACACTGAGTCAGCTCTTTGCCCCACTATGCAGAAGTTGTCCAATCGTGTTTTTGAGCCAGAGATAAACGCGTTTTTCAATCTGGAGCATCCTAATGGAACTGCTGGTCTCAGAAGAGAACACTGAGTCAGCTCCTAGCCCCACTGTGCAGAAGTTGTCAAAACGTGTTTTTCAGCATGAGATAAACGCGTTTTTCAATCTTTAGCATCCCAATGTAACTGCTGGGCTCAGAAGAGCACAATGAGTCAGCTCTTAGCCCCACTATGCAGAAGATCTCAAAACATGTTTTTCAGCCCGAGATAAACGCGTTTTTCAATCTGGAGCATCCCAATGTAACTGCTGCGCTCAGAAGAGCACACTGAGTCAGCTCTTCGCCCCACTGTGCAGAAGTTGTCAAAACGTCTTTTTCAGCCCGAGATAAATGTGTTTTTCAATCTGGTGCATCCCAATGTAACTGCTGGACTCAGAAGAGCACACTGAGTCAGCTCTTTGCCCCACTATGCAGAAGTTGTCCAATCATGTTTTTGAGTCAGAGATAAACGCGTTTTTCAATCTGGAGCATCCTAATGGAACTGCTGGTCTGAGAAGAGAACACTGAGTCAGCTCTTAGCCCCACTGTCCAGAAGTTGTCAAAACGTGTTTTTCAGCATGAGATAAACGCGTTTTTCAATCTTTAGCATCCCAATGTAACTGCTGGGCTCAGAAGAGCACAATGAGTCAGCTCTTAGCCCCACTATGCAGAAGATCTGAAAACGTCTTTTTCAGCCCGAGATAAATGTGTTTTTCAATCTGGTGCATCCCAGTGTAACTGCTGGACTCAGAAGAGCACACTGAGTCAGCTCTTAGCCCCACTGTGCAGAAGTTGTCAAAACGTGTTTTTCAGCATGAGATAAACGCGTTTTTCAATCTGGAGCATCCTAATGGAACTGCTGGTCTCAGAAGAGAACACTGAGTCAGCTCTTAGCCCCACTGTGCAGAAGTTGTCAAAACGTGTTTTTCAGCATGAGATAAACGCGTTTTTCAATCTTTAGCATCCCAATGTAACTGCTGGGCTCAGAAGAGCACAAGGAGTCAGCTCTTAGCCCCACTATGCAGAAGATCTCAAAACATGTTTTTCAGCCCGAGATAAACGCGTTTTTCAATCTGGAGCATCCCAATGTAACTGCTGCGCTCAGAAGAGCACACTGAGTCAGCTCTTCGCCCCACTGTGCAGAAGTTGTCAATACGGGTTTTTCAGGCCGAGATAAACGCGTTTTTCAATCTGAAGCATCCCAATGTAACTTCTGGGCTCAGAAGAGCACACTGAATCAGCTCTTAGCCCCACTGTGAAGAAGTTGTCAAAACGTCTTTTTCAGCTCGAGATAAACGCGTTTTTCAATCTTTAGCATCCCAATGTAACTGCTGGGCTCAGAAGAGCACACTGAGTCAGCTCTTAGCCACACTGTGAAGAAGTTGTCAAAACGTCTTTTTCAGCCCGAGATAAACATGTTTTTCAGTCCGGAGCATCCCAATGTAACTGCTGGGCTCAGAAGAGCACACTGAGTCAGCTCTTAGCCCCACTGTGCAGAAGTTCTCAAAACGTGTTTTTCAGCCCGAGATCAACGCGTTTCTCAGTCTGGAGCATCCCAATGTAACTGCTGGGCTCAGAAGAGCACACTGAGTCAGCTCTTAGCCCCACTGTGCAGAAGTTGTCAAAACGTGTATTTCAGCCCGAGAAAAATGCGTTTTTCAATCTGGAGCATCCCAATGTAACTGCTAGGCTCAGAAGAACACACTGAGACAGCTCTTAGCCCCACTGTGCAGAAGTTGTCAAAACGGGTTTTTCAGGCCGAGATAAATGCGTTTTTCAATCTGGAGCATCGCAATGTAACTTCTGGGCTCAGAAGAGCACACTGAGTCAGCTCTTAGCCCCACTGTGAAGAAGTTGTCAAAACGTCTTTTTCAGCTCGAGATAAACGCGTTTTTCAATCTTTAGCATCCCAATGTAACTGCTGGGCTCAGAAGAGCACACTGAGTCAGCTCTTAGCCCCACTGTGAAGAAGTTGTCAAAACGTCTTTTTCAGACCGAGATAAACATGTTTTTCAGTCCGGAGCATCCCAATGTAACTGCTGGGCTCAGAAGAGCACACTGAGTCAGCTCTTAGCCCCACTGTGCAGAAGTTGTCAAAACGTGTTTTTCAGCACGAGATAAACGCGTTTTTCAATCTTTAGCATCCCAATGTAACTGCTGGGCTCATAAGAGCACACTGAGTCAGCTCTTGGCCCTACTATGCAGAAGTTCTCAAAACATGTTTTTCAGCCCGAGTTAAATGCGTTTTTCAATCTGGAGCATCCCAATGTAACTGCTGGGCTCAGAAGCGCACACTGAGTCAGCTCTTTGCCCCACTATGCAGAAGTTGTCCAATCGTGTTTTTGAGCCAGAGATAAACGCGTTTTTCAATCTGGAGCATCCTAATGGAACTGCTGGTCTCAGAAGAGCACACTGAGTCAGCTCTTAGCCCCACTGTGCAGAAGTTGTCAAAACGGGTTTTTCAGGCCGAGATCAATGCGTTTCTCAGTCTGGAGCATCCCAATGTAACTGCTGGGCTCAGAAGAGCACACTGAGTCAGCTCTTAGCCCCACTGTGCAGAAGTTCTCAAAACGTGTTTTTCAGCCCGAGATCAACGCGTTTCTCAGTCTGGAGCATCCCAATGTAACTGCTGGGCTCAGAAGAGCACACTGAGTCAGCTCTTAGCCCCACTGTGCAGAAGTTCTCAAAACGTGTTTTTCAGCCCGAGATCAACGCGTTTCTCAATCTGGAGCATCCCAATGTAACTGCTGGGCTCAGAAGAGCACACTGAGTCAGCTCTTAGCCCCACTGTGCAGAAGTTCTCAAAACGTCTTTTTCAGCCCGAAAAAAACGCGTTTTTCAATCTGGAGCATCCCAATGTAACTGCTAGGCTCAGAAGAACACACTGAGACAGCTCTTAGCCCCACTGTGCAGAAGTTGTCAAAACGTGTTTTTCAGCATGAGATAAACGCGTTTTTCAATCTGGAGCATCCTAATGGAACTGCTGGTCTCAGAAGAGCACACTGAGTCAGCTCTTTGCCCCACTATGCAGAAGTTGTCCAATCGTGTTTTTGAGCCAGAGATAAACGCGTTTTTCAATCTGGAGCATCCTAATGGAACTGCTGGTCTCAGAAGAGAACACTGAGTCAGCTCTTAGCCCCACTGTGCAGAAGTTGTCAAAACGTGTTTTTCAGCATGAGATAAACGCGTTTTTCAATCTTTAGCATCCCAATGTAACTGCTGGGCTCAGAAGAGCACAATGAGTCAGCTCTTAGCCCCACTATGCAGAAGATCTCAAAACATGTTTTTCAGCCCGAGATAAACGCGTTTTTCAATCTGGAGCATCCCAATGTAACTGCTGCGCTCAGAAGAGCACACTGAGTCAGCTCTTCGCCCCACTGTGCAGAAGTTGTCAAAACGTCTTTTTCAGCCCGAGATAAATGTGTTTTTCAATCTGGTGCATCCCAATGTAACTGCTGGACTCAGAAGAGCACACTGAGTCAGCTCTTTGCCCCACTATGCAGAAGTTGTCCAATCATGTTTTTGAGTCAGAGATAAACGCGTTTTTCAATCTGGAGCATCCTAATGGAACTGCTGGTCTGAGAAGAGAACACTGAGTCAGCTCTTAGCCCCACTGTCCAGAAGTTGTCAAAACGTGTTTTTCAGCATGAGATAAACGCGTTTTTCAATCTTTAGCATCCCAATGTAACTGCTGGGCTCAGAAGAGCACAATGAGTCAGCTCTTAGCCCCACTATGCAGAAGATCTGAAAACGTCTTTTTCAGCCCGAGATAAATGTGTTTTTCAATCTGGTGCATCCCAGTGTAACTGCTGGACTCAGAAGAGCACACTGAGTCAGCTCTTAGCCCCACTGTGCAGAAGTTGTCAAAACGTGTATTTCAGCCCGAGAAAAATGCGTTTTTCAATCTGGAGCATCCCAATGTAACTGCTAGGCTCAGAAGAACACACTGAGACAGCTCTTAGCCCCACTGTGCAGAAGTTGTCAAAACGGGTTTTTCAGGCCGAGATAAACGCGTTTTTCAATCTGGAGCATCGCTATGTAACTTCTGGGCTCAGAAGAGCACACTGAGTCAGCTCTTAGCCCCACTGTGAAGAAGTTGTCAAAACGTCTTTTTCAGACCGAGATAAACGCGTTTTTCAATCTTTAGCATCCCAATGTAACTGCTGGGCTCAGAAGAGCACACTGAGTCAGCTCTTAGCCCCACTGTGCAGAAGTTGTCAAAACATGTTTTTCAGCCCGAGATAAATGCGTTTTTCAATCTGGAGCATCCCAATGTAACTGCTGGGCTCAGAAGCGCACACTGAGTCAGCTCTTTGCCCCACTATGCAGAAGTTGTCCAATCGTGTTTTTGAGCCAGAGATAAACGCGTTTTTCAATCTGGAGCATCCTAATGGAACTGCTGGTCTCAGAAGAGAACACTGAGTCAGCTCTTAGCCCCACTGTGCAGAAGTTGTCAAAACGTGGTTTTCAGCCGAGATAAATGTGTTTTTCAATCTGGTGCATCCGAATGTAACTTCTGGACTCAGAAGAACACACTGAGACAGCTCTTAGCCCCACTGTGCAGAAGTTGTCAAAACGGGTTTTTCAGGCCGAGATAAACGCGTTTTTCAATCTGGAGCCTCCCAATGTAACTGCTGGGCTCAGAAGAGCACACTGAGTCAGCTCTTAGCCCCACTGTGCAGAGGTTGTCAAAACGTGTTTTTCAGCCCGAGATAAATGCGTTTTTCAATCTGGAGCATCCTAATGGATCTGCTGGTCTCAGAAGAGAACACTGAGTCAGCTCTTAGCCGCACTGTGCAGAAGTTGTCAAAACGTGTCTTTCAGCCCGAGAAAAATGCGTTTTTCAATCTGGAGCATCCCAAAGTAACTGCTGGGCTCAGAAGAGCACACTGAGTCAGCTCTTAGCCCCACTATGCAGAAGATCTCAAAACATGTTTTTCAGCCCGAGATAAACGCGTTTTTCAATCTGGAGCATCCCAATGTAACTGCTGGGCTCAGAAGAGTACACTGAGTCAGCTCTTAGCCCCACTGTGAAGAAGTTCTCAAAACGTGTTTTTCAACCCGAGATAAATGCGTTTTTCAATCTGGAGCATCCCAATGTAACTGATGGGCTCAGAAGAGCACACTGAGTCAGCTCTTAGCCCCACTGTGCAGAAGTTCTCAAAACGTGTTTTTCAGCCCGAGATCAACGCGTTTCTCAATCTGGAGCATCCCAATGTAACTGCTGGGCTCAGAAGAGCACACTGATTCAGCTCTTAGCCCCACTGTGAAGAAGTTGTCAAAACGTCTTTTTCAGCCCGAAAAAAACGCGTTTTTCAATCTGGAGCATCCCAATGTAACTGCTAGGCTCAGAAGAACACACTGAGACAGCTCTTAGCCCCACTGTGCAGAAGTTGTCAAAACGTGTTTTTCAGCATGAGATAAACGCGTTTTTCAATCTGGAGCATCCTAATGGAACTGCTGGTCTCAGAAGAGAACACTGAGTCAGCTCTTAGCCCCACTGTGCAGAAGTTGTCAAAACGTGTTTTTCAGCATGAGATAAACGCGTTTTTCAATCTTTAGCATCCCAATGAAACTGCTGGGCTCAGAAGAGCACAATGAGTCAGCTCTTAGCCCCACTATGCAGAAGATCTCAAAACATGTTTTTCAGCCCGAGATAAACGCGTTTTTCAATCTGGAGCATCCCAATGTAACTACTGCGCTCAGAAGAGCACACTGAGTCAGCTCTTCGCCCCACTGTGCAGAAGTTGTCAATACGGGTTTTTCAGGCCGAGATAAACGCGTTTCTCAATCTGGAGCATCCCAATGTAACTTCTGGGCTCAGAAGAGCACACTGAGTCAGCTCTTAGCCCCACTGTGCAGAAGTTGTCAAAATGTGTTTTTCAGCACGAGATAAACGCGTTTTTCAATCTTTAGCATCCCAATGTAACTGCTGGGCTCAGAAGAGCACACTGAGTCAGCTCTTAGCCCCACTGTGCAGAAATTCTCAAAACATGTTTTTCAGCCCGAGATAAACGCGTTTTTCAATCTGGAGCATCCCAATGTAACTGTTGGGCTCAGAAGAGCACACTGAGTCAGCTCTTCGCCCCACTGTGCAGAAGTTGTCAAAACGTGTTTTTCAGCATGAGATAAACGCGTTTTTCAGTCTGGAGCATCCCAATGTAACTGCTGGGCTCAGAAGAGCACACTGAGTCAGCTCTTAGCCCCACTGTGCAGAAGATCTCAAAACGTGTTTTTCAGCCCGAGATCAACGTGTTTTTCAATCTGGAGCATCCCAATGTAACTGCTGGGCTCAGAAGTGCACACTGAGTCAGCTCTTAGCCCCACTGTGCAAAAGTTCTCAAAACGTGTTTTTCAGCCCGAGATAAACGCGTTTTTCAATCTGGAGCATCCCAATGTAACTGCTGGGCTCAGAAGAGCACACTGAGTCAGCTCTTAGCCCCACTGTGCAGAAGTTGTCAAAACGTGTCCTTCAGCCCGAGAAAAATGCGATTTTCAATCTGGAGCATCCAAAAGTAACTGCTGGGCTCAGAAGAGCACACTGAGTCAGCTCTTAGCCCAACTGTGCAGAAGTTGTCAAAACGTGTCTTTCAGCCCGAGAAAAATGCGTTTTTCAATCTGGAGCATCCCAAAGTAACTGCTGGGCTCAGAAGAGCACACTGAGTCAGCTCTTAGCCCCACTGTGCAGAAGTTGTCAAAACGTGTCTTTCAGCCCTAGAAAAATTTGTTTTTCAAACTGGAGCATCCCAAAGTAACTGCTGGGCTCAGAAGAGCACACTGAGTCAGCTTTTAGCCCCACTTTGCAGAAGATCTCAAAACATGTTTTTCAGCCTGAGATAAACGCGTTTTTCAATCTGGAGCATCCAAATGTAACTGTTGGGCTCAGAAGAGCACACTGAGTCAGCTCTTCGCCCCACTGTGCAGAAATTGACAAAACGTGTTTTTCAGCATGAGATAAACGCGTTTTTCAATCTTTAGCATCCCAATGTAACTGCTGGGCTCAGAAGAGCACACTGAGTCAGCTCTTAGCTCCACTGTGAAGAAGTTCTCAAAACGTGTTTTTCAACCCAAGATAAATGCGTTTTTCAATTTGGAGCATCCCAATGTAACTGCTGGGCTCAGAAGAGCACACTGAGTCAGCTCTTAGCCCCACTGTGAAGAAGTTGTCAAAACGTCTTTTTCAGCCCGAAAAAAACGCGTTTTTCAATCTAGAGCATCCCAATGTAACTGCTGGGCTCAGAAGAGCACACTGAGTCAGCTCTTAGCCCCACTGTGAAGAAGTTCTCAAAACGTGTTTTTCAACCCGAGATAAATGCGTTTTTCAATCTGGAGCATCCCAATGTAACTGATGGGCTCAGAAGAGCACACTGAGTCAGCTCTTAGCCCCACTGTGCAGAAGTTCTCAAAACGTGTTTTTCAGCCCGAGATCAACGCGTTTGTCAATCTGGAGCATCCCAATGTAACTGCTGGGCTCAGAAGAGCACACTGAGTCAGCTCTTAGCCCCACTGTGAAGAAGTTGTCAAAACGTCTTTTTCAGCCCGAAAAAAACGCGTTTTTCAATCTGGAGCATCCCAATGTAACTGCTGCGCTCAGAAGAGCACACTGAGTCAGCTCTTCGCCCCACTGTGCAGAAGTTGTCAATACGGGTTTTTCAGACCGAGATAAACGCGTTTTTCAATCTGAAGCATCCCAATGTAACTTCTGTGCTCAGAAGAGCACACTGAATCAGCTCTTAGCCCCACTGTGAAGAAGTTGTCAAAACGTCTTTTTCAGCTCGAGATAAACGCGTTTTTCAATCTTTAGCATCCCAATGTAACTGCTGGGCTCAGAAGAGCACACTGAGTCAGCTCTTAGCCACACTGTGAAGAAGTTGTCAAAACGTCTTTTTCAGCCCGAGATAAACATGTTTTTCAGTCCGGAGCATCCCAATGTAACTGCTGGGCTCAGAAGAGCACACTGAGTCAGCTCTTAGCCCCACTGTGCAGAAGTTGTCAAAACGTGTTTTTCAGCACGAGATAAACGCGTTTTTCAATCTTTAGCATCCCAATGTAACTGCTGGGCTCATAAGAGCACACTGAGTCAGCTCTTGGCCCTACTATGCAGAAGTTCTCAAAACATGTTTTTCAGCCCGAGATAAATGCGTTTTTCAATCTGGAGCATCCCAATGTAACTGCTGGGCTCAGAAGCGCACACTGAGTCAGCTCTTTGCCCCACTATGCAGAAGTTGTCCAATCGTGTTTTTGAGCCAGAGATAAACGCGTTTTTCAATCTGGAGCATCCTAATGGAACTGCTGGTCTCAGAAGAGCACACTGAGTCAGCTCTTAGCCCCACTGTGCAGAAGTTGTCAAAACGGGTTTTTCAGGCCGAGATCAATGCGTTTCTCAGTCTGGAGCATCCCAATGTAACTGCTGGGCTCAGAAGAGCACACTGAGTCAGCTCTTAGCCCCACTGTGCAGAAGTTCTCAAAACGTGTTTTTCAGCCCGAGATCAACGCGTTTCTCAGTCTGGAGCATCCCAATGTAACTGCTGGGCTCAGAAGAGCACACTGAGTCAGCTCTTAGCCCCACTGTGCAGAAGTTCTCAAAACGTGTTTTTCAGCCCGAGATCAACGCGTTTCTCAATCTGGAGCATCCCAATGTAACTGCTGGGCTCAGAAGAGCACACTGAGTCAGCTCTTAGCCCCACTGTGCAGAAGTTCTCAAAACGTCTTTTTCAGCCCGAAAAAAACGCGTTTTTCAATCTGGAGCATCCCAATGTAACTGCTAGGCTCAGAAGAACACACTGAGACAGCTCTTAGCCCCACTGTGCAGAAGTTGTCAAAACGTGTTTTTCAGCATGAGATAAACGCGTTTTTCAATCTGGAGCATCCTAATGGAACTGCTGGTCTCAGAAGAGCACACTGAGTCAGCTCTTTGCCCCACTATGCAGAAGTTGTCCAATCGTGTTTTTGAGCCAGAGATAAACGCGTTTTTCAATCTGGAGCATCCTAATGGAACTGCTGGTCTCAGAAGAGAACACTGAGTCAGCTCTTAGCCCCACTGTGCAGAAGTTGTCAAAACGTGTTTTTCAGCATGAGATAAACGCGTTTTTCAATCTTTAGCATCCCAATGTAACTGCTGGGCTCAGAAGAGCACAATGAGTCAGCTCTTAGCCCCACTATGCAGAAGATCTCAAAACATGTTTTTCAGCCCGAGATAAACGCGTTTTTCAATCTGGAGCATCCCAATGTAACTGCTGCGCTCAGAAGAGAACACTGAGTCAGCTCTTCGCCCCACTGTGCAGAAGTTGTCAAAACGTCTTTTTCAGCCCGAGATAAATGTGTTTTTCAATCTGG
Organism: Atractosteus spatula; assembly: GCF_055471065.1. NCBI lineage: Eukaryota > Metazoa > Chordata > Actinopteri > Semionotiformes > Lepisosteidae > Atractosteus > Atractosteus spatula. The sequence goes on from NC_142725.1 coordinate 2,104,077, forward strand.
TGCATCCCAATGTAACTGCTGGACTCAGAAGAGCACACTGAGTCAGCTCTTTGCCCCACTATGCAGAAGTTGTCCAATCATGTTTTTGAGTCAGAGATAAACGCGTTTTTCAATCTGGAGCATCCTAATGGAACTGCTGGTCTGAGAAGAGAACACTGAGTCAGCTCTTAGCCCCACTGTCCAGAAGTTGTCAAAACGTGTTTTTCAGCATGAGATAAACGCGTTTTTCAATCTTTAGCATCCCAATGTAACTGCTGGGCTCAGAAGAGCACAATGAGTCAGCTCTTAGCCCCACTATGCAGAAGATCTGAAAACGTCTTTTTCAGCCCGAGATAAATGTGTTTTTCAATCTGGTGCATCCCAGTGTAACTGCTGGACTCAGAAGAGCACACTGAGTCAGCTCTTAGCCCCACTGTGCAGAAGTTGTCAAAACGTGTATTTCAGCCCGAGAAAAATGCGTTTTTCAATCTGGAGCATCCCAATGTAACTGCTAGGCTCAGAAGAACACACTGAGACAGCTCTTAGCCCCACTGTGCAGAAGTTGTCAAAACGGGTTTTTCAGGCCGAGATAAACGCGTTTTTCAATCTGGAGCATCGCAATGTAACTTCTGGGCTCAGAAGAGCACACTGAGTCAGCTCTTAGCCCCACTGTGAAGAAGTTGTCAAAACGTCTTTTTCAGACCGAGATAAACGCGTTTTTCAATCTTTAGCATCCCAATGTAACTGCTGGGCTCAGAAGAGCACACTGAGTCAGCTCTTAGCCCCACTGTGAAGAAGTTGTCAAAACGTCTTTTTCAGACCGAGATAAACATGTTTTTCAGTCCGGAGCATCCCAATGTAACTGCTGGGCTCAGAAGAGCACACTGAGTCAGCTCTTAGCCCCACTGTGCAGAAGTTGTCAAAACATGTTTTTCAGCCCGAGATAAATGCGTTTTTCAATCTGGAGCATCCCAATGTAACTGCTGGGCTCAGAAGCGCACACTGAGTCAGCTCTTTGCCCCACTATGCAGAAGTTGTCCAATCGTGTTTTTGAGCCAGAGATAAACGCGTTTTTCAATCTGGAGCATCCTAATGGAACTGCTGGTCTCAGAAGAGAACACTGAGTCAGCTCTTAGCCCCACTGTGCAGAAGTTGTCAAAACGTGGTTTTCAGCCGAGATAAATGTGTTTTTCAATCTGGTGCATCCGAATGTAACTTCTGGACTCAGAAGAACACACTGAGACAGCTCTTAGCCCCACTGTGCAGAAGTTGTCAAAACGGGTTTTTCAGGCCGAGATAAACGCGTTTTTCAATCTGGAGCCTCCCAATGTAACTGCTGGGCTCAGAAGAGCACACTGAGTCAGCTCTTAGCCCCACTGTGAAGAAGTTGTCAAAACGTGTCTTTCAGCCCGAGAAAAATGCGTTTTTCAATCTGGAGCATCCCAAAGTAACTGCTGGGCTCAGAAGAGCACACTGAGTCAGCTCTTAGCCCCACTGTGCAGAGGTTGTCAAAACGTGTTTTTCAGCCCGAGATAAATGCGTTTTTCAATCTGGAGCATCCTAATGGATCTGCTGGTCTCAGAAGAGAACACTGAGTCAGCTCTTAGCCGCACTGTGCAGAAGTTGTCAAAACGTGTCTTTCAGCCCGAGAAAAATGCGTTTTTCAATCTGGAGCATCCCAAAGTAACTGCTGGGCTCAGAAGAGCACACTGAGTCAGCTCTTAGCCCCACTATGCAGAAGATCTCAAAACATGTTTTTCAGCCCGAGATAAACGCGTTTTTCAATCTGGAGCATCCCAATGTAACTGCTGGGCTCAGAAGAGTACACTGAGTCAGCTCTTAGCCCCACTGTGAAGAAGTTCTCAAAACGTGTTTTTCAACCCGAGATAAATGCGTTTTTCAATCTGGAGCATCCCAATGTAACTGATGGGCTCAGAAGAGCACACTGAGTCAGCTCTTAGCCCCACTGTGCAGAAGTTCTCAAAACGTGTTTTTCAGCCCGAGATCAACGCGTTTCTCAATCTGGAGCATCCCAATGTAACTGCTGGGCTCAGAAGAGCACACTGATTCAGCTCTTAGCCCCACTGTGAAGAAGTTGTCAAAACGTCTTTTTCAGCCCGAAAAAAACGCGTTTTTCAATCTGGAGCATCCCAATGTAACTGCTAGGCTCAGAAGAACACACTGAGACAGCTCTTAGCCCCACTGTGCAGAAGTTGTCAAAACGTGTTTTTCAGCATGAGATAAACGCGTTTTTCAATCTGGAGCATCCTAATGGAACTGCTGGTCTCAGAAGAGAACACTGAGTCAGCTCTTAGCCCCACTGTGCAGAAGTTGTCAAAACGTGTTTTTCAGCATGAGATAAACGCGTTTTTCAATCTTTAGCATCCCAATGTAACTGCTGGGCTCAGAAGAGCACAATGAGTCAGCTCTTAGCCCCACTATGCAGAAGATCTCAAAACATGTTTTTCAGCCCGAGATAAACGCGTTTTTCAATCTGGAGCATCCCAATGTAACTACTGCGCTCAGAAGAGCACACTGAGTCAGCTCTTCGCCCCACTGTGCAGAAGTTGTCAATACGGGTTTTTCAGGCCGAGATAAACGCGTTTCTCAATCTGGAGCATCCCAATGTAACTTCTGGGCTCAGAAGAGCACACTGAGTCAGCTCTTAGCCCCACTGTGCAGAAGTTGTCAAAATGTGTTTTTCAGCACGAGATAAACGCGTTTTTCAATCTTTAGCATCCCAATGTAACTGCTGGGCTCAGAAGAGCACACTGAGTCAGCTCTTAGCCCCACTGTGCAGAAATTCTCAAAACATGTTTTTCAGCCCGAGATAAACGCGTTTTTCAATCTGGAGCATCCCAATGTAACTGTTGGGCTCAGAAGAGCACACTGAGTCAGCTCTTCGCCCCACTGTGCAGAAGTTGTCAAAACGTGTTTTTCAGCATGAGATAAACGCGTTTTTCAGTCTGGAGCATCCCAATGTAACTGCTGGGCTCAGAAGAGCACACTGAGTCAGCTCTTAGCCCCACTGTGCAGAAGATCTCAAAACGTGTTTTTCAGCCCGAGATCAACGTGTTTTTCAATCTGGAGCATCCCAATGTAACTGCTGGGCTCAGAAGTGCACACTGAGTCAGCTCTTAGCCCCACTGTGCAAAAGTTCTCAAAACGTGTTTTTCAGCCCGAGATAAACGCGTTTTTCAATCTGGAGCATCCCAATGTAACTGCTGGGCTCAGAAGAGCACACTGAGTCAGCTCTTAGCCCCACTGTGCAGAAGTTGTCAAAACGTGTCCTTCAGCCCGAGAAAAATGCGATTTTCAATCTGGAGCATCCAAAAGTAACTGCTGGGCTCAGAAGAGCACACTGAGTCAGCTCTTAGCCCAACTGTGCAGAAGTTGTCAAAACGTGTCTTTCAGCCCGAGAAAAATGCGTTTTTCAATCTGGAGCATCCCAAAGTAACTGCTGGGCTCAGAAGAGCACACTGAGTCAGCTCTTAGCCCCACTGTGCAGAAGTTGTCAAAACGTGTCTTTCAGCCCTAGAAAAATTTGTTTTTCAAACTGGAGCATCCCAAAGTAACTGCTGGGCTCAGAAGAGCACACTGAGTCAGCTTTTAGCCCCACTTTGCAGAAGATCTCAAAACATGTTTTTCAGCCTGAGATAAACGCGTTTTTCAATCTGGAGCATCCAAATGTAACTGTTGGGCTCAGAAGAGCACACTGAGTCAGCTCTTCGCCCCACTGTGCAGAAATTGACAAAACGTGTTTTTCAGCATGAGATAAACGCGTTTTTCAATCTTTAGCATCCCAATGTAACTGCTGGGCTCAGAAGAGCACACTGAGTCAGCTCTTAGCTCCACTGTGAAGAAGTTCTCAAAACGTGTTTTTCAACCCAAGATAAATGCGTTTTTCAATTTGGAGCATCCCAATGTAACTGCTGGGCTCAGAAGAGCACACTGAGTCAGCTCTTAGCCCCACTGTGAAGAAGTTGTCAAAACGTCTTTTTCAGCCCGAAAAAAACGCGTTTTTCAATCTAGAGCATCCCAATGTAACTGCTGGGCTCAGAAGAGCACACTGAGTCAGCTCTTAGCCCCACTGTGAAGAAGTTCTCAAAACGTGTTTTTCAACCCGAGATAAATGCGTTTTTCAATCTGGAGCATCCCAATGTAACTGATGGGCTCAGAAGAGCACACTGAGTCAGCTCTTAGCCCCACTGTGCAGAAGTTCTCAAAACGTGTTTTTCAGCCCGAGATCAACGCGTTTGTCAATCTGGAGCATCCCAATGTAACTGCTGGGCTCAGAAGAGCACACTGAGTCAGCTCTTAGCCCCACTGTGAAGAAGTTGTCAAAACGTCTTTTTCAGCCCGAAAAAAACGCGTTTTTCAATCTGGAGCATCCCAATGTAACTGCTGCGCTCAGAAGAGCACACTGAGTCAGCTCTTCGCCCCACTGTGCAGAAGTTGTCAATACGGGTTTTTCAGACCGAGATAAACGCGTTTTTCAATCTGAAGCATCCCAATGTAACTTCTGTGCTCAGAAGAGCACACTGAATCAGCTCTTAGCCCCACTGTGAAGAAGTTGTCAAAACGTCTTTTTCAGCTCGAGATAAACGCGTTTTTCAATCTTTAGCATCCCAATGTAACTGCTGGGCTCAGAAGAGCACACTGAGTCAGCTCTTAGCCACACTGTGAAGAAGTTGTCAAAACGTCTTTTTCAGCCCGAGATAAACATGTTTTTCAGTCCGGAGCATCCCAATGTAACTGCTGGGCTCAGAAGAGCACACTGAGTCAGCTCTTAGCCCCACTGTGCAGAAGTTGTCAAAACGTGTTTTTCAGCACGAGATAAACGCGTTTTTCAATCTTTAGCATCCCAATGTAACTGCTGGGCTCATAAGAGCACACTGAGTCAGCTCTTGGCCCTACTATGCAGAAGTTCTCAAAACATGTTTTTCAGCCCGAGATAAATGCGTTTTTCAATCTGGAGCATCCCAATGTAACTGCTGGGCTCAGAAGCGCACACTGAGTCAGCTCTTTGCCCCACTATGCAGAAGTTGTCCAATCGTGTTTTTGAGCCAGAGATAAACGCGTTTTTCAATCTGGAGCATCCTAATGGAACTGCTGGTCTCAGAAGAGCACACTGAGTCAGCTCTTAGCCCCACTGTGCAGAAGTTGTCAAAACGGGTTTTTCAGGCCGAGATCAATGCGTTTCTCAGTCTGGAGCATCCCAATGTAACTGCTGGGCTCAGAAGAGCACACTGAGTCAGCTCTTAGCCCCACTGTGCAGAAGTTCTCAAAACGTGTTTTTCAGCCCGAGATCAACGCGTTTCTCAGTCTGGAGCATCCCAATGTAACTGCTGGGCTCAGAAGAGCACACTGAGTCAGCTCTTAGCCCCACTGTGCAGAAGTTCTCAAAACGTGTTTTTCAGCCCGAGATCAACGCGTTTCTCAATCTGGAGCATCCCAATGTAACTGCTGGGCTCAGAAGAGCACACTGAGTCAGCTCTTAGCCCCACTGTGCAGAAGTTCTCAAAACGTCTTTTTCAGCCCGAAAAAAACGCGTTTTTCAATCTGGAGCATCCCAATGTAACTGCTAGGCTCAGAAGAACACACTGAGACAGCTCTTAGCCCCACTGTGCAGAAGTTGTCAAAACGTGTTTTTCAGCATGAGATAAACGCGTTTTTCAATCTGGAGCATCCTAATGGAACTGCTGGTCTCAGAAGAGCACACTGAGTCAGCTCTTTGCCCCACTATGCAGAAGTTGTCCAATCGTGTTTTTGAGCCAGAGATAAACGCGTTTTTCAATCTGGAGCATCCTAATGGAACTGCTGGTCTCAGAAGAGAACACTGAGTCAGCTCTTAGCCCCACTGTGCAGAAGTTGTCAAAACGTGTTTTTCAGCATGAGATAAACGCGTTTTTCAATCTTTAGCATCCCAATGTAACTGCTGGGCTCAGAAGAGCACAATGAGTCAGCTCTTAGCCCCACTATGCAGAAGATCTCAAAACATGTTTTTCAGCCCGAGATAAACGCGTTTTTCAATCTGGAGCATCCCAATGTAACTGCTGCGCTCAGAAGAGCACACTGAGTCAGCTCTTCGCCCCACTGTGCAGAAGTTGTCAAAACGTCTTTTTCAGCCCGAGATAAATGTGTTTTTCAATCTGGTGCATCCCAATGTAACTGCTGGACTCAGAAGAGCACACTGAGTCAGCTCTTTGCCCCACTATGCAGAAGTTGTCCAATCATGTTTTTGAGTCAGAGATAAACGCGTTTTTCAATCTGGAGCATCCTAATGGAACTGCTGGTCTGAGAAGAGAACACTGAGTCAGCTCTTAGCCCCACTGTCCAGAAGTTGTCAAAACGTGTTTTTCAGCATGAGATAAACGCGTTTTTCAATCTTTAGCATCCCAATGTAACTGCTGGGCTCAGAAGAGCACAATGAGTCAGCTCTTAGCCCCACTATGCAGAAGATCTGAAAACGTCTTTTTCAGCCCGAGATAAATGTGTTTTTCAATCTGGTGCATCCCAGTGTAACTGCTGGACTCAGAAGAGCACACTGAGTCAGCTCTTAGCCCCACTGTGCAGAAGTTGTCAAAACGTGTATTTCAGCCCGAGAAAAATGCGTTTTTCAATCTGGAGCATCCCAATGTAACTGCTAGGCTCAGAAGAACACACTGAGACAGCTCTTAGCCCCACTGTGCAGAAGTTGTCAAAACGGGTTTTTCAGGCCGAGATAAACGCGTTTTTCAATCTGGAGCATCGCAATGTAACTTCTGGGCTCAGAAGAGCACACTGAGTCAGCTCTTAGCCCCACTGTGAAGAAGTTGTCAAAACGTCTTTTTCAGACCGAGATAAACGCGTTTTTCAATCTTTAGCATCCCAATGTAACTGCTGGGCTCAGAAGAGCACACTGAGTCAGCTCTTAGCCCCACTGTGAAGAAGTTGTCAAAACGTCTTTTTCAGACCGAGATAAACATGTTTTTCAGTCCGGAGCATCCCAATGTAACTGCTGGGCTCAGAAGAGCACACTGAGTCAGCTCTTAGCCCCACTGTGCAGAAGTTGTCAAAACATGTTTTTCAGCCCGAGATAAATGCGTTTTTCAATCTGGAGCATCCCAATGTAACTGCTGGGCTCAGAAGCGCACACTGAGTCAGCTCTTTGCCCCACTATGCAGAAGTTGTCCAATCGTGTTTTTGAGCCAGAGATAAACGCGTTTTTCAATCTGGAGCATCCTAATGGAACTGCTGGTCTCAGAAGAGAACACTGAGTCAGCTCTTAGCCCCACTGTGCAGAAGTTGTCAAAACGTGGTTTTCAGCCGAGATAAATGTGTTTTTCAATCTGGTGCATCCGAATGTAACTTCTGGACTCAGAAGAACACACTGAGACAGCTCTTAGCCCCACTGTGCAGAAGTTGTCAAAACGGGTTTTTCAGGCCGAGATAAACGCGTTTTTCAATCTGGAGCCTCCCAATGTAACTTCTGGGCTCAGAAGAGCACACTGAGTCAGCTCTTAGCCCCACTGTGAAGAAGTTGTCAAAACGTCTTTTTCAGCTCGAGATAAACGCGTTTTTCAATCTGGAGCATCCCAATGTAACTGCTGGGCTCAGAAGAGCACACTGAGTCAGCTCTTAGCCCCACTGTGAAGAAGTTGTCAAAACGTGTCTTTCAGCCCGAGAAAAATGCGTTTTTCAATCTGGAGCATCCCAAAGTAACTGCTGGGCTCAGAAGAGCACACTGAGTCAGCTCTTAGCCCCACTGTGCAGAGGTTGTCAAAACGTGTTTTTCAGCCCGAGATAAATGCGTTTTTCAATCTGGAGCATCCTAATGGATCTGCTGGTCTCAGAAGAGAACACTGAGTCAGCTCTTAGCCGCACTGTGCAGAAGTTGTCAAAACGTGTCTTTCAGCCCGAGAAAAATGCGTTTTTCAATCTGGAGCATCCCAAAGTAACTGCTGGGCTCAGAAGAGCACACTGAGTCAGCTCTTAGCCCCACTATGCAGAAGATCTCAAAACATGTTTTTCAGCCCGAGATAAACGCGTTTTTCAATCTGGAGCATCCCAATGTAACTGCTGGGCTCAGAAGAGTACACTGAGTCAGCTCTTAGCCCCACTGTGAAGAAGTTCTCAAAACGTGTTTTTCAACCCGAGATAAATGCGTTTTTCAATCTGGAGCATCCCAATGTAACTGATGGGCTCAGAAGAGCACACTGAGTCAGCTCTTAGCCCCACTGTGCAGAAGTTCTCAAAACGTGTTTTTCAGCCCGAGATCAACGCGTTTCTCAATCTGGAGCATCCCAATGTAACTGCTGGGCTCAGAAGAGCACACTGATTCAGCTCTTAGCCCCACTGTGAAGAAGTTGTCAAAACGTCTTTTTCAGCCCGAAAAAAACGCGTTTTTCAATCTGGAGCATCCCAATGTAACTGCTAGGCTCAGAAGAACACACTGAGACAGCTCTTAGCCCCACTGTGCAGAAGTTGTCAAAACGTGTTTTTCAGCATGAGATAAACGCGTTTTTCAATCTGGAGCATCCTAATGGAACTGCTGGTCTCAGAAGAGAACACTGAGTCAGCTCTTAGCCCCACTGTGCAGAAGTTGTCAAAACGTGTTTTTCAGCATGAGATAAACGCGTTTTTCAATCTTTAGCATCCCAATGTAACTGCTGGGCTCAGAAGAGCACAATGAGTCAGCTCTTAGCCCCACTATGCAGAAGATCTCAAAACATGTTTTTCAGCCCGAGATAAACGCGTTTTTCAATCTGGAGCATCCCAATGTAACTACTGCGCTCAGAAGAGCACACTGAGTCAGCTCTTCGCCCCACTGTGCAGAAGTTGTCAATACGGGTGTTTCAGGCCGAGATAAACGCGTTTCTCAATCTGGAGCATCCCAATGTAACTTCTGGGCTCAGAAGAGCACACTGAGTCAGCTCTTAGCCCCACTGTGCAGAAGTTGTCAAAATGTGTTTTTCAGCACGAGATAAACGCGTTTTTCAATCTTTAGCATCCCAATGTAACTGCTGGGCTCAGAAGAGCACACTGAGTCAGCTCTTAGCCCCACTGTGCAGAAATTCTCAAAACATGTTTTTCAGCCCGAGATAAACGCGTTTTTCAATCTGGAGCATCCCAATGTAACTGTTGGGCTCAGAAGAGCACACTGAGTCAGCTCTTCGCCCCACTGTGCAGAAGTTGTCAAAACGTGTTTTTCAGCATGAGATAAACGCGTTTTTCAGTCTGGAGCATCCCAATGTAACTGCTGGGCTCAGAAGAGCACACTGAGTCAGCTCTTAGCCCCACTGTGCAGAAGATCTCAAAACGTGTTTTTCAGCCCGAGATCAACGTGTTTTTCAATCTGGAGCATCCCAATGTAACTGCTGGGCTCAGAAGTGCACACTGAGTCAGCTCTTAGCCCCACTGTGCAAAAGTTCTCAAAACGTGTTTTTCAGCCCGAGATAAACGCGTTTTTCAATCTGGAGCATCCCAATGTAACTGCTGGGCTCAGAAGAGCACACTGAGTCAGCTCTTAGCCCCACTGTGCAGAAGTTGTCAAAACGTGTCCTTCAGCCCGAGAAAAATGCGATTTTCAATCTGGAGCATCCAAAAGTAACTGCTGGGCTCAGAAGAGCACACTGAGTCAGCTCTTAGCCCAACTGTGCAGAAGTTGTCAAAACGTGTCTTTCAGCCCGAGAAAAATGCGTTTTTCAATCTGGAGCATCCCAAAGTAACTGCTGGGCTCAGAAGAGCACACTGAGTCAGCTCTTAGCCCCACTGTGCAGAAGTTGTCAAAACGTGTCTTTCAGCCCTAGAAAAATTTGTTTTTCAAACTGGAGCATCCCAAAGTAACTGCTGGGCTCAGAAGAGCACACTGAGTCAGCTTTTAGCCCCACTTTGCAGAAGATCTCAAAACATGTTTTTCAGCCTGAGATAAACGCGTTTTTCAATCTGGAGCATCCAAATGTAACTGTTGGGCTCAGAAGAGCACACTGAGTCAGCTCTTCGCCCCACTGTGCAGAAATTGACAAAACGTGTTTTTCAGCATGAGATAAACGCGTTTTTCAATCTTTAGCATCCCAATGTAACTGCTGGGCTCAGAAGAGCACACTGAGTCAGCTCTTAGCCCCACTGTGAAGAAGTTGTCAAAACGTCTGTTTCAGCCCGAAAAAAACGCGTTTTTCAATCTGGAGCATCCCAATGTAACTGCTGCGCTCAGAAGAGCACACTGAGTCAGCTCTTCGCCCCACTGTGCAGAAGTTGTCAATACGGGTTTTTCAGGCCGAGATAAACGCGTTTTTCAATCTGAAGCATCCCAATGTAACTTCTGGGCTCAGAAGAGCACACTGAATCAGCTCTTAGCCCCACTGTGAAGAAGTTGTCAAAACGTCTTTTTCAGCTCGAGATAAACGCGTTTTTCAATCTTTAGCATCCCAATGTAACTGCTGGGCTCAGAAGAGCACACTGAGTCAGCTCTTAGCCCCACTGTGCAAAAGTTCTCAAAACGTGTTTTTCAGCCCGAGATAAACGCGTTTTTCAATCTGGAGCATCCCAATGTAACTGCTGGGCTCAGAAGAGCACACTGAGTCAGCTCTTAGCCCCACTGTGCAGAAGTTGTCAAAACGTGTCCTTCAGCCCGAGAAAAATGCGATTTTCAATCTGGAGCATCCAAAAGTAACTGCTGGGCTCAGAAGAGCACACTGAGTCAGCTCTTAGCCCAACTGTGCAGAAGTTGTCAAAACGTGTCTTTCAGCCCGAGAAAAATGCGTTTTTCAATCTGGAGCATCCCAAAGTAACTGCTGGGCTCAGAAGAGCACACTGAGTCAGCTCTTAGCCCCACTGTGCAGAAGTTGTCAAAACGTGTCTTTCAGCCCTAGAAAAATTTGTTTTTCAAACTGGAGCATCCCAAAGTAACTGCTGGGCTCAGAAGAGCACACTGAGTCAGCTTTTAGCCCCACTTTGCAGAAGATCTCAAAACATGTTTTTCAGCCTGAGATAAACGCGTTTTTCAATCTGGAGCATCCAAATGTAACTGTTGGGCTCAGAAGAGCACACTGAGTCAGCTCTTCGCCCCACTGTGCAGAAATTGACAAAACGTGTTTTTCAGCATGAGATAAACGCGTTTTTCAATCTTTAGCATCCCAATGTAACTGCTGGGCTCAGAAGAGCACACTGAGTCAGCTCTTAGCTCCACTGTGAAGAAGTTCTCAAAACGTGTTTTTCAACCCAAGATAAATGCGTTTTTCAATTTGGAGCATCCCAATGTAACTGCTGGGCTCAGAAGAGCACACTGAGTCAGCTCTTAGCCCCACTGTGAAGAAGTTGTCAAAACGTCTTTTTCAGCCCGAAAAAAACGCGTTTTTCAATCTAGAGCATCCCAATGTAACTGCTGGGCTCAGAAGAGCACACTGAGTCAGCTCTTAGCCCCACTGTGAAGAAGTTCTCAAAACGTGTTTTTCAACCCGAGATAAATGCGTTTTTCAATCTGGAGCATCCCAATGTAACTGATGGGCTCAGAAGAGCACACTGAGTCAGCTCTTAGCCCCACTGTGCAGAAGTTCTCAAAACGTGTTTTTCAGCCCGAGATCAACGCGTTTGTCAATCTGGAGCATCCCAATGTAACTGCTGGGCTCAGAAGAGCACACTGAGTCAGCTCTTAGCCCCACTGTGAAGAAGTTGTCAAAACGTCTTTTTCAGCCCGAAAAAAACGCGTTTTTCAATCTGGAGCATCCCAATGTAACTGCTGCGCTCAGAAGAGCACACTGAGTCAGCTCTTCGCCCCACTGTGCAGAAGTTGTCAATACGGGTTTTTCAGACCGAGATAAACGCGTTTTTCAATCTGAAGCATCCCAATGTAACTTCTGTGCTCAGAAGAGCACACTGAATCAGCTCTTAGCCCCACTGTGAAGAAGTTGTCAAAACGTCTTTTTCAGCTCGAGATAAACGCGTTTTTCAATCTTTAGCATCCCAATGTAACTGCTGGGCTCAGAAGAGCACACTGAGTCAGCTCTTAGCCACACTGTGAAGAAGTTGTCAAAACGTCTTTTTCAGCCCGAGATAAACATGTTTTTCAGTCCGGAGCATCCCAATGTAACTGCTGGGCTCAGAAGAGCACACTGAGTCAGCTCTTAGCCCCACTGTGCAGAAGTTGTCAAAACGTGTTTTTCAGCACGAGATAAACGCGTTTTTCAATCTTTAGCATCCCAATGTAACTGCTGGGCTCATAAGAGCACACTGAGTCAGCTCTTGGCCCTACTATGCAGAAGTTCTCAAAACATGTTTTTCAGCCCGAGATAAATGCGTTTTTCAATCTGGAGCATCCCAATGTAACTGCTGGGCTCAGAAGCGCACACTGAGTCAGCTCTTTGCCCCACTATGCAGAAGTTGTCCAATCGTGTTTTTGAGCCAGAGATAAACGCGTTTTTCAATCTGGAGCATCCTAATGGAACTGCTGGTCTCAGAAGAGCACACTGAGTCAGCTCTTAGCCCCACTGTGCAGAAGTTGTCAAAACGGGTTTTTCAGGCCGAGATCAATGCGTTTCTCAGTCTGGAGCATCCCAATGTAACTGCTGGGCTCAGAAGAGCACACTGAGTCAGCTCTTAGCCCCACTGTGCAGAAGTTCTCAAAACGTGTTTTTCAGCCCGAGATCAACGCGTTTCTCAGTCTGGAGCATCCCAATGTAACTGCTGGGCTCAGAAGAGCACACTGAGTCAGCTCTTAGCCCCACTGTGCAGAAGTTCTCAAAACGTGTTTTTCAGCCCGAGATCAACGCGTTTCTCAATCTGGAGCATCCCAATGTAACTGCTGGGCTCAGAAGAGCACACTGAGTCAGCTCTTAGCCCCACTGTGCAGAAGTTCTCAAAACGTCTTTTTCAGCCCGAAAAAAACGCGTTTTTCAATCTGGAGCATCCCAATGTAACTGCTAGGCTCAGAAGAACACACTGAGACAGCTCTTAGCCCCACTGTGCAGAAGTTGTCAAAACGTGTTTTTCAGCATGAGATAAACGCGTTTTTCAATCTGGAGCATCCTAATGGAACTGCTGGTCTCAGAAGAGCACACTGAGTCAGCTCTTTGCCCCACTATGCAGAAGTTGTCCAATCGTGTTTTTGAGCCAGAGATAAACGCGTTTTTCAATCTGGAGCATCCTAATGGAACTGCTGGTCTCAGAAGAGAACACTGAGTCAGCTCTTAGCCCCACTGTGCAGAAGTTGTCAAAACGTGTTTTTCAGCATGAGATAAACGCGTTTTTCAATCTTTAGCATCCCAATGTAACTGCTGGGCTCAGAAGAGCACAATGAGTCAGCTCTTAGCCCCACTATGCAGAAGATCTCAAAACATGTTTTTCAGCCCGAGATAAACGCGTTTTTCAATCTGGAGCATCCCAATGTAACTGCTGCGCTCAGAAGAGCACACTGAGTCAGCTCTTCGCCCCACTGTGCAGAAGTTGTCAAAACGTCTTTTTCAGCCCGAGATAAATGTGTTTTTCAATCTGGTGCATCCCAATGTAACTGCTGGACTCAGAAGAGCACACTGAGTCAGCTCTTTGCCCCACTATGCAGAAGTTGTCCAATCATGTTTTTGAGTCAGAGATAAACGCGTTTTTCAATCTGGAGCATCCTAATGGAACTGCTGGTCTGAGAAGAGAACACTGAGTCAGCTCTTAGCCCCACTGTCCAGAAGTTGTCAAAACGTGTTTTTCAGCATGAGATAAACGCGTTTTTCAATCTTTAGCATCCCAATGTAACTGCTGGGCTCAGAAGAGCACAATGAGTCAGCTCTTAGCCCCACTATGCAGAAGATCTGAAAACGTCTTTTTCAGCCCGAGATAAATGTGTTTTTCAATCTGGTGCATCCCAGTGTAACTGCTGGACTCAGAAGAGCACACTGAGTCAGCTCTTAGCCCCACTGTGCAGAAGTTGTCAAAACGTGTATTTCAGCCCGAGAAAAATGCGTTTTTCAATCTGGAGCATCCCAATGTAACTGCTAGGCTCAGAAGAACACACTGAGACAGCTCTTAGCCCCACTGTGCAGAAGTTGTCAAAACGGGTTTTTCAGGCCGAGATAAACGCGTTTTTCAATCTGGAGCATCGCAATGTAACTTCTGGGCTCAGAAGAGCACACTGAGTCAGCTCTTAGCCCCACTGTGAAGAAGTTGTCAAAACGTCTTTTTCAGACCGAGATAAACGCGTTTTTCAATCTTTAGCATCCCAATGTAACTGCTGGGCTCAGAAGAGCACACTGAGTCAGCTCTTAGCCCCACTGTGAAGAAGTTGTCAAAACGTCTTTTTCAGACCGAGATAAACATGTTTTTCAGTCCGGAGCATCCCAATGTAACTGCTGGGCTCAGAAGAGCACACTGAGTCAGCTCTTAGCCCCACTGTGCAGAAGTTGTCAAAACATGTTTTTCAGCCCGAGATAAATGCGTTTTTCAATCTGGAGCATCCCAATGTAACTGCTGGGCTCAGAAGCGCACACTGAGTCAGCTCTTTGCCCCACTATGCAGAAGTTGTCCAATCGTGTTTTTGAGCCAGAGATAAACGCGTTTTTCAATCTGGAGCATCCTAATGGAACTGCTGGTCTCAGAAGAGAACACTGAGTCAGCTCTTAGCCCCACTGTGCAGAAGTTGTCAAAACGTGGTTTTCAGCCGAGATAAATGTGTTTTTCAATCTGGTGCATCCGAATGTAACTTCTGGACTCAGAAGAACACACTGAGACAGCTCTTAGCCCCACTGTGCAGAAGTTGTCAAAACGGGTTTTTCAGGCCGAGATAAACGCGTTTTTCAATCTGGAGCCTCCCAATGTAACTTCTGGGCTCAGAAGAGCACACTGAGTCAGCTCTTAGCCCCACTGTGAAGAAGTTGTCAAAACGTCTTTTTCAGCTCGAGATAAACGCGTTTTTCAATCTGGAGCATCCCAATGTAACTGCTGGGCTCAGAAGAGCACACTGAGTCAGCTCTTAGCCCCACTGTGAAGAAGTTGTCAAAACGTGTCTTTCAGCCCGAGAAAAATGCGTTTTTCAATCTGGAGCATCCCAAAGTAACTGCTGGGCTCAGAAGAGCACACTGAGTCAGCTCTTAGCCCCACTGTGCAGAGGTTGTCAAAACGTGTTTTTCAGCCCGAGATAAATGCGTTTTTCAATCTGGAGCATCCTAATGGATCTGCTGGTCTCAGAAGAGAACACTGAGTCAGCTCTTAGCCGCACTGTGCAGAAGTTGTCAAAACGTGTCTTTCAGCCCGAGAAAAATGCGTTTTTCAATCTGGAGCATCCCAAAGTAACTGCTGGGCTCAGAAGAGCACACTGAGTCAGCTCTTAGCCCCACTATGCAGAAGATCTCAAAACATGTTTTTCAGCCCGAGATAAACGCGTTTTTCAATCTGGAGCATCCCAATGTAACTGCTGGGCTCAGAAGAGTACACTGAGTCAGCTCTTAGCCCCACTGTGAAGAAGTTCTCAAAACGTGTTTTTCAACCCGAGATAAATGCGTTTTTCAATCTGGAGCATCCCAATGTAACTGATGGGCTCAGAAGAGCACACTGAGTCAGCTCTTAGCCCCACTGTGCAGAAGTTCTCAAAACGTGTTTTTCAGCCCGAGATCAACGCGTTTCTCAATCTGGAGCATCCCAATGTAACTGCTGGGCTCAGAAGAGCACACTGATTCAGCTCTTAGCCCCACAGTGAAGAAGTTGTCAAAACGTCTTTTTCAGCCCGAAAAAAACGCGTTTTTCAATCTGGAGCATCCCAATGTAACTGCTAGGCTCAGAAGAACACACTGAGACAGCTCTTAGCCCCACTGTGCAGAAGTTGTCAAAACGTGTTTTTCAGCATGAGATAAACGCGTTTTTCAATCTGGAGCATCCTAATGGAACTGCTGGTCTCAGAAGAGAACACTGAGTCAGCTCTTAGCCCCACTGTGCAGAAGTTGTCAAAACGTGTTTTTCAGCATGAGATAAACGCGTTTTTCAATCTTTAGCATCCCAATGTAACTGCTGGGCTCAGAAGAGCACAATGAGTCAGCTCTTAGCCCCACTATGCAGAAGATCTCAAAACATGTTTTTCAGCCCGAGATAAACGCGTTTTTCAATCTGGAGCATCCCAATGTAACTACTGCGCTCAGAAGAGCACACTGAGTCAGCTCTTCGCCCCACTGTGCAGAAGTTGTCAATACGGGTGTTTCAGGCCGAGATAAACGCGTTTCTCAATCTGGAGCATCCCAATGTAACTTCTGGGCTCAGAAGAGCACACTGAGTCAGCTCTTAGCCCCACTGTGCAGAAGTTGTCAAAATGTGTTTTTCAGCACGAGATAAACGCGTTTTTCAATCTTTAGCATCCCAATGTAACTGCTGGGCTCAGAAGAGCACACTGAGTCAGCTCTTAGCCCCACTGTGCAGAAATTCTCAAAACATGTTTTTCAGCCCGAGATAAACGCGTTTTTCAATCTGGAGCATCCCAATGTAACTGTTGGGCTCAGAAGAGCACACTGAGTCAGCTCTTCGCCCCACTGTGCAGAAGTTGTCAAAACGTGTTTTTCAGCATGAGATAAACGCGTTTTTCAGTCTGGAGCATCCCAATGTAACTGCTGGGCTCAGAAGAGCACACTGAGTCAGCTCTTAGCCCCACTGTGCAGAAGATCTCAAAACGTGTTTTTCAGCCCGAGATCAACGTGTTTTTCAATCTGGAGCATCCCAATGTAACTGCTGGGCTCAGAAGTGCACACTGAGTCAGCTCTTAGCCCCACTGTGCAAAAGTTCTCAAAACGTGTTTTTCAGCCCGAGATAAACGCGTTTTTCAATCTGGAGCATCCCAATGTAACTGCTGGGCTCAGAAGAGCACACTGAGTCAGCTCTTAGCCCCACTGTGCAGAAGTTGTCAAAACGTGTCCTTCAGCCCGAGAAAAATGCGATTTTCAATCTGGAGCATCCAAAAGTAACTGCTGGGCTCAGAAGAGCACACTGAGTCAGCTCTTAGCCCAACTGTGCAGAAGTTGTCAAAACGTGTCTTTCAGCCCGAGAAAAATGCGTTTTTCAATCTGGAGCATCCCAAAGTAACTGCTGGGCTCAGAAGAGCACACTGAGTCAGCTCTTAGCCCCACTGTGCAGAAGTTGTCAAAACGTGTCTTTCAGCCCTAGAAAAATTTGTTTTTCAAACTGGAGCATCCCAAAGTAACTGCTGGGCTCAGAAGAGCACACTGAGTCAGCTTTTAGCCCCACTTTGCAGAAGATCTCAAAACATGTTTTTCAGCCTGAGATAAACGCGTTTTTCAATCTGGAGCATCCAAATGTAACTGTTGGGCTCAGAAGAGCACACTGAGTCAGCTCTTCGCCCCACTGTGCAGAAATTGACAAAACGTGTTTTTCAGCATGAGATAAACGCGTTTTTCAATCTTTAGCATCCCAATGTAACTGCTGGGCTCAGAAGAGCACACTGAGTCAGCTCTTAGCCCCACTGTGAAGAAGTTGTCAAAACGTCTGTTTCAGCCCGAAAAAAACGCGTTTTTCAATCTGGAGCATCCCAATGTAACTGCTGCGCTCAGAAGAGCACACTGAGTCAGCTCTTCGCCCCACTGTGCAGAAGTTGTCAATACGGGTTTTTCAGGCCGAGATAAACGCGTTTTTCAATCTGAAGCATCCCAATGTAACTTCTGGGCTCAGAAGAGCACACTGAATCAGCTCTTAGCCCCACTGTGAAGAAGTTGTCAAAACGTCTTTTTCAGCTCGAGATAAACGCGTTTTTCAATCTTTAGCATCCCAATGTAACTGCTGGGCTCAGAAGAGCACACTGAGTCAGCTCTTAGCCACACTGTGAAGAAGTTGTCAAAACGTCTTTTTCAGCCCGAGATAAACATGTTTTTCAGTCCGGAGCATCCCAATGTAACTGCTGGGCTCAGAAGAGCACACTGAGTCAGCTCTTAGCCCCACTGTGCAGAAGTTCTCAAAACGTGTTTTTCAGCCCGAGATCAACGCGTTTCTCAGTCTGGAGCATCCCAATGTAACTGCTGGGCTCAGAAGAGCACACTGAGTCAGCTCTTAGCCCCACTGTGCAGAAGTTGTCAAAACGTGTATTTCAGCCCGAGAAAAATGCGTTTTTCAATCTGGAGCATCCCAATGTAACTGCTAGGCTCAGAAGAACACACTGAGACAGCTCTTAGCCCCACTGTGCAGAAGTTGTCAAAACGGGTTTTTCAGGCCGAGATAAATGCGTTTTTCAATCTGGAGCATCGCAATGTAACTTCTGGGCTCAGAAGAGCACACTGAGTCAGCTCTTAGCCCCACTGTGAAGAAGTTGTCAAAACGTCTTTTTCAGCTCGAGATAAACGCGTTTTTCAATCTTTAGCATCCCAATGTAACTGCTGGGCTCAGAAGAGCACACTGAGTCAGCTCTTAGCCCCACTGTGAAGAAGTTGTCAAAACGTCTTTTTCAGACCGAGATAAACATGTTTTTCAGTCCGGAGCATCCCAATGTAACTGCTGGGCTCAGAAGAGCACACTGAGTCAGCTCTTAGCCCCACTGTGCAGAAGTTGTCAAAACGTGTTTTTCAGCACGAGATAAACGCGTTTTTCAATCTTTAGCATCCCAATGTAACTGCTGGGCTCAGAAGAGCACACTGAGTCAGCTCTTGGCCCTACTATGCAGAAGTTCTCAAAACATGTTTTTCAGCCCGAGATAAATGCGTTTTTCAATCTGGAGCATCCCAATGTAACTGCTGGGCTCAGAAGCGCACACTGAGTCAGCTCTTTGCCCCACTATGCAGAAGTTGTCCAATCGTGTTTTTGAGCCAGAGATAAACGCGTTTTTCAATCTGGAGCATCCTAATGGAACTGCTGGTCTCAGAAGAGAACACTGAGTCAGCTCTTAGCCCCACTGTGCAGAAGTTGTCAAAACGTGGTTTTCAGCCGAGATAAATGTGTTTTTCAATCTGGTGCATCCGAATGTAACTGCTGGACTCAGAAGAACACACTGAGACAGCTCTTAGCCCCACTGTGCAGAAGTTGTCAAAACGGGTTTTTCAGGCCGAGATCAATGCGTTTCTCAGTCTGGAGCATCCCAATGTAACTGCTGGGCTCAGAAGAGCACACTGAGTCAGCTCTTAGCCCCACTGTGCAGAAGTTCTCAAAACGTGTTTTTCAGCCCGAGATCAACGCGTTTCTCAGTCTGGAGCATCCCAATGTAACTGCTGGGCTCAGAAGAGCACACTGAGTCAGCTCTTAGCCCCACTGTGCAGAAGTTCTCAAAACGTGTTTTTCAGCCCGAGATCAACGCGTTTCTCAATCTGGAGCATCCCAATGTAACTGCTGGGCTCAGAAGAGCACACTGAGTCAGCTCTTAGCCCCACTGTGCAGAAGTTCTCAAAACGTGTTTTTCAGCCCGAGATCAACGCGTTTCTCAATCTGGAGCATCCCAATGTAACTGCTGGGCTCAGAAGAGCACACTGAGTCAGCTCTTAGCCCCACTGTGCAGAAGTTGTCAAAACGTCTTTTTCAGCCCGAAAAAAACGCGTTTTTCAATCTGGAGCATCCCAATGTAACTGCTAGGCTCAGAAGAACACACTGAGACAGCTCTTAGCCCCACTGTGCAGAAGTTGTCAAAACGTGTTTTTCAGCATGAGATAAACGCGTTTTTCAATCTGGAGCATCCTAATGGAACTGCTGGTCTCAGAAGAGCACACTGAGTCAGCTCTTTGCCCCACTATGCAGAAGTTGTCCAATCGTGTTTTTGAGCCAGAGATAAACGCGTTTTTCAATCTGGAGCATCCTAATGGAACTGCTGGTCTCAGAAGAGAACACTGAGTCAGCTCTTAGCCCCACTGTGCAGAAGTTGTCAAAACGTGTTTTTCAGCATGAGATAAACGCGTTTTTCAATCTTTAGCATCCCAATGTAACTGCTGGGCTCAGAAGAGCACAATGAGTCAGCTCTTAGCCCCACTATGCAGAAGATCTCAAAACATGTTTTTCAGCCCGAGATAAACGCGTTTTTCAATCTGGAGCATCCCAATGTAACTGCTGCGCTCAGAAGAGCACACTGAGTCAGCTCTTCGCCCCACTGTGCAGAAGTTGTCAAAACGTCTTTTTCAGCCCGAGATAAATGTGTTTTTCAATCTGGTGCATCCCAATGTAACTGCTGGACTCAGAAGAGCACACTGAGTCAGCTCTTTGCCCCACTATGCAGAAGTTGTCCAATCATGTTTTTGAGTCAGAGATAAACGCGTTTTTCAATCTGGAGCATCCTAATGGAACTGCTGGTCTCAGAAGAGAACACTGAGTCAGCTCTTAGCCCCACTGTCCAGAAGTTGTCAAAACGTGTTTTTCAGCATGAGATAAACGCGTTTTTCAATCTTTAGCATCCCAATGTAACTGCTGGGCTCAGAAGAGCACAATGAGTCAGCTCTTAGCCCCACTATGCAGAAGATCTGAAAACGTCTTTTTCAGCCCGAGATAAATGTGTTTTTCAATCTGGTGCATCCCAGTGTAACTGCTGGACTCAGAAGAGCACACTGAGTCAGCTCTTAGCCCCACTGTGCAGAAGTTGTCAAAACGTGTATTTCAGCCCGAGAAAAATGCGTTTTTCAATCTGGAGCATCCCAATGTAACTGCTAGGCTCAGAAGAACACACTGAGACAGCTCTTAGCCCCACTGTGCAGAAGTTGTCAAAACGGGTTTTTCAGGCCGAGATAAACGCGTTTTTCAATCTGGAGCATCGCAATGTAACTTCTGGGCTCAGAAGAGCACACTGAGTCAGCTCTTAGCCCCACTGTGAAGAAGTTGTCAAAACGTCTTTTTCAGCTCGAGATAAACGCGTTTTTCAATCTTTAGCATCCCAATGTAACTGCTGGGCTCAGAAGAGCACACTGAGTCAGCTCTTAGCCCCACTGTGAAGAAGTTGTCAAAACGTCTTTTTCAGACCGAGATAAACATGTTTTTCAGTCCGGAGCATCCCAATGTAACTGCTGGGCTCAGAAGAGCACACTGAGTCAGCTCTTAGCCCCACTGTGCAGAAGTTGTCAAAACATGTTTTTCAGCCCGAGATAAATGCGTTTTTCAATCTGGAGCATCCCAATGTAACTGCTGGGCTCAGAAGCGCACACTGAGTCAGCTCTTTGCCCCACTATGCAGAAGTTGTCCAATCGTGTTTTTGAGCCAGAGATAAACGCGTTTTTCAATCTGGAGCATCCTAATGGAACTGCTGGTCTCAGAAGAGAACACTGAGTCAGCTCTTAGCCCCACTGTGCAGAAGTTGTCAAAACGTGGTTTTCAGCCGAGATAAATGTGTTTTTCAATCTGGTGCATCCGAATGTAACTTCTGGACTCAGAAGAACACACTGAGACAGCTCTTAGCCCCACTGTGCAGAAGTTGTCAAAACGGGTTTTTCAGGCCGAGATAAACGCGTTTTTCAATCTGGAGCCTCCCAATGTAACTTCTGGGCTCAGAAGAGCACACTGAGTCAGCTCTTAGCCCCACTGTGAAGAAGTTGTCAAAACGTCTTTTTCAGCTCGAGATAAACGCGTTTTTCAATCTGGAGCATCCCAATGTAACTGCTGGGCTCAGAAGAGCACACTGAGTCAGCTCTTAGCCCCACTGTGAAGAAGTTGTCAAAACGTGTCTTTCAGCCCGAGAAAAATGCGTTTTTCAATCTGGAGCATCCCAAAGTAACTGCTGGGCTCAGAAGAGCACACTGAGTCAGCTCTTAGCCCCACTGTGCAGAGGTTGTCAAAACGTGTTTTTCAGCCCGAGATAAATGCGTTTTTCAATCTGGAGCATCCTAATGGATCTGCTGGTCTCAGAAGAGAACACTGAGTCAGCTCTTAGCCGCACTGTGCAGAAGTTGTCAAAACGTGTCTTTCAGCCCGAGAAAAATGCGTTTTTCAATCTGGAGCATCCCAAAGTAACTGCTGGGCTCAGAAGAGCACACTGAGTCAGCTCTTAGCCCCACTATGCAGAAGATCTCAAAACATGTTTTTCAGCCCGAGATAAACGCGTTTTTCAATCTGGAGCATCCCAATGTAACTGCTGGGCTCAGAAGAGTACACTGAGTCAGCTCTTAGCCCCACTGTGAAGAAGTTCTCAAAACGTGTTTTTCAACCCGAGATAAATGCGTTTTTCAATCTGGAGCATCCCAATGTAACTGATGGGCTCAGAAGAGCACACTGAGTCAGCTCTTAGCCCCACTGTGCAGAAGTTCTCAAAACGTGTTTTTCAGCCCGAGATCAACGCGTTTCTCAATCTGGAGCATCCCAATGTAACTGCTGGGCTCAGAAGAGCACACTGAGTCAGCTCTTAGCCCCACTGTGAAGAAGTTGTCAAAACGTCTTTTACAGCCCGAAAAAAACGCGTTTTTCAATCTGGAGCATCCCAATGTAACTGCTAGGCTCAGAAGAACACACTGAGACAGCTCTTAGCCCCACTGTGCAGAAGTTGTCAAAACGTGTTTTTCAGCATGAGATAAACGCGTTTTTCAATCTGGAGCATCCTAATGGAACTGCTGGTCTCAGAAGAGAACACTGAGTCAGCTCTTAGCCCCACTGTGCAGAAGTTGTCAAAACGTGTTTTTCAGCATGAGATAAACGCGTTTTTCAATCTTTAGCATCCCAATGTAACTGCTGGGCTCAGAAGAGCACAATGAGTCAGCTCTTAGCCCCACTATGCAGAAGATCTCAAAACATGTTTTTCAGCCCGAGATAAACGCGTTTTTCAATCTGGAGCATCCCAATGTAACTACTGCGCTCAGAAGAGCACACTGAGTCAGCTCTTCGCCCCACTGTGCAGAAGTTGTCAATACGGGTTTTTCAGGCCGAGATAAACGCGTTTCTCAATCTGGAGCATCCCAATGTAACTTCTGGGCTCAGAAGAGCACACTGAGTCAGCTCTTAGCCCCACTGTGCAGAAGTTGTCAAAATGTGTTTTTCAGCACGAGATAAACGCGTTTTTCAATCTTTAGCATCCCAATGTAACTGCTGGGCTCAGAAGAGCACACTGAGTCAGCTCTTAGCCCCACTGTGCAGAAATTCTCAAAACATGTTTTTCAGCCCGAGATAAACGCGTTTTTCAATCTGGAGCATCCCAATGTAACTGTTGGGCTCAGAAGAGCACACTGAGTCAGCTCTTCGCCCCACTGTGCAGAAGTTGTCAAAACGTGTTTTTCAGCATGAGATAAACGCGTTTTTCAGTCTGGAGCATCCCAATGTAACTGCTGGGCTCAGAAGAGCACACTGAGTCAGCTCTTAGCCCCACTGTGCAGAAGATCT